>NC_138152.1:14866971-15086971 GCF_964199315.1 Orbicella franksi | reverse complement strand
CTTCGGAAAGCGAAAACCCAAGAGACGTTACATCAAGGAAACTAAAAATAATGGTCTTCAAATAAATGATTATACTAGTGCACTGAAGCTATTAAAGGAGCGTTATTTAACATTTGTTCCATAACCTCGGATTGGACACGAGGTCAAAAAAAAAAAAAAGAGGTAACGATACTTCCGTTTATCAGTATTCAACATCAGTGAGCCAATGAAGTAAGTTTTCCTCAATTTTTTCTTAAATTATAAATGGAGGACATGATACGGACGTTTTCCTTTGATCGAAACGAAGTGATGGTACGAAATTAAAGCTGTTTAAATTAAAATTTTTGGCGCGTCTTTCGCTGAGTAAGTCAAAACGGAAGAGGAAGTCAGCGAGAAAAATGTTTTTCCAGAAATTTTTATTCAGGAGTTGTGGGTCCCGAAGACGCAGTACTTTATTTAAAATGCAATTTCCTGAAGTTGCACTACATAGCATCTTGGTGTACGACGATGTTTGACTATACTGGCTGTTTTCAACTCTTTGGAGCACGCCACATTCTAGCTGGCGTTGGTCGCAACGAAAAATCATGGAGATGCTTGGTTTTTAGCGGTCTGATGATCAGTCAAACTATTAAAAAAACACATTACTTTGAAAGCAAAGCAAATTCTCGCGTTCGATATCACAGTTCGGACCTAGACTGTCATCGGCCGTATCATACACATATTTCTTAAAAAATAGATCACAAAACAACTACCAATAAAATTTTTCAACGTTGTGTGTGCAGTTGTGCCCAGCTACTAAGGTCCAAGACTAACTTTTAAGCAAATGAATCGAAATAGAATAAAAGCTACGTCATTTACCCCAAGGTATATCAGTGTATCCTCCAAACACGTACTGTCCCTTTTTGATGATGGTAACCGTGTTTCGTTTCCCATCACACCTGTTGTGAAAGGTACTGGCAGCCCAGCCGTGAGTGGAGGCGCGGTAACACAGCACCCACCGAAGGTTCAATCCAACAGCAGGCGCCAGGAACTGCTTGAGGTGACTTTGATAAAATGCATTGCCAGCTATAATAGCTGAGCTCTTCCACAAATCTGAAAACGAAAGTTTGCATTCAACAAAATCTTTTAGAGTGAACAAAATAATTACAATTTATATCTTAATCTTTTCTACCAAGACTTTGATAAAGTTAATTAACACTGACTGCTTGCGATGAATAATGCCATGGAAAGATGTTTTAACATAAAGAAAGTTAAATCTAATTGCCTAAATTTTTTATTAGATTGCAGGGCTTTGGATAGTGTTTATCCATAGGATTTTTTTGAAATAGGTTTCTTAATAATTTACTGCAAATTTAGTCATCTAGTCGGCAACAAGTACCTCCCAAAGGGTTCGTGGCCTTAATTATCCAGATGGTATGGCAATAACTAGCTAAAATCAACCAATCAGATTGGTTCAATGCTAGTCCAATGCGTTCTTTAGTATTGGACAGGGCGCTTTCTCAAATGTTTCCGCAAGACCACTCTTAAAAGATTTCTTGTAGTTTTAACACTTATTTCAAAGAATTTAGTGGCAGTCCCGCTAAAACCGGTCCACTCGATTTCGGGACCAAAAATAATTTTCCTTCATTTTTTGTCAGTGAAAAGGGTTTGACACACATATATAAAAAAGCACTTTATTATTTTCCAATTCCTTATTTTTGCTTTGCTACGAGCCAAGATTGAATTTTGGCTGAACTGAGGTTGCCGACCGTGATCAGAAAGGCAAAATTCACCGATTTTGTGAAGCGTGCTACGTCGCCTAAAATGCAGCTCACGGAGTTTCGTTTTCACACAAATTTTAAGGTACATTCATTACTTTGACTGACGAAATATGGAAACTTTTCGAAAAATTCTAAGCTTACCAGCGAGGCTGGAAGACACCCTACTCCGAGGCCTTTGATCATCTACTAAAATTTAGCCAAATTTGACGGGGAAAATCTCAAAAGTTGGGTCTAAATGAAGCCTAAAATGCACATCACAGTAAATTTCATACCTTAATAAACCGTTCTATAAGTTCAAACCGGTGGGTATCTCCTTGGATTGCACGCGAGAACAGATTAAAATCTGCCATAGTCAGTGTGTTTACATAGCTATCGCTCGTGTCAAAGCTCATTTGCATAACCCTAGCACCCTGTGAAAATACATCTTCTTCCGTTCAGGTTCGTTCGTTGACCTTCTGAGTAGTGGCAAATAGCTTCCTTTAATACTTTTGTACACTCTAGATCCAGTTTTGAGGTGAAGGTTGCATTAAAGTTGATCAATTCTCAAGACTCGCGAGACTCCAAAAGTGAATAATAGCGCCGGTCTGCAGAAATTAACCGTAGCCGTCGTCCTGACCCTTCAATAAATTCTGCCGCAGATGTAGCACTAGGAGAAGACGAAAATCGTAAGTTTTCACTTACCGTTTAATGGCAACTGAATCCTGTTCTACTGCCAAGACTACTGGGAGTTTGAGGGCTATATGCCCGAATTTGAAGAGCAACAACAACGAACACTTGCCGGTTGCATCGCTGGGAGATGAACCTGAATGAACACGACACGCTTGAGTGGAACTATGTCTTGCGATGAATGATGGGCTTTACTTCGGTTTTATACTTGATGCTTGTCTTTTAGTATCTTGCACAGCTCATAAAATAAACTTCGGGATCCGTTTATCGGACCGTTTATACAACGAAAGCTGCACCAGCTTCGTCAAAATGTCACACAAGTTGTAACGTGACCAATTACCTGGGTTTTTCAGCCGTTTGGGTCATAAATAGGGTATCGAGTTTGGCCATTTTGGTTATAAATTGGGTATGGCTTTAGCACTCTAGTCTTGAATTGGGTATGTTTCTTAGTAGAAGCTACTTTTTGATCATTATCAATAAGACCTTCAACAAAAGCCCTTCATAACGTATGCTTAGGGCAACTGTGTCAGCCGCAACGGTCATAAATAGGCTATCGAATTTTTGGTCAGGTCATAAATAGGGTAGCAAAAAACGCAAATTTTGGTCATAAAGAGGGTAAGGGTTTTGGGAAGTGGGCCGCACACCCCAACTCAACTTTTCTGGAAGTACCCCCCCCTGGGCCAATTACCAGGGGCCGAGGGCAAATTCTCTACCCCGCGAGCGCCGATCATTAGATTTGGCAAGATCTTCTCATTTCAATATTGATAATGAAAAATCCACCCATTAATTTTTTGGACTAATGCAATCTTTTCAGTATGACCGAACGACGACAATCATTACACCTTTTCAATTTTTATCTACCCTCCCTCAGAAAATATAAGGAGTTGCTAACACATGAGGGCGGAGGAAGCAGACATTGACCTAAAATTCACTTTTCTTTTCCAGTTATCAGCCGTTCGTTTTTCATAGAAAACACAATGGAAGAAAATCAAAAGATGGGACCAAGAAACCTTCCAAAAAAACGTCCATATCGAAGCACGTGCAGATATCGAGAGGCCGATTTCTCACTTTGCGTTTATAGGACTACTACCGTTCCAATTTTTTTTTTCTGAGGACACCAGAATTATTGGTCATAAAAATAGTTTGTCTTTGATTTCTCCGCTTGTCGTCGTTCGGTCATACTGAAAAGATTGCACTAGTCCAAAAAAATTAATGGGTGGATTTTTCATTATCAATATTGAAATGAGAAGATCTTGCCAAATCTAATGATCGGCGCTCGCGGGGTAGAGAATTTGCCCTCGGCCCCTGGTAATTGGCCCAGGGGGGGGGGGGGGGGGGGTACTTCCAGAAAAGTTGAGTGGGGGTGTGCGGCCCACTTCCCAAAACCCTTACCCTCTTTATGACCAAAATTTGCGTTTTTTTGCTACCCTATTTATGACCTGACCAAAAATTCGATAGCCTATTTATGACCGTTGCGGCTGACACAGTTGCCCTAAGCATACGTTATGAAGGGCTTTTGTTGAAGGTCTTATTGATAATGATCAAAAAGTAGCTTCTGCTAAGAAACATACCCAATTCAAGACTAGAGTGCTAAAGCCATACCCAATTTATAACCAAAATGGCCAAACTCGATACCCTATTTATGACCCAAACGGCTGAAAAACCCAGGTAATTGGTCACGTTACAACTTGTGTGACATTTTGACGAAGCTGGTGCAGCTTTCGTTGTATAAACGGTCCGATAAACGGATCCCGAAGTTTATTTTATGAGCTGTGCAAGATACTAAAAGACAAGCATCAAGTATAAAACCGAAGTAAAGCCCATCATTCATCGCAAAACATAGTTCCACTCAAGCGTGTCGTGTTTATTCAGGTTCATTTCCCAGCGATGCAACCGGCAAGTGTTCGTTGTTGTTGCTCTTCAAATTCGGGCATATAGCCCTCAAACTCCCAGTAGTCTTGGCAGTAGTACAGGATTCAGTTGTCATTAAACGGTAAATGAAAACTTACGATTTTCGTCTTCTCCTAGTGCTACATCTGCGGCAGAATTTATTGAAGGGTCAGGACGACGGCTACGGTTAATTTCTGCAGACCGGCGCTATTATTCACTTTTGGAGTCTCGCAAGTCTTGAGAATTGATCAACTTTAATGCAACCTTCACCTCAAAACTGGATCTAGAGTGTACAAAAGTATTAAAGGAAGCTATTTGCCACTACTCAGAAGGTCAACGAACGAACCTGAACGGAAGAAGATGTATTTTCACAGGGTGCTAGGGTTATGCAAATGAGCTTTGACACGAGCGATAGCTATGTAAACACACTGACTATGGCAGATTTTAATCTGTTCTCGCGTGCAATCCAAGGAGATACCCACCGGTTTGAACTTATAGAACGGTTTATTAAGGTATGAAATTTACTGTGATGTGCATTTTAGGCTTCATTTAGACCCAACTTTTGAGATTTTCCCCGTCAAATTTGGCTAAATTTTAGTAGATGATCAAAGGCCTCGGAGTAGGGTGTCTTCCAGCCTCGCTGGTAAGCTTAGAATTTTTCGAAAAGTTTCCATATTTCGTCAGTCAAAGTAATGAATGTACCTTAAAATTTGTGTGAAAACGAAACTCCGTGAGCTGCATTTTAGGCGACGTAGCACGCTTCACAAAATCGGTGAATTTTGCCTTTCTGATCACGGTCGGCAACCTCAGTTCAGCCAAAATTCAATTTTGGCTCGTAGCAAAGCAAAAATAAGGAATTGGAAAATAATAAAGTGCTTTTTTATATATATGTGTCAAACCCTTTTCACTGACAAAAAATGAAGGAAAATTATTTTTGGTCCCGAAATCGAGTGGACCACTTTTAGCGGGACTGCCGCTTAACTTATAACGTTAAGGACTCTGTATTTTTACCTTCTCTTTGTTGAAAAAGTGAGACGTGATTACAGGTTGAGTCGCTTCTCAATCATTATTAGGTGCTTTTTATTTACGTTGTTTACGATATTTTTCTTTCTAGTCCGTGATCGTAAGAATATTTTAATAAACACTTTCAGTCCGGTTCTATCAAAGTTCTTATTACCTCGCCTTCATCGAGACCGAACGCGGAGAATATATATATATATATCGGCCTTTAATCTTTTCTTTAGGCGGACCTGGCTACGATTTGTACGTAAGTTGTTGTCAAGACCTCGGAAGGTCATTCTGCCAGCACTATCCCCGCGCTTGGGTAACAAGATATATGTATTCGGCGTGTTTTTATAAAGAAAGAAGAAATTAATGTTGAAGAGACAAGTTGCCCAAAGAATACCTAAATCATGTTAAACGAAAGAAGACCTTTAGAAGAAAGTTCCTATAAAAGACTCTCTTAAAGAATTGCAAGTACTACTGTTTCATGGGCATCGTTGTATTCATAACTTCATCCACAACTGCCTCTTACTTTGGTTAAAACGCAAGGTTGTAAGTGCAGTAACAGATCCCAGCTTGTTGGTGGCCTTGCATTGATAAGGACCAACGTCTTCAGGACTAAAGTTGGAGATTTTCAGTGTACCATTGGCAACAGTGGTTCGTCCTTGCGGTAACGGCACAAGTCCCCTTGACCAGACAATTGTTGGCGGCGGAAAACCAAAGGCTCGGCATGAAACGGAGGCTACTGAATTTCCAAGAACGTTTGTGAGCCTATCGGGGGTCTTAATAAACTCTGGAGGAACTTAATAAATGAAAAAAACAAACTTATTTAAAATTAATATTAACCATCATGGCCATACTATTCGTTTTAATCCAGTGCAGATATGCTATGTGAGAATTGGTTATAATTATATTGGACTACACTGGCCTAATACAATGACATCAGTAATCAAGTAGTGTAAAATATGTAGCACATTATAAATTTTTTAAAACACTTAATAAAAATACATTGGACAAATATCACTGCACGGGTATGCTAACCAAGACGACACCATTGAACAGAAAAGAAAAAAAAAAAAATGAGAGAACAAGGATATCTTCTTTTCAATTGACAGGCATGCTTCCTAGTTAGCAAGTTAGCATTTCCAAATGAGTTTCATGGACTTTTGACTTCATTTTGACGGGGATCAAGTCTATTTCCTAAAGTTTGTAATCAGCTTTTATAATTATAAGGAAGATACACTGTTAAGTTTAAAATTAACCCTCGTGCATACAAGGAGTTGGGAGAGGAAGGGGGGCGGGGTGGATGCAATCCCGACTAAAGGTTTTTTCAAAGTCTTGAAAAGACGGTTACGTTGATTCTAAGATGATGAAACTTTCAGTTGCTGTTCATTCATCCTTCGCGGAAATTTTGATATGTCAATAGTGTCCCCATGATTTTTGACGTTGCCACGGCAACTGCAAAGTTCCATGTAGGTCTAGCGAAAATCTGCCTTTTTGACATAATTCTACATTTTTTTTCCAGTTCTCCTTATTAAATAGCAGAGAGTTTTTTATAAGCATTTTGACTTGATTTTGTAATAATTTCCGCTATTTTTGACGTTTCAAGAAAAAAGTGAAATCCAAGATGGCGATCTAAGATGACCGAACAAGTGACGTTATAACAAACATAAATGGCATCATCTTGTAGAGTAAGCACAGAGCTATCTACTCAGTAAATGTATTACGTTGCTCCCTAACAGAACGAAATCGAGATGGGGGGTACTTACCATTTACATGGGAAAACCGGAAATTCCAGTTGGAAAATCAAATGGTTCGCGCCATTCCGTTTGGGAAGCTTCAGAAAATATGGGATGTGATTTGAGGTGATGCTATCTTTCTGATCTTTTTAGTCTCTCTCGCTAATGTGGATATACTTTATAACAATTCCCTCTCCCGCAACGTCAAATTTCATTGTTTCATGTTTATGCCTGAAATTTCCAACCGGATGATTTTTGTAAATGGTAAGCACCCGGGGTCTCCATCTAACCCCTCCTCCCTCCCTGTACCACTGTAGGGGTTTGACTTTCCTTGTCCGTCCCAAGATTAAATTCTGTTTCAAGAAACATACCTTCCACGAAAAGTTTCGCTACCTTTTTAGCTTGGCCCAGGACATTTGTAGCCGTGCAAACATAACTCCCCGAGTCATTGTATCCTGCACTCTTGATCTGTAGCCTATCATTTTGACCGTCCGTAGTCACCAGCACTGTTCCACTTGTTTTACTCCAGGATAAGCTAGGCTTTGGATTACCATCAGCTGAGCAGTAAAACGTGGCGGTCTGGTTCTGAGTTACAGTGAGTGACGTAGGAGATACATTTACATCCGGAACAGATATGGACTCTCCTGGATCACCTCTAGGTCCCGGATGACCAGCTGCTCCTGTGTTGTAAAAAAAAAAAAAACAAAAAGAAGGAAAAGTTAAACAATATTCGAACTCTGCATTTGTTCAGAGTCCCGGACATCTTCACCAAGCGAGCTTCTATACTCCGGGGAATAATTGTTTTACCTGCGAGATCTTTTGTCCGTGTAAATAGGCTCTCGTGCACTCAACTTTCCTCGCTGGAATCGAATTGGTCTAATTGCATTCAAATTTGTGAATCACAGACTGGCTTGCAATTAAGTGTCTTTAAACCAAAACCAATTAGACTATTTCGCCAATCTCAAAACGTAGATAAACCAAAACTAAAACTAAGGTAATTGCCTGATTATTTTCGACACTCAATGGAAAACCACTCTAACAATGAACTAATTCGGAAGCCATGTTTACATGGCTATACCCTGACTAAGAAACTGATATTCATCAAACAATTGTTTTTTTATTATCAACCATATAGAGGTAAACAGGTCCCAACTGAAATTAATCTTGACGCTAGTTATTTATAAGATAGCCTAGTGATTACTGTCAAACTAAGAAAATCGTCAACACCAGAAATATTTATGGGATGATATTGTGTAGCGAGGTAAAAGTCAGTTAGACATGAGAAATCACTAAACCGCAAACAGCAACGGTAACTATTTTGTGGTTCTGAGGTTTGCTGACGTGTCCTGAACTTCATTAATATTGGTCAGTATGCAATTGACCTCTCAGAACCAAATCAAAGTATTTACGATTTTCTGCGTATCCCAGTTAAACATGTTTTCCGAGTAATTTTCTATAGTATTGACAATTAGATTATGAGTTCGAGATTTCTATTCAACAATTATGTTGCGCTATGTGCTCGAGATTTCTTTTTAAACAATAGGGTGTTTCTAGTTACCCGGCGGAAATTTGATGTTCTTAAAACAAATATTTTCCTGAGAAGAGACGCTTTGAGGGTAGATATGCTTATTTTAAGAACATCGAATTTCCAAGAGGCAATTATCAGAGGGATAGTTCCGAGATATAAACACTCTATTGTCTTTATTGTTCACACAAAAATTTATTTTGCGCACCAGTTCAAAAATAATACTGAATTATTTTCAGCAGTCTTAAATGAAACACGTGAAAGCCAAATGTAAAATTTGAAACAGAAAACAGACAAAACCCACTTAAGAGTCCCTGTCCATAAATATGGAAAATAACTCGGCAGGGGTCGAAAATTCGATTTAGCTCATCTTTTAATGGTAGATAGGCTAGGGCATGACAAAAACTACTGGATAGTTTTTTTTGGCAAAATATCCTTTTATTTTAAAGAAATATGCAAATTACCAAATTCCGTTAAAATCGTCATTTGACGCACCATTTTATTAAACAAGTTTGAGAGCCTCGCATACAAAACCACATTATTCTTCCGTCTTTAAAACACCCAAATATTTGTGTGCAATGTTTAAATGTGTACTGGGCTGATTTTAGGGAATGTTGCGTTGTCTTTTTGGGTGCAAAATAATTAAATTTCGAAGACATGTATTCCATTTACTTAAAAGTACTTCGTACTGATATAATTAATTTTCACCATGTGCGAAACCTTCAAATGGATTGAGCGTCTGGTGGTTGAATCGCAAAAGGATGGTCTACAGATTCCTGTAAAAATTTCTTTGGGCGAATGATTGTGAGCGACGCGAGAGCTTTTCAAAGTACGTCAAAAATGCAAACATTTGACCATCCGTCGTCAAATTTCAGTTTACGGGTTAGACGTATATTTTAGCATGCGCCAAGTGACTTGACCTACATTAAGTTGAAATAGACACAGAGCTGATAATTTCGAAATGTTCTAACCTTATTTGCTGTAAAAGGCAGGTCCAAAGCCGATTTGACGTGTTTTTCTCACCATTCGTCGCACATAAAGCAGAAGTTTGCGTTTGTTAGGTTTGTGTACATAACGTCCGATGTACATCGCCAACAGTCATGGTCGAATACCGTGAATCTGTGACCCTCTTTCGACACATATGATCACCACTGCATCTAAGTCAAAAACGGCTGAGTCATTTGTAGATAGTTGCTTGCTTTGCACTACACCAAAATATTACGTTTGATGGTCATGGTTTGATCTATTGCTGCTTGAATCCTTGCTTGCAGCGGTTCCTTGTTTCTTTGGCACGAAATGCTGTCATCCCATTTTAGGAGACAGGGGTAGGACAATTTCTATCCTAATACGTAAGGCCCCGTAAAGCTTACAACCACTGGGAGCACACAGTCTTGTTGAGTAGGAAGAGATTAAATCAAGAAATGAAAAGAATGAATAGTTTACCATTGCCCCAGTTGTCATCTTTTCCTCGACCACCGCTACCGATATGCCCTGCGTAATACTGTAACGCTAAAACTCGTGGCTAGCTCTTTTCGCGCTGTGCAATTATTTTTGGTTTAACTTTACATACAATACAGTGGGCTACTCTCGGGGAAATGGGTGGTGACCGCTTAATAGGTGTTGTCCGCTTAATAGAGGTTGGTGTACCTTGAATATTTTTCACTATCGGGTTATAAATTTCTTGGTGAACATGGTGTCAATTCAAGACACCCATGATAGAGGTGTGTTTGAATTATCACTTGTCACGTTCTATTTGAGACTCTTATCCGCCATCGCCCTTTCCAAAACAAAGTTTTTAAATTTGGGGTGGCCGCTTAATAGGGGTAAAGACAATAGAGAGACCCTTATCGGAACGACCAAATGGTGGCCGCGGACGCTTAATAGAGGTAAGTGGTCAATCGGGGTTTTATTTACAGCATTTTACTGACAATAATTTTGGACTGTATTGACAACAGTCCTCTATTCTCTGTTACAAACATGCCGATGCCTCGCCACTAAGCAAACAAAATACGCCAAATAAAATGGCGCGGCCAGGGTTTGTTTACTCGCGTAATTACTAATTAAATTTAATCTGTTTTTTTCACGAATTATTTCCTATTTTTATTTCAGCCAGTTCTTGCTTCATTGATCTGTAATTTGTTTATGGCGATTTTTTTTTAAATTGTAGTGAGTACAGGAACTAGCTTTATCAGCTGTTGTCTGAAACATCAGAACGTACAACAAACGTGATTTGGACCGAGGCGACGTTCACTATAGAATACCGTGACAATTATATAAATATACACATATTATTATATATATGAACAGATAAACAATGAATAAATTGCTTCACTTATCCTGAGAATGATCTTTAGAAAATAGATCAAAATGTGCAACATATGCCGTGACAGCATTGCGTGACGAACAAATATAACGGCTGTAAGATTGTGCTGCGCCGACGCGCTTATCAGCAACGGTCAGCAATCGATCAAACGCGTTTTTTTTTGGCGCAGTGCAAAGCAAGGAACTATCTACAAACGACTCAGACGTTTTTGACTTAGATGCAGTGGTGATCAAATGCGCCGAAAGATGGTCAGAGATTCATGGTATTCAACCAATAATAGGTTGCCAGTAGGCGCTGTACAACGGACGTTAACGTTGTGTAAACAAAAGCAAACTTCTGCTTTTTGTGCGACGAATGGTGAGAGATCGGCTAGAAATACGTCAAATCGGCTTTTGGACCTGCCTTTTACAGCAAATAAGGTTAGAACATTTCGAAATTATCAGCTCGGTGTCTATTTCAACTTTACATAGGTCAAGTCATTTGGCACATGCTAAAATATACGTCTAACCCGTAAACTGAAATTTGACGACGGATGGTCAAATATTTGCATTTTTGACGTACTTTGAAAAGCTCTCGCGTCGCTCACAATCATTCGCCCAAAGAAATTTTTACAGGAATCTGTAGACCATCCTTTTGCGATTCAACCACCAGACGCTCAATCCATTTGAAGGTTTCGCACATGGTGAAAATTAATTGTATTCACGAAGTACTTTTAAGTAAATGAAATACATGTCTTCGAAATTTAATTATTTTGCACTCAAACAGACAACGCAGCATTCCCTAAAATTAACCCAGTACACATTTAAACATTGCACAAAAATATTTGAGTCTTTTAAAGACGTAAGAATGATGTGGTTTTGCATGCGAGGCTCTCAAACTTGTTTAATAAAATGGTGCGTCAAATGACGATTTTAACGGAATTTGGTAATTTGCATATTTCTTTAAAATAAAAGGATATTTTGCCAAAAAAAATTTTCCAGTAGTTTTTGTCATGCCCTAGCCTATCTACCATAAGAATATGAAAGAAATCGAATTTTCGACCCTTGCCGCGAAATTAAGAATTTGTCTGATTTTTACAGGCAGACACTCTTAATACAATTTCAATCATTTATTTTCTATAAGCCCGCTTGTTTACAGAAGAAAAAAGAGACGAGTAGTATCCATCCGTGTATTTTCCTCGGACGGGTACTATGGGCTAATAGAGTCTCTCGGCAGATGAACAAAATCACGCCACGTGATCAGTTCATGATGCCATGCAATGCTTACAAAAAAAAAAACAAACAAAAGCAACAAAATCATTGTATTAAAATTTGCGTAGAAACTGATCAAAAGGCTTATCAAAATGTCTAGAAACTGACGTGATCTCAGTTAGAGCAGAGCTTCAATCACAAGGTAACACGTGACTTAATCTTGAATACCTTTTTGGCCCTTGATTCCAGTACTTCCTTTCGGTCCTCGTTCACCGCGAGATCCTTCGCTTCCCTTCGGTCCGGGGGGACCTGCCACGCACACTTTGCCAGGAGAGAGACAGTAAGATTCCACTGATTCCTTCAAAATGGAGACCACATAATTCTTGATTCCGTCACTAAGTCCTTGAAGGGCATCAGGATACTGGCTGTGGGTCTTTATGCTGCGACGTGAAATTTGATCGTTGGGATGCATGTCTGTAGAAGCAATGTCATTTGATTATTTCTGTCAGTCGCGTGATTTAATTTATAGCTTCTTATGCGCATCAGCCTGTCAACTCTACTCAAACATTGATATACTAACGTCTTTTTTTTTTTTTTATTGTTTCTTATTCTTTCAATTGGGCATCAACGGTCATCGATGCTTGACATTCGTCGGGAAAAAGAAACAATAACAATAACCGATTGAGAACCGTCCGTTGGCGTTCACTGGTCACGTCGGCTTTAATAACGTTGGTACTCTGATCAAGGCGTGAATAAATTCCGACCATTAGTGGATGCAATCTACAACAGTCATTCAGGCAACGTCTGAATATACATTGGATTTGCATCGAATCGATCTTCTAATGCGAGATAAAATCTATGTACTGCGTAGAACGATGAAAAAGTAAGTCGCTTTCCCAGTTGTTCTTGTTTCAGTTTAGGTCGATGCAGTTTTCTTATACGAAACAGGATACGCAGGTCACTAGTCAATGGCATATCTCCATTTCAGGCTCAAATGATCATACCCAAGTTCAGTTGATTGCTTCAAATCCTAGCTTTTGCTGTGTTTTTAATCACTAGTGACTTCCTATCTTTCAATGTTGATATTTAAAACGTGCTAAGAGAAACATATTAAAATACCACTTTGTTGTGACGAAACAGAAATATGACCTCTGACTCGGTAAATAGAAATTATTTGATGACCGCATGGACTAACTTTGTGTTAGGTGGGTCTTTCCACGAAACAGATTTGTATTACAATCCACATGTGATAAAAAAAGAAGTCAACCCATCTCCTTTTATAATTCGCTCGTTTACTGCACAGGCAATACCTTGGCTTCAGCGGTGAACATTACCTGCACTGGCTATCAGTAAGCGAAGCATTAGGTAGCATTACCTCTGTATGCAACTCTTTCGTGGGGAGATGCAACCATTTGGAGGGGGACATTGAGGGTTCTTAACACCGCAATACCGCAAGAAGTTCGGAAAATACCGCAAGACTGCAATATATATCGAGTGGAAACGTAATGTCATACCCAAACGACTACTCTGAATGTCGGGTTTAGAGCGTTAGTAACCCGGGAATAACAATAAGCGAATTTGTTAATGAACGTTAAGTTTTGTAATTTTTTATTTAGACAAAATAAACAAAGTAGGTTACATCCATTGGCTAATAATTAACAACAAATAACTTACCCTTTTCCGATTGGAAACTGGAAAAGGCTCGGAAAACGTTGGAGGACTTGAAGGATATGGAGAATACCGTAATACCACAATTCGAAATTAAAATTACCGAAATACCGCAAGAAAAATTTTACAATACCACAATACCGCAAACCCCGATGTCCCCCTCCATTTGCAGCCTACTCGCTACTCAGTTGCTGAAGTCTCTGCTGAACGTCTTAAATTAACCAAAAGAAAACCCTTAAGCATTGATTTGTCATGAACATTCGTATGTAAGCATCGTATCAAACTCATTGCAGCCATGAAAAACATGCAAAGCTTTGCAACAATGCATGAATGCCTTGTCCATATAATGGCGGGGTATAGAATCTGCGGGACTATACTTTCGCCAAATTTGTCTCAATTCTTTCATCGCCCATTGTCAACAATCATGACTGAAAAAGACTACAACACTCGTGCTGACGTTTTACAGCGGCTGCTGGAGATGAGAAATCCCATAAACTTGAAAAGACGGACACTGTTCTGTAGATGGCCATCAAGAGCAAGCATATAACCTTCGCATTGCAATTGATACCGTCTCTAAGGGGACGACGACAACAAAACTTTTACTTACCACTGACAATATCAAAGCTCTCTTTCACACGGGATTGACGAGAAGCTTTTTCTTCTTTCAGAGCGTCTTTGATTTGTTGAATTTCCAGCATGAATTTTGAATCCACTGTCTCCATTCTCACGAACAGCGCGATCGTCAACAGAATGGCAGCAACGGACAAAATGGAGGACGCCTTGTGAAGATTGCCGCTACGTTTCGCTGTGGGCATTATTTTGCTCTCCTTTTCCCAGACATTCATCGCTCGTTGACGCTATGTTACGAGGGTAGACGTGAAACAGTTAGTAATTGCGTAGCGAAAGTCGTAGACAAATAATAAATCTGGGCGACTGGATTACATTACTGCAAAACTATCCAGCCGAGGATCCAGGAAAATGAGGAATTTGCCCCGGGAATTTGCCAAACAAAACAAATAGGTCAAACAGCACATGTCATGCGCTCACATGTTCGCGAATGGGTCACATCTTCCAGAAATCAAATTAAATTACCGCTGTTTTTACAGTTTATCTTGAGTTCTTCTTTTAATGATCTACAGCTGTCCAGCGGCTCTCAGTTTTACTGAGCGTTTTACGTAGGCGGTTTAACCTTTTTTGCGTTCGCAGAACGCAGTTCATAATCTTGGTTGTTCTGCGGTTTCAAGGGTGACTTCTTTTGAGACTTTTTCCTCGAACGTCTGCATTTTCTGCGCCATTTTGGATGACGTCATATGTCATAAGTCATGTGCTTAAAGCCTATCGTATTCTGGTACTTTCAGGAAGTCTGAGCATTTTGAAGCGGATTTCTAAAGCTAGAGACTACCTCGTGGTTTATAGGTTACTACTATATGTTCTCGAATTTGAATCGTCTTGACTTTAGGATGTTTACCACTGGAACACCTCTATTCCATTGGCTGTGGTTTGATTGCATTTGTTGATTATATCAGTTCCAGTCGTGACAGATAGCTCAGTCTTTATCGGGTCGAATATTGTTCCCTCGAATATTGTTTGGAATCGTTTGAAACGTACTGTGAAGGCAAGATTCATAAGAGTGAGTCTAAACAAGGAACGGCAATGTAAAAATACTTTCTTCTTTTATTCATCAGGGGAAACATTCGAATCAGTCGCTCGGAGATTGTTTACGAGCATGCGCACGCGAAGGCAAATGTTTGCTTGTATTTGTGCTTCCAGCTTAGAATAATGTACATAAAAAAACGCACACTTTAACAAATTACCTTTTACGCTTAAACCT
Organism: Orbicella franksi; assembly: GCF_964199315.1. Taxonomy (NCBI): domain Eukaryota; kingdom Metazoa; phylum Cnidaria; class Anthozoa; order Scleractinia; family Merulinidae; genus Orbicella; species Orbicella franksi. The sequence continues at coordinate 15,071,398 of NC_138152.1, read as the reverse complement.
TGCCAGTTAATGTTAAAATATTTAGCACCAAATAATGAAAATATTTTTGTGAGTCTACGGAAACTGGCTACTAGTTAACTGCTAGTTTTGATTACTACTAGTTATCTAACCTAATTTATCGTTAATTTTCAATTTATAGAGTTTTGCACGGCAGCAATGTTGCATGGCAGGAACATCAGATTCTTTTTTTCTATGGAAAAAATGTTCTTTCTAATGCAAAACATTTTCATTGTTCCTACCATAATACAACATGGCTGCCGTGCTATACTGCATGCGCGTTCGTATTTGTATCAGTCAAATTTGAGTAATTGTAAGAAGGGTAGTGCAATTAACGATTTGGAAATTCTTTCAAATTACATTCGCTAGCAAAAGGCTCGTGTAATTTTCAGAGGATTTTCAAACAGACTGACTGGTAGTGCAAATCCTTAATTAACTCCACTTGCATTCATAAAATATCCCAATCTGGCTTTGGCTGGGCCCTTAAAAAGTTCACTCTGTGGTTAATCGTTGTTATCATTTTCCTTTGTTCGCCGTGATTCATTTCTCCCAACGCCGTTGGTTTGTTTTGGTTTGTGTTAAAGTGCAACAAAGGGATCTTGTTATTTAACCTAATGCGATTACAGTATAAAATTACATATTTTAAAAGATCAGGGTGCTCGTCGGAAACTTTGAAAAGGGCCCCCAAAAGATAACAAGAGAATCCTGTCTTGTGGGCGAGGCTTGTAAATATTTTCACCCCTGAACACTAAGAGGTTCCAGTTATAAAACAACACATTTACCGCGGCCACTTTCATAATTTTTAATAGTGATAAAGACGATGGCTTCGAATACCTTCCCCTCGTAAAGTTGATAGCCGTTACAGCTGCCCTCTCCTAAAAAACAAATCGGAGAGGGGTAGCTGTGACACAAAGGTGATTTAAAAATAGATGAGTAACCAGGATAAGACATTTGGAAAAATAGAAAATCGATTTCTGGCTAAAAAATTGTTTAAAACGAGCTTTCGACGACCAGTCTGTAGTCTTTAACGAGTAATAGATAGAAAGCGCGAACGTTAAAATATATACTAAGAAAAGTGTGAAAAACAAAATTATAATAAAAACAATAGAAATGCTTGTGTGAGAGTAAAAAAATGCTAATGTGAGGTTCAAAATAAAATTGAATATTGTCTTGGTAATTGTTTCGTATTATTGTCAGCATGGTTCTTTATTGCTGTGTGCCAGGATTCCAAAGTTTTTCTAACACGAAAATTCCCTTGTCAATCACGCGTGCATTGTCAAAGTCGATGGAATGGTCGTTCAACCAGGCGTGTGAAGCAATGTTGGAACCTTTTTTTAAAGGTTTTTGTGTTTCTAATATGTTCTTTCTTCCTTGTTTGTAAACATCTACCAGTCTCGCCGATATAACTCCACGGACAATCGGCGCATGGGATCTTGTAAGCGACATTTGTTTGTAGTTTCGCGGGTGGTGTTGATTTCGGAGAAACACGTTCTTCTTGTAATGTCTTAAGGGGTCTGCTTGTAGTTTGTATTCCATTGTTTCTTCTTGAGATCTAGCAACATGTGGTTGAGTTCTCTTTCGATTTTGGCAAATGGAGATTTCTGGACGAGCTGGTAAGTCAAATGATCACTGAGTAAGGCTTCCATTTTCTCGTTATAATCAGATCTATCCATAACAACAAAACAAAGAACTCAACCACATGTTGCTAGATCTCAAGAAGAAGGATAAGATTGACGAGCCGACTCATCGTAAACTTCGATCCACGGACGCTGTTCCACCCGCCATACGAGGTTCTATTAAACATCACAAACCAGGTTACCCTCTTCGGCCCATTGTCTCCTGTATTGGTTTTGCTCTCTATAACACATCCAAATTTTTCACCGACATCCTGGCACCTATCCAGAACTGTAACGGCTACTCTGTCTCCACCTCAAGTGAATTTGTTGACCAAGTCGCCAATCTAGAAATTTCTGATGACGAAGCCATGGTTTCTTTTGATATCGTCTCACTCTTTCCTGCCATCCCAGTTAAGAAAGCTTGTGAATACATCAGAAAAAAACTCAATGAAGACACAACCCTACAACTAAGAACCAACCTCACTACAGATGATATTGTTTCTCTTCTGGACTTTACTCTCTCAAACAATTACTTCGTTTACAATGACTCCATCTACAAACAGATTCATGGTTGCGCAATGGGCAGCCCTGTTAGCCCTGTTGTTGCAAATCTCTGCATGTAGATAATCGAGGAAACAGCCATCACTGCTTCTTCGACACCTCCAAAAATCTGGAAGCGTCACGTCGACGATAGGTTTGTTATAATAAAGAAACATTCTGTCGCATCCTTTTATGACTCTCTTAACTCAATTGACCCAAAGATAGCCCTTACCATTGAACCTGAGAATTATGGACAGATACCCTTCTTAGACACCCTGGTATCCAGAAACAACGGCGTCATAACCATCGATGTTTACAGGAAATCTACTCACACAGACCGATATCTGGATTTTCATTCACACCACGAAATGAAACACAAGCTAAGTACTGCCGCCACTCTCCTGAATCGTGCTTCTAATCTCACAAGTACCCCCGAGGGAAAAGCGAAAGAATTAATCCACGTCACTGATGCTCTGAAATCGAACAGCTACCCACTATCGGTCATATCTAACATCTTAAAGAAGAAACCACCCCCGGCAATCACACCATCTCCAGAAGAATTGGTAGGGTTGTTCTTTGAATAGGCTGATCCTTCTGACTTACACGTTGGCTTCGCAGTTTTACCTTACATCAAAGGCCTAACTGAACCTCTCTCAAGACTTCTAAGAAACAATGGAATACAAACTACAGGCAGACCCCTTAAGACATTACAAGAAGAATGTGTTTCTCCGAAATCAAGACCACCCGCGGAACTGCAAACAAATGTCGTTTACAAGATCCCATGCGCCGATTGTCCGTGGAGTTATATCGGCGAGACTGGTAGATGTTTACAAACAAGGAAGAAAGAACATATTAGAAACACAAAAACCTTTTAAAAAGGTTCCAACATTACTTCACACGCCTGGTTGAACGATCATTTCATCGACTTTGACAATGCACGCGTGATTGACAAGGGAAATTTTCGTGTTAGAAAAACTTTGGAATCCTGGCACACAGCAATAAAGAACCATGCTGACAATAATGCGAAACAATTACCAGGACAATATTCAATTTTATTTTGAACTTCACATTAGCATTTTTTTACTCTCACACAAGCATTTCTATTGTTTTCATTATAATTTTGTTTTTCACACTTTTCTTAGTATATATTTTAACGTTCGCGCTTTCTATCAATCACTCGTTAAAGACTACAGACTGGTAGTCGAAAGCTCGTTTTAAACAAATTTTTAACCAGGGATCGTTTTTCTATTTTTCCAAACAAAGGTGATTGTTAAATATTTCCGGTCATATTTTTTTCGGCCAAATACACTAAAAGATACCGCGAAAGGTCCCGCTGTGGACCTTTTCAGTGTTTTGAGCCGTTGAGCGACCCTACGAGGTACCAATTTCCCGTCTTTTAACGACCCTAAAAGGTAAAATGAGCACCCCCGTCCTGGAAACACTCCGTGTCACAATAGCAGGGGAGACTTTTGTCTGATTGGCTGAATTTTTACCCTGGCACTCAGACTCTTGCTGAGCGCGCGCTGCAAAAATCTTATAATCAAAGATGGCGTCCAATAGAGCTAATTCATCATTGACTTTGCTTCGTCGCTTGTTCTAGAATTTTAGGTAAATGTTGTGGTTTTTTGCTTTGTCTTCTTTTTCAGAATGGCAGGAAAATGTAGGGCGGAAAAGCTCAAACTTTTCACAGGTTACCGTCTTCGCTTTTACTGGCGAGCAACTGTCTCTCTCTTGGCTTCTTGTAGCTGGTTGTAGGGTGGAAAAATGTTCCGCAACAAGTGCAAAAACGCGTTCTAACAGCGCGTATGTAAAGTTTAGAAAAGGGGTAGTGTGTAGAAAGTGCTGCTGTAAGTTAAATAACAAGAGTGCAAGGGTTTTATAGTAATAAAGGAGTTTGTTATATCTTTTTAATTTATTCAATAGATGTTACATATCGATCTGTAAAAATTGTACTTTCCACTCTGAATCTTTCTCTGTTGTTATTTGCAAGATAGGGAAGTTATATCAAAAATAGCATTGAGGTACACATAAAGTGAGCTTTTGTACTAACCAATTTCAAGCATTCCTTTTATTTAACTATAATTACAAGTATTATTCCATTACTACATACAATTAGTGCTATTGTGTTTGAAAGCAGAAACTCTTTTATGGATAGCATTTTATCTTCCCTTCTTCAGAAAAACAGTTGTCACAAAATATTGCTTGCAAGGACCGTTGTTGCTTTCAAGAATATGTGTTTTTTTTTGAGAAGAATGATGAATACGTGTGATGTAACACAATAATGTTCAAGTGCAGGTTGATAGATTTATAAAACATTCATTGTCAGAAAAGGTACCATACAACAAACATCAAAACAATTGCCACCTTTCGAGAGGTTTGTCTTTCCAACGAATTAAATCATAAAAAATTTAAATCATGCACAAATAAATGTAGTGGACTGTAGTGATATAATTATGTTTATATCATTTGTTTCATTTGGTTTGAGAAAAGTGGTGCAGCTAGTGGAAGCTCTGATAAGTAGACACTCTCAAGACCCAATGGCCACTAGGGGTGTGAGGGATGAATAAGGGATGCCCAGCTAACTACAAACATTGTAAATACAAGAAATACCGCCATATTAAATAATCTTTTTGTTCTACTACCTTGTACAATGCTGCGATTATGGCCATAACTGAATACAGTACTGTATACTGCAGTATTAGAACTAGCCATTAGTAATAATTAAGAGCAAATCATAATTCCAGCAAAAATTACTGCAACAAAATGCAGTAATACAATTTACAAAATTGTGTTTGAGTATTTTCCACTGTCAGGCCCATCGGGTGTCTGCTGACACGAGCGTAAAGTAAAGGAAAAGACTAAATCATACTCCCTCAAAGTGTCCAGGGGTCCATTTCTTGAAACCCCTGGAAACTTTTCGGGCCCAAAAAACCAGTTTTAGTTCATCTGTATCCAAAAACAGAGAGGTGTATACGCCCGAAACCTCTTGTATGAAGAGAACCTCTGTCCATATTAACATGTGAATAAAACAGTACTGTAATCATAAGGTTTGAGATTTTGCTGCAGGTTTCCGGGTGTGAAAACATTTCGGGACCTTCGAGAAACGGGCCCCAGGGCAGCTTATGGGAATGCCCACTTACGGGGATGAGTAAATAAACAGCTTGTTTGGGAGTTCAAACAGAGTTTTGTGAAGGTTGTCGTTAATAGGATTGTCCGCTTACAAGAGTGTCCATGAATTGATAATAAAAGCTTAAGACAGCTTCCACTGTAAGTAGACTAGCCATGGCGGCCTAATGGTCAGATTGAACTGTCTAGCCTTGGCTGGTTTCATTACATTGTGCTCTTGGGTAAGACACTTTACCAATACTCCTGCAATGCTTCTCTCCACCCAGGTGTATAAATGGGTAGCACTGAATTTTAATGCTGGGGGTAACCCTGCAATGGACTGGCACCTCATCCATGCTATGGAAACAGGGATGTACTCAGGCAGTATGGGGCACTTGGCCTGACACCAGGCGGTGTTGGACACGGTTCACGTGACAGTATTCGACCAATCATATGTCGTCTCAGCCGGAGCAATGGCGGACACATTTTTCGTTGCGAATGGAAAGTAGATTGTCGTTTCTCGACCGATTTCTGCACTCATCATGAGAATCAAACGAACCTTTTCTAGGAGCTGCTAGTGTAATATCTAGACCAGTTATACGCCAAGCCTCAAGTGCAGGTAAGCAATTTTTGCATCAGAACTAGTCAATGGAAATCATGCTGTGTTGAAAACGTTTGTTTACCACACGCGCTTGACATGGATATTCTTCTGGTCGTTTGCAGGACAACAGGGATCAGTATTGTGAATTTTTTTGTGTGAAACTTTAGTTCGAGAGTTGAACTTTAAGAAAAGACCGGCGGGCCCAGGTGGGCCCCGCCGTTTTAACGGTCAAAATTGGACTTGAAGTTGGGGCATTTTCCTTGATTTGTCATATGTTCGCGGGAGTGATTGTGTGATTTTTACCCGTTTCATTTTGTGGCTCGGCTTGTTCCCTTTACATCTTAACGTTTTCTTGTTATGTTTTTTTTTTTTTTTTTTTTTTTGTAGTGCGTATGTCATCCGTTTGTTTGGCCGACGTTCAAGAGTTTTGTATCCTGCTTTGGATGCTAGTCCATTAAAGATATCATCTCATTTACAGTGAATTTTCCTTATCATGATCACTGCCTGTCTTGAATTGTTATCTCTGACAGAAATTTACTACTCTTGGATCGGATGTTATTGTTCAGTCATCTATGGCTGATTATTTTTGATCTCCCACTTCTTATGCTTGTTTTCCTTTGAATGTTGGTAGTAGCGGGAGACTATACATCAACAAAATTAATAACAAGTGTTTCATGTGTATAGTTACGCATAATTGTCAACCCACCAGGAGCAGAACGAACCAATGTGTTTGAAGCACATGCTGAATTACCCGCTGGTATTTTAAAAGACTATGGGTTTGGAATTAACTTAGTTATATTTCCCAAGAACTAAATTTATCCACTTACACTGTAGTGATCTAACAAGGAAAGCTACAGCATGCTGCTGTTTAGGATATCAAATTTAGAATGGAATAGACCAAAACAGAATACATAATAACATAAAGCAAGTGACTACTTAGAAAGCTGCATGGCAATCCCGAGTTTTAAGAGCTACTGCAAGTGTTCAATATAGGGCATCCGCTTGTATTTTAAACTGTTGTTACAATTTAGTTATCTAAGTCAAAACATCTCACTATAGATGATCTAGGATACAGCTACATGCTAGATTATTCTGAATTCAGTTGGTCACAGTCATTACGAGTCAACAGGAAGAAGTGCTGTGGAGACTGTTTTTGGCAAAATATTTAACAGCCAATGTAGGAAATGTTAATATCGGTACATGATCACTGTGTTGTTGACCACAGGACTTGCAGTAGATAATAAAGTTTAAACTGATAGATATTTCAAATGACCTGCATAGCACTGTTCTGGGTAAGAAGCTCCCTTTAGTTTACACAAGTTACATAGAACCTTAAACATCAGCAGAGTTGTGATATGAGGACATGCAATGAAGGCACAGGACCATGTGCAATTCAGTCATTGCTAATTGACCGTGCCTATCATTCACAGTCTTCCAGTTTACTAATTTGTAAGTGAACTTAATGTTGGCTGCTGTTTCCAGAATGTGGTTTTCGTGCTATTTTGCTGGTTTTTTGTTGTGCTTGTCAGTACTTTACAAATATTCAGTTTAAAAAGCATACTTTGGAATTGAATTATTATTTGCAAGTAAATGTAAGTCAGTTTTTTTTTCACATCTCCCATCTGCAATTTTAGCTGCAACCACTTAAAATAGCATGAGGTATATTATTTGTCGAAAGCATTCATTTCATGTAACTCAACCAAACTTTCTTTCCATTGAGCCTGATTTCCCTTTTACATGGCCTCACATGTACTGAGAACCCAGGAATGGACACGTGGAGCAGATACAAGTTACATCCAACACCTAAGCACTAGGCGAAGAGAAATCTCAAACTCTCATCAGTTTGAACATTGATATTGACAGTGGCAATGTCTGAGGCAAAGTCATTTGGAGACCTTTTACTTTAAACACATTCAAGGAACTAGTTGAACAAGACCAAAATCGTGTTATCCCATTGTCTACAAAATAGATCCACACAGTACATACTTAATCTTGAATTTGTAAGTTGAACAAGAATTTGCTGGAAGTGTGATCTGGTACAGGGGACGTATACAATTATTTTTTACCACTTACATTAAAGCAAAACATACCCTATTTCTCCCATTAAGATTCTAGTTTTTTGATTCCATTTATTGCAAATCATTTTTGTATTTTGAAAGAGCCATAGCTCATTAGCAAGTTATTTATGATTCCTTTTGGTTAATCAGGAATTACAGCGGGCGAAACTCGATTAATCAAGCTTAACACAAGTTTTCAAGGACAAAACATTGCTTTGATTTCAAATTATTCAACCCTTTTCTTCGTAGGTTTTACTTCTCAGCTCTCTTATCGTCGAACGAAAACATAATATCTGTCAACAACCATGTTGTTGGCCAGCGATACACTGATACACTTCACACACAAGTCGAGATATCTAAGAAGGATAGTGCCGAAGGTAGGTTCAATTCCGACAAGTTAAGATCGAATTCGAAGAGACCAGAAACGGAAATAATTTATCTTTCAACCGTAAAGATTCGACGAACCGCGAAGCTTCGATTCCTAAAATCATCTGTTTAGCACTGAAAATGGTGGCTTTGTAAATCGACCAGAAGTCATCTACAGCTATTACTTGGCGTGCGGAACATTTCATGTGGATGTCATTCCAGATTTCTTTCAGCATCGGATGCGAGCGAACCTCCTATAAGTTATATTTCGACGTCACCATCAGCGCGCGGAGATGTTTGCAGTTCAGCGATCAGATGAAAATGAGCTACGGGGAAAATTCTCCCGGCATGCTTTGCGAGTCGTGTCCAACACCGCCTGGCCTGACACAGACTTTACTAAGTACCTTGCCATCCATTTGAGCTTTTAGAATTCTTCTGAGATCATTAGTGAGCCATATGAGAAATAAAAGTGACAATATTGTTTTGCAGAGAAAACATATAGTATTGAAATGGTTCTTTTCAAGACCACTCAAACTGCTCTTTTCAGAGCTATGAAAACAAACAAAAATTGTCAATGCAGCCAATGACCCATTGACAAAAGTAGGAATGGCCATGTAGAGAAATCCTTTGTCTGCCTCGTGACAATTGACTGACAAAGAAATATATACAGAAAAAAAATAAATTAAAAAAAAAATAGAAATATTTATTTTCAATACTCATTCAATTTTTCTGCACCACTTCTGGTTTACCACATAACTTTGGAGAAGTCAACGCTTAAGGAGAAACTGTTGAGAAAACTGTTATCTTTATTACTTTAAGTTTGTTTGCACAAATGAGTTTACATATGTCATGCTTAATTTAATTTTGCTGCCACTGCACATACTCTAAAACAGCTGCATCTGCAAAAAACAAAAGCAAAAGACGTTTTTCTCACTGTCACAGCTTCTACACTAAATATGAAGTTATGAATATCGTTAACTTTCTTCAAGTTATAAGCTTATGTAAGATACTCGAAAATGATTCGTGACAAACTGATGTCACGCTATGGTCGACTGAAGCAAATTTTGGTCGAAGAACATTCCTCTTCGAGGTGAATTTTGAGCAACCAGAACACCGGAAACATCCTTATTTCTATACGTTAAATTGTATCAGGGTAAGTGTAGTTTCATTAGTAAAAGCCGATTCCCATATCAAAAATTAGTTTTTCGGATATTGACAAAACCGCTAGCCCTGTTAAGCTGGACTAGCCGATAAAACAGCGTTGCCAGCGAGTACGATGAAATCAAATGCGGGGATATTTTGTTTCATAAGGTTTATAACAACAAGGGTTGGCTGGAGTAAACTTTCACTTAACTTTAATCAAATGAACGCTGTCGCTCAAATGAACAGTGTCACTCATTTTAAGAGCTGCAAAACGCGAAGCGTTATAAGCTGAATTTCTAGAATTGAATTCCGACCTCAAATCATTCATCCGTCAAATAGTAAACAGCGGAACACCGGAAACCAGGTACGACATCTTGCCAGGGCATGGTGTACACATTAAACAGTCAACCATTAATGGGAATTCACATATCACAAAGGAACACAAAAGTCTCGGAGGCTTGAAGACAACTTTTAATTTTGAGGTAAAACAAAAGGTACATTTATCGATCACAACATTCACTTCACTTGAAAATGAAATGGATTAACTCAAAAACACAAAGGTACCCAGAATATTAAAAAATAACTTCATAGCAATGCTGGACTCGAATTTAGTGAAGGATTGACGAAAAAAGGAATGGTGAGATTTTCTTGTTTAACCACACTTAGTAATCGAAAATGAGAACAACATGGTTCCCTCATCTTCGCAAGATGAGACGAATAAAAATCTAAAATATGAGCTCAAGGAACCAGTAATACGTTTTACTTACCACAGTAGCCATGTTCCTTTTGTTTGGCGTCGAATAAGGCCTGTGGTACCCTTTGGAATACCGCAAAAATGAATCAACGCTTGCTTTGCTTCATCTTTGTTGTGAGGAAATCACCATCTCCGTCGATGACATGTGTGCACGAAAAGCGGTTTATCGACCCTAAAATTGCTATAAGCGATATGAAACGGGCATTTTTCTCTTCACTTTGCATTGCTTTTCTCGGTAACATGCCTTACATGACTTACTGAGGACCTGTTAAAGAATGATTCTCCTTCGAAGGTTCGGTTGTCAAATTCAACAGCACCGAAAACCGCGCGTTCAAGCAAAAGTGCAAAAAAAAAAAAAAAAGAAAAGAAAAAAAAAAACTTTTTTACTTTTTCGCGCATGCGCAGACAAAAGTCTTCCTTGCTGGTCACAATTAAAGTATTCAGTTGGGTTGACTCTGGGTTCGTTTGGCTTTATGAGTTCCTTGAAGTTAAATAAGAAATAAGATGGTGAAGAAAAAAGAGAAAGAGTAAAGAGGAATAAAAGTTAAAGTCTCTGAAAAAGAATGAGAGAACTTCTTGTTATCTACTCCACTGAAAAACTGAGTGGTCAGCATCTCAACAACGGCATGCTGCCGTCACTCGGTTTAGATTATGGTCTTTGTCGCCAATTGTTAATTCAGTCTAAAGATTTAAACTGCCAGCCAAGCCCTGCCTCGTCTAATGATAAAATGGCGGGCGTCGTCTTGCGCAGACTCGAAAAGCCGGAGAGTACACTAGCGCGCTTGCTGTTGTTTTTCGAATCTGGCGGGTGAGACACGATAGGTTGATCACACTTAAAGGGGTGGACCTACTGACTTCTGAGAAAGGGTGTGAGTGATTTGGAACAGACACGAATTGTAGATGCGGTTTTATCTAGTAAAGTTAGAAAATAGTGTATTCTTTAACTTTCTTTTATCTCGATTTCCCTAACATAGTATGGCAAGCAATTTTTTTTCTCGTGACCTGTGTAGGTATGATTCTCCGTATAACAAGCTCTCTTTCGGCTATCTAAACGTGCCTATTTCTTTTTTTTTTTTTTTTTTTTTTTCTTGTTCTTAAGTCGGCTGTGGTCGTGTGCGTTATTTTCTATTATGTTTTTGTTTTTTTGTTTTTTGTTTTTTTCATTTTTTTTGGTGGTGGAGGAGGGGGAAAGACAGTATAATTAAGCTTGCAGTTTTTCTATTCAAAATCATCCACCCACCCCTTAAAAGTCAAAGGGTCCACCCCTAAAACCGCAACAATGCCGTGCCTTCTCTGCTGAATTTCCAAATATAGAAACATGATTGTTCGATCGAGTTTTCCCGCGGTCTATTGCTTCCATTTAATGACAAAATTTGAATCTTTTTGGCCCATTTTTGTGTTAGTTTAACTTCACAGCGCCGCTTGTCTCGCCAATTCCACGTGCAACTGTGGCCATGTATTTTTTCCTGTTGGAATTTAATATCTTCTCCGGTAGACAAAAAACAAACAAACAAAATAAAAAAATACAAACGCGGCGAGAGAAAGCTCTTTTCCCCTAATCTTTTTGCTCGCCGTTTTTTTGCGCTGTGCCCCAACTAACTGAACGCCTGTAAAAGGCTGACTTATTTCTAGTTCCCCATGTTTCAATTATTTTCAGGCGCAAATCATTTTCAGGGCGTGAATAGCATCTTTTAGGATATTTTTTCTTTGTTTTGCGTTAAAAGCCTTCATGTAGTGTCTACCAACCTTACTTTATTTCCCAAGTAAGATCAGTAATTTTCTACCGAGGAAGATTAAATTCCAACAGAAGGCAATACATGACCGCAGTTGCACGTGGAATTGGCGAGACAAGTGGCGCTGTGCAGTTAAATGGCTGTTTTGGGAAAATATTTTAGAATTTGTTTTCTCAAAGTACAACTTAACCTGTGTATCTATTTGTTTCTTTATTTTTCAATCTACATTTTTTTTTTATCTTGCTATTTTTCAGCGCTGAACAGTCCACTTCAGGCGGTGTGAATTTTTCAATAATTACTATTTTTATCTATTAATTTTTTATTTCTAGTTTATTTATGTATTTAATTCTTATTTTAATTAACTTTTTTTTATTTCTATTTATTTTTTTTTACCTTTTTTGTTTGTTTGTTTTTGTTTTGTTTCTAGACTCCGTAGTCCGCACTCTGCACTCCGCGTTTTCGGAATAGCCCTTTTCTATTACATTATCTTTCTACTTAGTACTATTTAACAAGTGAGAAAAGGCAACTTATTTTTTCCACCCCTACTTTGACGGTATCAGTTAATATAATGCCACGAAGGAAATTGTTCAAGGCAATGTTAATTGGCCATCGATAACAGACTAAAGAGAGCAGACATTTGCAGACAATAAAAATTAAACAATAACTGATTGATATAGATTAAACGATTAATTTCCGATTTCCTGCTTGTATCCCTTGCGTTTATAGTAAAAAAAAAAATAAATAATAATAATAATAATAATAAAATTAACTGAGACACTACGCATGCCCTGATTGGTCAATAGAGTTGCTAAACCTACGTTCTATTGTACCGGTAAACCACGGTTCCCAATCTATGGCAGCTCTAGGCGGGAACTGAGAACTCGGAACTCTGAGCGATAACAAATGTAATAAACAGTTTTGCCTTTCACTGGCTAAGATATCAATAACACGAATATCTTTTCATTCAGCATTGCATAAATAAATATGGGTGGTCAAGAAAGCAGGGAAAAGATTTCTTTCTATCAGAAATTTTGAGTTTAAACGCATGCATGCATACATAACACGATAAATGAATTTGATTTCCATAAGCTTAGCTTTCAAGCAATAGTTTTCATTGAGCAAAATACAGAGAGAAACACGGACTTCATAGCCTTCAGCATAAGTAAATAAATTCTGAACAAATCTCGGAAGTAGCGTTTCTGTTACTAACCTTTATTTCATTCGCCAAACATTGGAAATTTATCGTTAAACACTGCGTTGAGAAAATCGATGCTGAAGTCACGAAAACAGCTCTCTCAATATCGGTGCCAAACTCTGCGACCAAAGAAATTCAAGGCATGGAGACCGTTTTAAATCAACCAATAAGCGCCTCGTATCCCACGACAGCCTAACGCCGGCGATGCCAAGCGATTTCAGCATGGATTTTCTTGGAAAATGTTGGAGGGATGAAGCTCAAATTTTGGCGTTAATTCCAGTTTGAAGTGGAGGAGGTCGCGGCTGGCGGCAAGCCTAGTTGCAAGCCTTGTCTCCCTCTCTTGTCTTACCGGCATCCGACCAATATTAATTTCGTAAAAAAAAAAAAAAAAAAAAAAAAAAAACGCTTCAGACGGCCCAGGAAGGCGGACAAACACCACACATGAGTCGATTAACGTTTCATTTAATTTTATGGGGATATTCAGACCGCGATGTGATTTAGATATGCAATTTTCAGAGCTTTATTCATAACCCTCATAGATTCTGTTCGTTTCATATAAACAGTTATTAACCACGAACACATAGGATGGTCCGGCTGTGGATGAATCGCTTCGCCAAGCACATGAAGTCTGGACTACTAGCACACTTTTCGTACAGTCTTTTATTTTCGTGATGACCGATTCTACTTACGAATCCCTTCTTTTCCCCTCAGAATACTTTTGAGTTAATTAATATGCGTTTTACCTTTCACTGATAACCTTTTCCTTTCCTTTCTTAAAACTTTCTTAGCGTGAAATGTTTTCGTCGCTGTAAACTACAGATATCGTGTCCGGCGAGGAGTCTATGCTTTCATTCTTTCAGTCGCTGTAATTGGTTTGTCCCGTTATCTTGTGAATTTGATGAGAACAAGCAACTTAATCACGAAAGTACAATAAATTTTCTTCTCATTGACAGACTTTTCCATAGTTATTACATAAAAGCGATAGACCACTCTTTCTATGGGTTTACCGGCGCAATAAACCACTTGGGATGTTGGGAGAACACTCGAAAAACTTGTAAATCACTCGCCTAACGGCTCTTGATTTACAAGCTTTTCTCGTGTTCTTCCAACGTACATCCAGCCTGGTTTATTGCGCCAGGAAACCCATAGAAAGAGCAGCCTATTGCTTAAACCTACAATTCATAGATAACAAGCAGACACAACATGTAAATTCGTTCACTGGTAGATGCGGTTTTATCTAGTAAAGTTAGAAAATAGTGTATTCTTTAACTTTCTTTTATCTCGATTTCCCTAACATGGTAGGGCAAGTGGGCGTGGTCTTCGACGCAATCTTCAGCCAATCAGAGCATTGGAATTACTGTATTCCCTCGATTAAACTCCGAGTCCCGAAGGAACGCTAGTTCTCCAAAGAATAGTAGTAATACGTCCCACAAGAAGTACCAACAAGTCCCATCCAACTTCTCACTATCGACTTTGACGTTCAAAGATTTTAAATAAATATTGTATCCTTCCTGTTGCGATGGAATTGCGAAGGCTGTTTTTTTAGCAGCCAAAAGTTCAAATGACCGCACTTGCTGTTGGGACCAGTTTAGATGATAGGATGTGATTACTTTCACAATGGGCTTTAAATTGTTCGGTTTTCCACTCGTAAAGACCTCGTTTTATTTTGCCAACATATATTTAAATCTCTTTACAATCCCAAAAACTTGCCAATCAGCTGGCTTATTAGAACTGACGAATCTCGGTTGAAATTCCTCCATTTAAAACTGTTATTAAGATTATTGTTCGTAATAAAAAACAAACAAAGCCCTAAAACATTTATATAGTGCTTTATTCATCCATTTACAGGGGCGTTCTGATTGGCTCTTAATTAAACTAGGAATATCATTGGTTTTCAACTTAACCACGTTCCAGGGAATGGCTGGGAGAGCAGAATAACGCAAAGAGGAAGGGGAAGGAACGTGTCTCTTACGTGACACTCCCTCCTCCTTCAATCCCCGCTCTCCCTCCCCCCTCTTCCTCCCCGCTCTTCCTCCCCGTTCTCCCTCACCGTCCCTCCCGTTTTATTCTATCCTACTACGTAGGCTATTTTCAGCTCCGAGCTTATACGGGATCTAGGAAACTTAACGCGCTGTGACTACCTGCACCGTGCCATGCTAGTTTTTAGCTCTTTCCTGGAAATCTCTCCAACCGATCGATAGGTGCACTAAGTTCACGGACTAACCACCAGCTTAACTTATTTAATAGCACTCACTCCTCTAAGATGCAAACCGACTATTGTGCATGACAATTGAGGAAGGCTGGAGTTCTGTATCCATATCTCAACTGAGAATCAAGTTCGATCCATGACCTGATTATAGCAAGAGATGTATTGTAGTTAAAATCTTCTTTTTGTTGCTGTTTTTTGGATGCTCTTCGTACGCTTTGCTTTAAATTAATCTTGGATAACAGAAAATGGAGCGGTCGAGTGAGTTAAATTAGACTGGGAATCAAAACAATGTTCTATCTACAAGTTCCAATTTTTAAATAAACAACGCCCTGGAGTTAACTCTTTGACAAGACAAAAAAAAAAAAAGAAAGAAAAAAGGAAAAAGATAAACTTAAATTTTCAGTGATCTTTTTGTCTACCCTGCAGTTAACTTTAAGATAAGAGTGAAAGAAAAAAAAAAAAAAACGGAAGCAACAATTGATTATCTTACAATTTCGGCGTGCTTTCTGTGTGCTCTGGTGTTAGCTCTGCGACTAGAAGAGGGAAATTAAAGAAGGAAATGAAAAGAACTATACACTTAGAATTTCTGAGTGCTGTCGATTACAGTGTGAAGCACGGTGATACGCATCCGCGTTCTCTATCACCTGGATAAAATACTGCCTTTAGTCAGCACGATGAACCTTTGTAAAAGGTCTCTTGATTAAATTGAAGGAACAGTTTCCTGGATGATATATCCCGTTTTAATACAACCGTGAGCTTGGCACATCGAGCACACATTGGCACATTGAGGTAAAAAAAAAAAAAAAAGATTAAAAAAGATTAAAAAAGAGATCCCCAAAGTGGATAAAGCGAAGAAATATCAACTAAAGAAAATAATTGACTAAAAAGATTCAAAATTGTTTTAGAATGGAGTTTGATTTCTTCAAATTGCTCAAACTGTTACCGCAACCACTCTTGCAATGCTGGATTTCTTTCTCAAATACTTGTTGTATTTATACTCTGTAGAATCCACTGCGTATCCAATTTATTTGACATTTGGTTATGTAATATTGAACTTGGGAAATGGATTTTCGATAATCGCTGAATCAAGATCGCAGACTGACCCTTTAACTCTGAATTTCGTGATGTGTCAATATACCAGTTTTGCTACAAATTATTTAAACCTCATTGCAAAAGGACTAAAACTTGCACGAGTCTGTTAGTTCTTGTTCTTGACTAGTTCTGCTAGCATACAGCAATACCCATAGTATGGTAAACATGTTTACAGATTGAATGAGAGGAACATAAAGTGCATGAAAAAGTAACAACGAGACCTCTGCAATACATTTCTGAAAGAACTGATCATAAGGTGACACAGCTTCAGCCAAGATAAAACACCTCCACCTCATCAGGTGTGAAGTTACGAGACCCAGCCAGGATTGTGTGATGGTCTTGTACTTCACTTGGAACAGAGTAGACGCTGTATTCACCAAAGTCTGAGTGGGACCTAGTGTTACTGTTGGCATTGTTAGCAATGTAGATGTCAAACCCTCTACCAAACGTTGGACCATAACCTGAGTACCTGTAAACTGCACGTGATGGATCTGCTACCATGCTCTTAAATGGTCCAAGACCTTCTTTGTTGCGGAGTGAAAATATGAACGCATTGGAAGTGGAACCATAACTACCATAAACACTACTTGCATCTGAAGAGAAGGGAAGAAAAGTGAAACAAGGGGTGCTTACCATTTACAAAAACCATCCGGTTGGAAATTTCAGGCATAAACATTAAACAATTAAATTGAACATTGCGGGAGAGGGAATCGCTATAAAGTATATCCACATCAGCTAGAGAGACTTATAAGAGCAGAAAAATAGCATCAACCCAAATCACAGCCCATATTTTCTGAAGCTTCCCACACGGAATGGCGCGAACCATTTGATTTTCCAACAGGAATTTCCGGTTTTCCCATGTAAATGGTAAGTACCCAAGAATTACATACTAGGCGGTTCTACGTAAAATTCGACCGCCATTCTAAACAGCACATCGCCAGAAAAGTCGAATCGGAAAGCGCGGAGATTGTTTGTTTTGAGTACAAATAAACATTGCTGTTGTTGTTGTTGTGACTGGACCGCATCAATACGACTGGATTGTTTTTCGGCATAACTGTGTCAGTGTTGTGTAATATGTTTTGGGGTCGCGTGAAAAGAAAAATGCTCCTTTGTCTAAAAAAAAAACGGATCTATAGTTAATTTCTGGCGGAGAAGCGAAGCAAGTAGAATAGATCAATAAAAGAACCCGTAATAAGGGTAGAACTATATATCAGAATGAGAAAAAAATATTCCGCATTGGAATCAACAGACAGATGCAGAGGTCAAGTTATACGTGTTACCGTATTCTCCAATTAAACTTATCTCAATAGTCCGCCAAAATTCAACCAAACATAGACCTTAAATTAAGAAAAGTGCTACATTCTAGTCTTTATCGGGTTGAAGGACGTCTGGTCAGTAACTTGTCGATATTGTGGCCACGATCAGGTTGAAAACAAGTAATTGGGTGAAGCCTTACATCGGTATGCGATCATTACAGATCTTAGATCTACGCTTACCCCATATGTCGGAGTTAGGCTTTTGCCGTTCGCCGTTTCGCACTTGCGTCGATTTAGATTGGAGTAAATTGAAGCGAATAAAAACCATCCTGTCGATGTATTGGAAATTGTCAAAATTACGCCAAAAAAGAAAAAAATATATATATATAAAAATAGTATGTGTTCTAGCATGCGTAGCTTTGTAAAGAAGTATAACATAATAAATTGACACACATCCACTTAAGCCGCTGCCATATGGATTTCCACTTGGAATCAGTGCCTTTCTATAAACAACAACAAAAGGCTAGCTAGGTAATTACTTATTTGCCTAAAAATTATAACCAATTTGTACAAAAAAAGGGTACTTTTTTCGATTTTAGTGTTTTTACGTGGAATAAAATAAAATTTAAGGCAATAAAGCCTGAGGTTATTAACTTACATGAAAACCTAGCTACCTCTTGACGTTGAAAACGCGAGTAGAAAACCTCAAAACGTGACGTCTTGCTCTGGTCACGTGCCCCTAACCGTTCGCCGTTTGCGTTGCAGTGAACGCGGATGTAAAAGTGTGGGTTGAATGGCGTTTTAGAGAGCTTTCAGCGTGCTGTAGTGTTGCGAAAATTCGGTGAACAAAACCGAACCGAGCACACGGCTGTGAGAGTCTACAACTAAGCATGTCCATTGGACTTTTCTGGCGATGAACTTGGAAGAAATCTATACTCACTACGTTAACCTCACTTGTTACTCTTATTCTTATCACGTTTCATTCAGTTGAAACCCTTTGACGCCCAAGTAGCCATATACGGCCACTTAATGGTCGCGCTCTTTGTACCACTTCTGACGTCATCAATTTAAATATCACCTGATATTATCGATAAGCAAATGGTAGTACTAGGCTAGCCCTTTCCGCACAATGGTCAGGTTTAGATATCGACGACATTCCGATGTCGCAAATCAAAAAACAACGTTATCAGTTTTGGTTCAAAAACGGTGGTAAAATGGTCCACTACGCCTATCACTGATCAAGGTCCATTTCTAGGCTTCGCCCGTAATTAACATCCAACTTTTCACGGCAGCCAGAAAGAACATACAATGCAAAAGGTAGCCAGTGTAAAAGGGCCGAGAAAAACAGAAAGGAAAGGGGCAACGAACAAAATTGAGAATGGTGAATGGCGAAAAAAAAAAAAAAAAAATGCCCGGAATTGAAATTTTCTCAATTTTGTACCTAACCCTCGAAAAATCTTTCCTTTTAGTGAAAAATAGCTTTCTTAGCAAGACTTAGGCTTATTTAGCGTCATGGCAGCTAAAAAAACCTGACTAAACGGTTAAAGAAAAGCACAAATTTTCTCTAAAACTTTCTTTTTCGCCATAGATCGGTCCAATTGACCATTCTTAGTCTCTAACGAGCAAAATTTGGCTCGATGAAGGATTTCACACATTTTTGGTTAAAAACGGTATTTTTTGGCGAAAGTTTGGTATTCAAAGGGTTAAAGGGATAATATCACGAGAAGTACTCCGGAAAGCGAGAACACAAGAGACGTTGCATCAAGGAAAGTAAAAATAAAGGTCTTCAAGTAAATGATTATACTTGTGCACTGAAGCTATTAAAGGGTATTATTTAACATTCGTTCCATAACCTCGCATTGGAAGAGGTGAAAAAACGTAACGATACTTCCTGTTAGTTACGAAACGTATCAATTATTTTTTGGTTATTTCCCACTCCTGGTCCTCGGGGACTCGGTAACAGTGTTCGAAGTATTATGGTCTGGGCCATGTGCTCGCTTAGTTTCACAAGCTAGTCATCAACACAAATTGTTCTTGGATTTCTCTATCACGAGCCAGCAAAGCTTGTAAGTGTTTATTTCAGTTCTTTTCATGGTATTCGATTTCGCTTTGTTTATTATTCCTTTCTTTTCAGTCAAACCAAATACAGATACAAATACCAATGAATAAAGATCGAGTTAAAATTCACAATTCCGTTTATCAGTATTCAACATGAGTGAGGCAATGGAGTAATTTTTTCATCAAATTATTCTTAACTTATAATGGAAGAGATGATACGGACGTTTTACTTTGATCGAAACGAAGTGATGGCACGAAAAGCTGCAAAATTTTTGGCGCGTCTTTTGCTGAGTAAGTTAAAAAGGAAGAGGAAAGCCAGCGAGAAAATGTTTTCCATAAATTTTTACTCAGGAGTTGTGGGTCCCGAAGACGCAGTACTTTATTTAAAATGCAATTTCCTAAAGTTGCACTACATAACATCTTGGTGTACAACGATGTTTGACTATACTGGCGGTTTTCCACTCTTTGTGGTACCACATTCGACCTTTGCATTGGTCGCAACGCAGAATCATGGAGCTCCCTAGTTTTTAGCAGTCTGATGGTCAGTCAAACAATGAAAAAAAAAAAAAAAAAAAAAAACATTACTTTGAAAGCAAAGCAAATTCTCACGTTCGATATCACAACTCGCACCTAGACTGTCATCGGGCGTATCATACACATATTGGTAAAACGCTTTAATATGTTAAAAGATAGATCACAAAGCCACTGCCAATAAAATTTTTGAACGTTCTAAGTGCAGTTGTGCCCTGCTACTAAGGTCCAAGACACAGTTTTAAACAAATAAAATAGAATATAAGCTACGTCATTTACCCCAAGGTATATCGGTGTATCCTCCAAACACGTACTGTCCCTTTTTGATGATGGTAACCGTGTCGCGTTTCCCATCACACCTGCTGTGAAAGGTACTGACAGCCCAGCCGTGAGTGGAGGCGCGGTAACACAGCACCCAACGAGGATTGTTTCCAACAGCAGGTGTGAGGAATTCATGAAGGCGGCTTTGATAAAATGCATTATCCATTATTGTAGTCGATTTCATCCAGAAAACTGAAAATTACAGAAAAGACAGGATTTAACTAAATTATATAGAGTGAACAACTGACTCGATAGCTTCTGTTCGTATAACGTCTGAATTAGTACCAGGGCTACAACAAACTCACTGCAACGGATCACAAGACCATTTACCATTGAGGGTCCCCAATAGGTTTTGGGAGTATTCAAATGGCTCTTATGAATCAACAATTCGCAGTGTCTAAAACTACAATATCCTACCGCTCAACGATTTGCCCAATATTTCCATCTTGGTATTGTTCTTGGAGCATTTTGTAAATGTTTTTGTCCTACCCTATTCCCCTCCTGTTTATCTCCAAAAGTGTCCGGTCAATAGTAATTAAAATTACATGGTGTGTGAGGCGTCCAAACCTGTCTAGTTCAGTTATAGGCATGACTCGATCATGGCGTCAGGAAATAGCAAAAGGAGATTACAAATTTCTAAATAATATTCAACATTCAACACCTTGGTTCGGCCACCTTGAATTTTATCGATTTATTTCTTATTATTATTAGCGACTGTGCAATAATCATCTGGAGAAGAAGGGGGGCTTAAAAAATGCGTGAAATATGCACCAAAATTAAGTCATACCCCCCTCTCATTAGGCAAAAGTTAATTTCAACCCCCCTCTCATATAATGATGATATTAAGGCTAACCCTCTCCCCCTTGAAAGAAGTCTCCATCCATATATAACAGAGGTATTCCTTTCCTACTGGATGACAGATAGGAAAACAGAAGTTCTGAGATCGGAACACCTTAGAGTTGATACATTTCTCAGTTGTATCCTAATATTATTATTTATATTTGAACTCTAACAGCTCTGCCACTTCTTTTCCAATTTGCAAAAAGGAATGAAAAAGTAATGCCTCTTCCACTGTATGTGTTAAATTTTACATCCAGCCCTCCCCCCCCTTTCTCTTGTTGTCATTTTCTCCTATGCCCCCCTCTAATTTTCCAAATCCCCCCCCCCCCAGGTAATTATCACACAGTCTCTTATTTAATATATCTAACCGAATTCGCAAAAACATGTCCCTATTGACTCAAAGACAGTCGCACCGGCCAGAAGTCCTCTGACCAGCCGCCTGGCTAGGCGATTGGCCCCTCACGCATGCACGAGGCAAGGGCCACTCCAGCAGGGTGCCATGTTAACACAGAAGCCTCAAACAAGGTCAAGCAATTGAGTAAAATACCCAGAAACACAGTCAATATCAAGCTTATTTAACACTGAAAACTCAAAGTCTAGTTGGCTGAGGGTGTCAGTGCAAGACACCCTCGCCTTGTCCCTGCTTTTGACAGCTAGCCGCCAGCAAACCAGCGCGCTAGCAGATAGGCCGGTGCCTGGTCCATGTGCTTGGCCTGGCCTTAACGGAGCCCCCGCTGGGTTTAGGGTCATTAGCTTAGCCTGGATTTGGGCGCAGCCTGAATCCAGGCGAAAACCTAGCGGGCATGTTTTTGTGAAATCGCTCAGAATAAGTCAGGGAAAACTTAAAAATATGGGAAAAGAAAGTGTCTGGTAAAAACTGAGTCCGCGTTGGTTTGTTTTATACGTTTCCGTTATTAATATTTTAAATTGGTAGAAAACTGACACTTTTTCCAACCTTTTTTTTTTTTTTTTAATTAATTTTTTTCTTTATTCTTTTTAAATGCTACTTACACTACTTACAATACAATATTAATGTAGTTACTTACACTACTTACAAAAACTTATTACTTACGCCACTTACGATACTAACACTTACTCTATATAATACGCATACTCACGCTACTAACAATACTAATACTTACACTGCTTACAATACAACATAATTAGATTACTTGCCCTTCTTACAATTCTAGCACGGTAAGATCATACATTCCGAGTTGCAAATTACAGAAAATATGCATGGTATATATATATGCGCCTTGTTTCTTTTCCTTTCATTTTTATTTTCGTTTTCAGGGGACTAGGGTCGAGTTGTCAAGAGATTACAAAAGAGGCAACAGAGGCTCCCACTTTTTTAAAACGATTGTAGTTGTATTTTTTTCCATTTTATAGATATGTTTTAAATACAGTAAGAAATCATTTAGTTTTGGAGAACATTTTTTTCTGTCTACATAGCCAAATGTAATATTTAGCATTTAAGCAGCAGAAGTTAATTTGGAGTTTATGTTTAGAGCTATCCGGCCTTAGGCCCAGTGCTGTATCAGGCTCTAAGGGTGTCTCCTTGGCAATAACTTGGCAAGACTGTAGCCATACTTCAAAATTGTTCCAAAAATATTGAGTTTTTGGGCAAGCCCAAAATAAATGTACAAGTTTCTCTGTTTCTCTTTCGCAGAAAGTGCATTTTTCGCTGTCGACGAGACCAATTTTTTTCAAGAAGTTGTTTGTTGATATTCTTCTATGAAGAAATTTAAAATTGAAAGTTATAAGTTTTGTGCTCTTTGTACATTGAAAAGCCATTTGGTAAACCTTTTTCCAGTTGAGCTCTTGTTTTGTTGCGAGAGTGACGTCTTCCTCCCACTTTTGTTGACTTTGATTGGGTGGTTCACTTTTTCCTGATACAAGTTTCTTATATACTAGTCTACTAGGTTTTCTGCTTTTTAAAAATTTTGACAAGAAACTTTCATGTTTAATGGAGGTTCTGATGTTATGGGGTATATATCTTTGAAGAAGTTTTATTGAAGAAATGATTCCAAGAAAGGTTAAAGGTCGGGCTGTCAGGTCATGTATATACTTTTTCCAACCTGCTGTAAACTACATATAATGCAAGGTTGTCATTGCGCTACTGATTAGACCCAAGCGTGTTAGTAGCGTCCTAGTGTTTAGGACCAACCTCTTGAGGACTAAAGATGACGATATTCCTAGACAAAAACGGTTTTTAGTTCAATCGTCATCGACACTCACCTGGTTGGACATAATCTAACGTGGTCAATGCTCTAACATATCCCAACTTGTTGGTGGCTTTGCACTGATAAGGACCAGCATCTCGACGACTAAAGTTGGAGATCTTCAGTGTACCATTGGTAACAGTGCTTCGACCTTGTGGCAACGGCACAAGTCCTCTTGACCAAACAACCGTCGGTTGTGGAAAACCAAATACTTGGCAGGTAAGAGAAGCTTCTGAATTTGCTGTTACTTCTATAATGCTTTTGGGAGTCTCGATGAATTTTGGAGGAACTGTACAAACAAACAAACAAACAAACAACAAACAAACAACAAACAAACAAACCGATAAAAGCATACTGTAGTCTGCCAAAGCCAATTCTAAGGGTGTTATCGCATTATTTGAGTCACATCCAATTTAAGCGGTTTCGGCAAGATACCTGTGTGTATTTGACATGCAGGTAGGGTTAATAAGAAAATGTGAGAGTTATTTCTTCGTTTATTTATTTATTTATTTATTTTTCTATCTCACCCTCTTTTCCCACAGGATTAACTAAAAAATATGCGAAATTCACAGAACTTTTTCGTTTTGCGTGTTGACCGTCTTGAATCTTTCCGGAAAAGACAATTTATTCCCCCGTTGTCTTCCTCAAATAATGTAGAAATATTGAAATAAAATTGAATGGAAAGGAAAATAGTGATAACGATTGCATTTTAGAGAAGTGTTTGAATAAATTCTACCTGATGGTTCGTTCGCTTAGCTTCATTCGATTCAATTCCCGGCGTTATCAATCGAATCGAGACAATCGGACTCAGTCGATTAATTCTGCATCGAGCACTACACATTAAAATCATGTTGTTAGGAGGCTGTCTCTATAAAAACCGACCACTGATTTTACTTCGAAAATTCGATTTTTCTCATAAGCTGGGATTTCGAAGCCCTTACCTAGTTATTTGATTAAAAATTCTAATTGAAGTTTTCTAGGATTAATTGAAGTTCGGTCCGCTCGACACAAGTTGCATGCCTGCCGAAACTGGAAAAATAGCACATATTGCCGGCGCTCTAAAAAAAAAATATATATATATTCGCTCAAAAGTCCAAAATTCTTTTTTTCAACTATAGATATATCATAGCAGTTTGTTTAGCCATAATGCAATTATAATTCAGTAGTTTGGTTCAAAACTCGAATTTAACGGGTAGAAAATCTTCTCTTAACCGTTGAAGAAACAACATTGTGTCGAACTAGACGCTTGACGGCGATCGTATTCGATTGCCGAACCCAGCCGAAAACACTCGAACGAGGTTTGATTGGTGAATGTTCGACTGATTACGCGGGGTTAAGGAAGATACATTGTTATCAATATAGAATTCATATAGCACGGCATGCCGTACTTTAAGAAAAATAATACTAAGATATCTGAAACCCTTTTTTTTTTTTTTTGAAAACAGGAGAGCCAATGTCAACCACGATAACAATTTGGGCAATTTGGGCAATTTGGGCATCCGGCGTAGATTAATAGGAACGGACGCGAAGGGAAAGACCTGAAAATATGACATTGTATCAATATGCTGAAGACTTACAAGAACTTTAAGCCCCCCCCCCCCCCCCCCCCCCCTCCTTGCGTGCATGCACTTGGAAATCATTATATATTAGGCCGCACTATCGAAATTGGTGTGGTTAAAAACGATAAAAATGTACGGAGACGCGACTCCA
Source organism: Orbicella franksi (assembly GCF_964199315.1). Taxonomy (NCBI): domain Eukaryota; kingdom Metazoa; phylum Cnidaria; class Anthozoa; order Scleractinia; family Merulinidae; genus Orbicella; species Orbicella franksi. Next base: position 15,046,049 of record NC_138152.1, on the reverse strand, counting down.
TGTTCAATTTGCATAGATGTTTTAGTTGATGACGAAAGTGCTCCCCCTGCATACTGCATTTTGCTTTGCATACATCCCGAGCATATCTTATGCTTACCTTCCACGAAAAGTTTTACCACCTTCCTTGCTTCTCCCAAGATATTTGTAGCAGTGCAAACATAACTTCCCGAGTCACTGTAAACAGCACTCTTGATCTCTAGCTTACTGCCTTGACCGTCCGTATTCACCAGTCCTGTAGTTGTTCTACTCCAGGATACGCTAGGCTTTGGATTACCATCAGCTGAGCAGTAAAATGTGGCGATCTGGTTCTGAGTTACAGTAAGTGAGGCAGGCGATACAATTACCACTGGAACAGATATTGACTCCCCTACATCACCTTTAGGTCCCGGATGCCCCGGCGCTCCGACTTCACCTTAAAATAAAAAATGCAAAATTTGCTGTTTGATGTGTCAAAGGCATTGCTTTACTACAATCATTTAAGATCACCAACGTATTTAGTAATTGAGACATTTATTATATGAGTAATTAGTAAAATTTCAGAGCTGGGAAAACAAAAAAAGGTTCCAGCAATATGATTGGTTGAGTGTTTCCTTATATGACTGCTCCAGTGCGGTGAATATAACACTTTCCAGGCCTGGTTACTACGCTCGAGACGTTTCCCATCTTGGCAAGTACACATGGCGGACAGTTGCTGAATAGAATGTTTATTTATTCGAAAGACATCACTCCAAGTCCAGAATATTTGGATGGATGGAGGATTTTCAAAGTGACTGCTGTCGCCCTTGGACCAAAAATCCTTTCAAGAACTCATTTTGAAGACATTTTAGAATTGCAAACGAAGTGGTTACATTGATCGCTAGCAGGTCAGATCGATTGACCGAGTTATATTTTTCTGTAAACTAAGGATACTCATTTTTACGCGATGATGACAACTGCGAATAAAGTCAACAACGATAAAACAAAGGTACCGGACGAATTTATTTTTCGTGGTGTTTCGCTTGTTTGTTTTACTGCCGATTTCGATGACTAAATTGATTGACAATCGATGTACATGTAAGCCTATTATTAAAACTACGGCTGCATACGTGTATGGACACGAACAATTGCGTCTGTGTTTTTTATGTTTTAGTCCGTTATTTTGTATAGTCCTCTCTTTTCAGCTCTGAAAATTATACTAAACGAATTATTCGCCTTAGGCTCAGTGAACATCGGTGAATATTCACCGAGACGAAGTCGTGGTGAATATTCATTAATGTTCACCGAGCCTGAGGCGAATAATTGTTTTAGTATAATTTTCAGAGGTGAATATGAAGGACTACAAAATAACGGACTAAAACACAAAGACACAGACGCAATTGTTCGTTTTCATACACGTATGCAACCGTAGTTTTAATAATAAGCTTACATGGATATCTATTGTGAATCAATTTTTTCATCGAGTTCGGCAGTATAACAAACGAAGGAAACAGTACGAAAGATAAATTGATCCGGTACCTTTGATTTATCGTTGTTGACTTCATTCACAGTTGTCGTCATCGCCTAAAAATTAGTAGCTTTAGTTTGAAGAAAAAGAGATTTCGGTCAATAGATCTGACTTGCTGGCGATCGACGCAACCACTGCGCTTACGACTCGTAAAAGCCTTGAATACGTGTTCTTGGAAAGATTTTTAGTCCAAGGACGACAGCAGTCATTTTGAAAATTCTCCATTCTTTCAAATATCCTGGACTTGGAGTGATGTCTTTCGAATAAATTAAAACTCCATTCAGAAACTGTCCGCCATGTTTACTTACCGAGATGGCAAAGATGGCGAGCTTAGTAACCAAGCTTCAGGGGGTAAATATAGCGTCATGTGATGAGCTTTTTGACCGATCAGAATGTCCAATTGTTATATTCACCTCTGGAAATTATAATAATTACAATGTTCACTAAGCCTGAGGCGAATAATTGTTAAATATCATCTACTTATTTGCATTGAAAATTTTCCTCCAACTAACTATAAAATAATTATAAAGATTATAGCTGTGTTTTCTTTGAGGGAAACACTTTCCACTTGGTTTACTTTGTAAGGAGTGAATTCACACAAAAAAAAAAAAAAAAAAATACAGGCATGATTATTACACCATGAAGCTCGAAAAGCGTTGCAACGATTTGATGAATAGTTCCATCACGAAGTAAAATTTACAAACCCATCTGCTTATTTACGATTTAAAAAGAAGTACTAACCCCATTCTCCACGAGTATTTCCCGAGAAGATTTGGAAATCACACAATTAGGTTATTCTACCTTTTTCTCCTTTGATTCCAGGCGTTCCAAGATCTCCCTTGATTCCTTGTTTACCCGGTTCACCTGGCGCTCCCGTAATACCTTTCGTTCCTTTTTTACCTTTAAATCCTTTGGGTCCTCGTTTACCACGACTCCCTTGACTTCCTTTTGGTCCGGGTGGGCCTGTTATACACACTTTATTTGGCACGAGGCAGTAAGACTCCACAGACTCAGCAACAATCGACCTGAGGTACCTCTTGAGAACATCGCTGGCTTCGTCAAGATCAGAATCGCTGTGGTTCGTTTTTACGCTGCGACGGACAATTTTGTTTGTGTATGTTATGCCTATGAAAATTGACGAAGTGATCAACTTTTTATACAATCTCTAGATCTGCATGACTGATAAAATTCCATTTTCTTCTGTTTTAGAAATTTTCGACTGATCGAATCCTAGATTCTCTTTGCAAAAATAATACATAGTCAGCAGACAAGTGAGGAAAACAAAGACAATCATCAATTTGAGAAAAACGTGACTAATTAGGGAAAGGAGGTATCCCATTTCCCGGTGTTGCCTTTTGCCACTGACTCGAACCGAATCCTCGTGCAATAGGCCAATTACGATATATTAAAATTCTAACTTGGCTCCGAGGCTTAGAGGAATAAAACAAAAGAAATCGCATCGAGGATGAGGGTTGAATAATTAATTTCTTTTGTTTTATTTCCCTAAGCCTCGGAGCCAAGTTAGAATTTCAATATATCGAAATTAGCCTATTAAAATCTTTTAGATGAAAATGAGTCTGTTTTGCACGAAAATGAACGAGTAGGTGAAACACATTTTCATATGAATGGTTTTCACATGAAGATTCGTTGTGATACAGAGACAAAACAAACAACTCGGAAATGGTCTATTGAAGATACTAGCCGCTGGATTATAAAACAAATACTCGCCGGCCCACGGGTCACTAGTTGTTGGCATGTCTTCGGCATTTCAAGAAAGGACTAGTGTGTATCTGATTAAAATTCCACTTATTTGCCTCAATTCTTTTGCCTTGGATGATAAAAGACGATCTTGATTCATTAAACGATGTTCACAATGACGATGATCAGAAAGATCTAATTACGAGCGGCCGTCTTGTGATATAATGTTCCTGACTCATCTAATAGATGAAACTCTAACGTTATCAACTTACTCTTTGGGTCGCTTGTGTCGAATCGAAGAAGAAGAAATAACGGATGATTCTCGACTCCAAAGTTATTGCCTATAGTTGTTCAATGAATTCCATGATCGTCTTCCTTACATCCAGTCACTTATTTAGATTGACTTGCTCCCAAAAATATGTCATGATAATTTGTGAAGGAAAACGAAAGGAGTTTGTTAAAGCGTTCAGTCATCCCCAGCTACAGGCAATACTACAACAATGATTCCATAAAACTTGCGGAAATGTCAAGGCCGGCAACAACCATGAAATCCTTATTCCTACAACACTTACCACCGAGCGCATCAAAGTTCTCTTTCACAAGAGCTTGACGAGTATCTTGTTCTTCTTTCAGAGCATCTTTGATTTGTTGAATTTCGAGCGTGAATTTTGAATCCATCATTTTCGTGTCATGGGCCACTGTCTCGATTCTCACGAACAGCGTGATCGTCAACAGAATCGCAGCAACGGACAAAACGGAGGACGCCTTGTGAAGACTGTCGTTATGTTTCTCTTTGGACATTAGTTTGCCCTGTTTAGCGCAGCGGTCCATTGCTCTTTGGGGAACTCGAAACAATCAAATATCGATGAACGCGCACGAAAACTGTATGTGACCTTCGATTTCAGCAGGTCCAGACTGGCATAAGAAATCGTAAACATCCGCAGTATCGCATTACGGAAAAAATACCAGAGACAGAGGTATTACGCCAAAAATAGCCATGCACTTATTGAACTATTCCGAATACGTCTTTTCGTTTTTGAATTTACTTCATTTATTTATTTATTTATTTATTTATTTATTTATTTATTTTTTTGGGGGGGGGGTGGGGGGGGGAGGTGAACACTGGTCTGGCGAGGATGCAGCACGTATGTAGTCGATTTACACGAACCTTCAAAGGAAATCAAGAAAGGGTCGAGTTATTGGGTGATTACAACAAATGACCTGAAGACAGGGAATAGAGTGTGTTCGTGTCAACAAGTTTTACGTAATTTTGTCTGTAATAATGATGATATCCGTTCAAAGTTATTCAAGTTATTAAAATTAAAGCATTTTTTGCAAATGACGTATCCCCAATCACACCTAATCAATGTTAGAAAGTGTCGCTTTTTTGTTTTCTTTTTTGTTTTTGTTTTTGTTTTTAATGAAAAAAAAAAAAAAAAAAAAAAAAAAAAACATGCCGTTACCTGATTAACAACATTGTAAGTGGGGCTTGGTATCAGTACATTTTCAATTAAGATTGCGGCAACAAAATTAAATGGTCGATACTTTTTTTTTAAATTTCAGCTTGATCAGCCAATACCCACATGCTTCTCGCTTTGAAAGTATGAAGGAATTTTCAGTTAAAAACATGCTCGATACATCAGCTCACAGTTAGCATAATCCACCCAACGACTGTAAAATTCCAGTTTCAAGCACTGTATAACGGGTTTTGGGTGGGCGCTTATATCGGGGGGGGGGGGGGGGAGGGGGGAGTTATAACCGGAAAAGCGGAATAGGGTGTTTGTATACATATAGAGATGGACCTGTAACCTACGCGGGGGTATAAACGTGGGTGGAGTGTGGGGGGTTAACTATTAACCTCGCTAATGATCAATAGAAGGCTAGGGGAGCTGGTCAGTAAGTGCGTTTTCGTGAGGTTTCTGATAAAACGTTTCCGGAGTTTGATTGGTGGGTAATCCTGAAACAGTCAGCTCGCTGAAAGCTTTTTGAGCCCGCCTTCCAATTGTTAAATAACAATATTTTCTATGCACAAGTTAAGAAAAATTCGTTTGGTTTGTCCCAACAGTCACTAGCAATACAAAGAAGACTTGCAGTATAATGAACAGATTAATAACCATTGCCTAGTTTATGTGGCAGAGCTAGTCTCTTCTTGTGCAGGGAGAGCGCGGGTGTAAATTTGCATTATGAAACGCAGCTTTAAATTTTGAGTTTGAATGAATGTTGTGTGGTGGAATCAGGATAACTGATAGAAAATGACGAACTTAGGGACAACAAAATAGAGGACTAGACAGGCTTTTTTGGAGCTCTCCAGAATTCCTATAACTCGTTTCATAGTCGTGAACTTCGATAAAAACAACACACAAGGATGGGTATAAGTATAATAAAACTTTACTATTTGAACCATATACTTGCCTACTTACAATAATCCTTGATTCACATATTTTTATTAAGGCGTTCAAATCATACTACAGTAGCAGATATTGAGTATGCAATGTAGCGAGAGTAACAAGAGTTCAAATTGTCGCTTGAACTCTGACTACCCTATGCGCAATACCTCGATTAGTTTTAAATCTGCTCAAATTGTCATGAATTTTTGATGGCCATAAGGTGTCATTTCTACTGCTCTCACAGCATGTTTGACTCCGCGCGAACGCTCAAGACCGTTGAAGAAAACGTGTCGGTCTAAGTCTATTTTTCGGAACTCTTGTCTACTTTCGCGTAATAATTCAGCACACGATGTCCATGACTAACAACTAAGCGTTTGCACAAATCTCTTAATTATAAGATTTTAATAACGCTGTCACACAGAGTCGTTTCGCTAGTTTAAAATTTTCCTTTAACCCGATATATTGAGCTATTATGAATAAAAAAACTAGGTACAAACATTTGTTAATTAAGTGAAGTTCGGATAAAAAAAATCGATCAGCCGAAAAGAGACAAGTCTCTTATTTTAAAGGCAGACTAGTTTAATAACATGACAGTCCTAACGGGACTCATATATTAGATAATTATGTTACAGTTATATCAATACTAAGTGAATACAACCAACTCTATGACCAAAGATACAAAGTTCTTTCATCATCATCATTGAATCTGTCCTACCCATGCAAGTGAAAAGTTAAGTTTAGGGTTGATATTTTGTAAACTAGGACTCTTTTCTCTTAACCCAATAACGGTACAAATCTTCATCGAAGCACATGTAACTCCTATTCTTAGCATATCCAGTATCAACCATTATAATCCATCAAATGTTTTCGCTCGCGCGCGATTGGTCTAAACACGTCACGTGGCCGAATATTCCCCAGCTAAAACTGGGAAATATCCGAGAATGTTCCTCGATTTTCAAAACTGCTTGTACTGCGAAAAAGATTTGAAGGATAATAAACACAATAGCCTCCATTTGGGGCGAAAATATGCTCAGATAATGTCCGCGGAAAAATATCCTAGCATATCTTCGCGCCAAATAGAGGCTATTGTTTATTTAGGTTACCATTATACCAATAATAAGTAAATAGAAATAGGTCTCTAACCAAATAAACTAAGCTCTCCCATCATTGCCATAGAATCTACTCAAGTAAAAAGTTAAGTTTAAGTTGTTTGTTTGTAAACTACTAGGACTCCTTTCTCTTAATATATAACCCACTAACGGCACACTGCTGCCAACTTTTCGAGACCTCAGCTTTTACTTGCTTGAAAGACGTATAAGATAAAACCCGAAAGATTTTAGCCCTGTCAGTTTATGTAATGTTAACATTCCTCTTGGAAATATTTCCGGTTGTTTCTCACGTGTGCGTAAAAGAATTTTAAATTCTTGTGTAGTTGTCTGACCCACTTAGATACGCGATTTCAGTTATAGTTTGAACTCACTCAACGAGCAGTCTTGAATCTTACTGATTGTTTACGAAACGAACTTTGAGAAAAGTACCTCGAAAAGAGTATCCATGCTATGTATCTTAGAGTAAATACTGAAAAATAATCTATATTTATCACAAAGTTGCAACCACTAATCTAAAATAAAGCAAAAGAAATAGGAAGGCTTTGTTTTCTGCTCTTCGCCTCGGAAATTATTCCATCAAACAAATGGTGGTCCCCAACTAAACGTCGGGCCTTCAAGAGCGAGCTCAGTATATCCCTCTGACCCAAGCAGCCTGAATTCAAAAGAATGGCTTTTTTACGGCATTTATTACTCGTTTCGTTACCTTTTTTCATAAATTTTCTTTGAATTCAGATAATTAACCAAAAAGAAAAACACACACCGGCACACACACGAAAAATAATAATAATAATAATAATAATAATAATAATAAATAAATAAATAAATTAAAAAAAATAACACATAAAAAAATAATAATAACAAGAATGACCAATCAGATTTAGAAAAAATATCCATGAAGCATGCATAGAAACCGGAAAAAGAAACAGCAGCAAAAACAAAAAAGCGTCGCAGCTAAACGTTTCAGTTTTAACTGGCGTCACAATATAAGAAGGCAAAGCGATTTGAGTTTAGGGACAATTACACGGGAGAAAAAAAGAACGCGTCTTATTCAAGTTGTGTCTAAAATAAGACACGAACGCTTATTTTGCACTATTTGTACGGTCACTTCGCGTCTTATTCAAATCGCGTCGCATTAGCGATCTAATATTTTTGATGTACTTATACACTTTCTTTCTTCGCGACATAGCATTTCCCTATTTTTATTTAAATCCCGTGATATGTAAAATTGTGAAATTTTTAAGCAGAACTGACTTCGAAAAATTCCAATGCGCTCTTACGATACATATATTTTGCTTGCATTCAGTCATGGCTGATTGCACGTGATATATCCACTACACAACCAAACGGTAAATAGAGATTATGAGGCGAGACTTACATATAATTGAAAGGCTGTCCGCTTAGAAATTATAAGGCAAATACCCTCACCGATTGACCCCATTTTTTCAGTGAAAGTCAACCATTATATCCAACGTACAAATATCGCATTTATTTTTTCAGGGAGGAACAATTATTTCCCTTAAAAAACATATTGAAAGAAAGCAGTTTAATGTGATATTCGGTCGTCTAACTCATCCGGCTTTAGTAATTTGCATATCGACGGAAAGGAAATATTGCTCGTTTTTACTATTTGAAATGCCTAATGAAGGTAGATTTTTCCCCAAAAGAACGGCTAACCCAAGAAAAATCGTGTTTGAAATCCCAAATTTGACGTTTGGTGGTGGTTATTTTATTTCTAAGCGTTTACGGTTTATGTGTATTGGTTACAGGTGCGATCGCCTTTATCTTTGTTTATCACAAACTGGCGCATATATAGCAAATTCGTGGAGCTCTGTACTGCGCGCAGTGGAGAGTGCCCACACATTTTATTCTATAAGTTTTAACATTGATGTTAGTACTTTTGAATTATCATAGATTGGCATGGCTAGAAATCTCGGACATCAGTGGAAGGTGCTAAGATTTGATCTACCACTCAAAGAAGTTAAATTCGTTCACGCCATTGGTTGGCAAGAAACACACAATTAAGCGTGACATCTGAACAACATTGACGTCAGCTCGAGCAATGCGTACTCGAAGGAAGAGTTTTTCGCTGATTTAAAGTTTTGTGGGGCATTTCTATAACGCAATTTATTTGAGTGTTTGCCAATTGAAACCGCCAATACAGATAAATGTTCACTTCTGATTCTTTGCTTTGAATTTCGCGCCGCATTCTAGTGCGATCGGAAGAGCCCCGTCTTAGATCCCCCATTTATTTCATTTTTTGGTGCAATTAGATTTCAAAAGCCAGGCTACCCAGGGAAAAACAACATAGCTGATCGAGGAAATGGCAAAGAAGTGTACTTTATTGCTGGTGGATTTCACTGCACGGTTTTGCAGAAATATCAGTTTTCGTCGACCAGAAAACATGAAAACTTTTACAGAGTAACATGCCCTACTCTTGAAACGCAATGGATACAAAGTACTGAGTAATGTGATTTACTGCGTCTTAAAGCGTGGCTTCTCTAAGTCGTGAAAAATTGTGTGACTCACTTTTGCTAATCTGACCTTTTCAACTGCGCGGGCGTGTCCGAGATTTCTAGTTATGATCCTAAGTCAGGTCCCACATTTTAGAAAATAGCTTTTAACTATAGGTATGTTATGGTTCTTACATTCCGGTTCGAAAATTCATAACTCCGTCAAACTTTAACAGAACATAATTGTTAAACATTAAAAATATCGAAGAAAGGTGGCAATTTTGCATGTAAAACACTTAGATTGTTGAAATAAAACACTGTTTTTATGGCAGCGCGCGCCCGACATTTATAGCAAAATTTCAGTCTCCCAAGACAAATTAGCTAGTTTTGAGGTCGCCTTAAAAACCGTCTCGGAAAAAAAAAATGAAAAAAAAAAAAAAAAAAAATCGAAATGATCCAAATAAATGTGATATTTGTACATTGGATATAATGTTTGAATTTCGCTGAAAAAATGAGGCCAATCTGCGAAGGCTCGAAGTTTGCCTTATCCGATCTTACGCTGACAGCCTCTTAACCCTCGGACGTACAAGGAGGGAAGAGGGGTGGATACCACGACCCGATAAGGTTTTTCAAAGTTTTGAAAAGACGATTTACTCTAAGGGGCTGAAACTTTCATAAGCTCTTCCTTAATTCTCTACAGAAATTTTGGTATGTCATTTGCGTGTTCATCATGTTTGACATCAAAGTTCATTTAGGTCTGGCCAAAAATCAACTTTTTGAGACAATTCAGTTTTTTTTTTTTTTTTTTTTAGTTTTCTTCGTCAAATTGCAGAAATTCATGGATTTGTACATTTTATAAGCATTATGGCTTGATTTTGTGTTAATTTCCGGTATTTGTTGACTTTTTCAGAAAATGGGAAAATCAAAGAGGGGGTGTCCATCCATTTCCTTTGTACCACGGTGTGGGTAGGAGTTAGCTGGTACGTCTGAGGGTTAATACATAAATGTTCACTAGATAAATGAAAATATTCCAAAACGTTGTTAAAACGATTCAACCGAGGTAAAACACCTCCACCTCATCAGGTGTGAAGTTGTGAGTCCCAGCCAGGATTGTTCTTTTGTCTTGAACTCCACTTGGAACAGAGTAGGAAACGCCAAAGTTTGCGTAAGACAAAGTATTACTGTTGGCATTGTTGGCAATGTACATGTCCCACCCCCAACCAAATGTTGGGCCTTGATTTGAGCCTCCGTAAATTGCTTTTGATGGATCTTTCACCATGCTCTTGAATACACGATCTTCTTTGTTTCGTAGTGAAAATAAGAACGCATTTGAAGTGTAACTAGCACCACCACTGGACCCTAAACGATAAGAAATATTAGTATAACTACCCAGGTGATTATAGAATTCATTGGTTGACAATGGCGTTGTATTCCGCTATAATTTTCAAATTGGCCGCGTCACGCTTTGTCGATATTTCTGAAAAAAACCAAAACAACAACAAAAAAAATATAATGAAAGAAAATGCTATCCCGTGAGAACCACCAAAGCTGCAACAAAGTTCGGGGTGACACTTTTCAAAGGTAAGATGTGAAAATTGTGCTAAATATAACAAAGAAATCTAATAAATACCGTGAAAATGTCGCTTATGTCGAGTTGCATGAGTAAATCAAAACAACTGTTAAATTTCACAACTATTTATTTATTTACTCTATTTATCTAACAGAATGGCTTCAACAACAAACCGAGAGAGATCGTTAAAAAAAAAAACACTTGCCGTTTTGAACATGTGTTGTATTAAACCACGTGATTTGTGCGCGTAGTTGTTCATTGACGCGTGACAATGACAAATGAAATTTAACATTTTTCGGTCGATCCTTTGCTTAGGGATTTCTATTATTCCATAATCACCTGAGTAATTATACTAAAACAATTATTCGCCTCAGGCTCCTGAAAATTGGTAAATATTCATCAATATTCACTTCGCCTTTGGCAAATAAATGTCCTTTTGCGCTAGATGGGCGCATGCGTAACGCAGTCGAGACAGCAAACCGGTGGTACCGGCAAAATGGAATGTTGGCCAATGAAAGCAAACATCAGGCTTTGATCCTGGGAAAATCGGAACACACCTTCTCGTTTCCTACAAAGGACTCAATTGACATTTTAGGAATGAACATTGAGAACAATTTAAATTTTCCCAATTACATATCTCTTATTTGCAAAAATGTCAACAACCAGTTTAATGTAATGCTTAGGTTCAGAAACCTTATTCCAAAGACATTTTAGTGAAACTGTATAGGGCCTACATACTCCCTCATTTTGATTATTGCTCAACAGTTTGGCACTTTTGCAGTGCAAACAACAGGGACAAAATAGAAGCTCTTAACAAAAGGACTCTGAGATTCATTCTAAGCGATTTTGAATCGCCTTATAATGTGCTGCTAGACAGGGTAAACTGTCTCCAACTTCATGATCAACGCATCTGTAAATTCCTTACTATTTTGTACAAAAGTCTATTTTTCATTAGCTATCCGGTCTATATGAGAAACATGTTCTCGTTCCGTTCTACTTCACACAACATGCGTGGAAACTATATACTGGAAATGCCCAAACCTAAAACTACAACTTTTGGTCTCCACTCCTTTACTTATCTGGCAACAAAAGAATGGAATTCTCTACCCAATTTTATAAGGTTATGTAACTTCTCAGACTTCAAAAAGCACATCAGTAAAGCCAATTCATGAAACATGTAAATGACAATTTTATAATTAGTTAATATAAGTCAATTGTAAATATGTAAACAGCAATTTCTATTTTAATTTTTCGTTATCAAATATTTTGTTCTCGGAAATAGTAGCTTGTCAAGCTACTCTGAAATTCGAGCTTAAATAAAGTTTATGTATGTATGTGTGTATGTATGTGTGTATGTATGTATGTAAATAATAATAATAATAATTAAAACTAATATATTATAATTATAATAGCGAACTTCCCAGCATTCTTTGCACCTGAAAAAATACATGTCAGATAACTTTGTCAGTTTGAAGTCCGCGAGGGTACTACATTCCTTGCATACGGCGGCTGCGCCCGCAGTACGAAAGGCAGTCAAAACCGAGCTGTCCTACTGGAACGGCACGATGATAGTATTTTTCTTCACAGCTAACAAAAATAAAGACAATGCTATATTATAATGCTAAAGTTGCTTTGGCCATTTCTAATAGTAAACTTGAGAATTCTGGTTTCAACTTGACGAGGAACAGCATATTTTGTTCAGAATAACACAACTATTATCCTACCTGGCGACACTAGACGAACAACGAGCGAGATGCCGGAGGCAAGCGACCCATTTTTGGCGCCAAATGAGAAGCTTATGAATACTTCATATTTTTCTTTTTTACAAACTGATATGGCTTTTGGAATTGCAAAACCCTTTCCGTGAGTATTTTTAAAAGGTCATCTCCAGTGAGAAAAGTTGCCCGATTTCAATGCCTTTCATGTTAACAAACATTAACGTAAGAACAGTTAAGTTTTTTCCGCCTACTGAATCCTGATTGGTCGATTCAAATTTCTGGCGCGCCAGCCGTGTGCGAGGTTATAGGAAATCAATTAATGCCATGAAATATATTTTTTTCCGGAAACTTGGTGTGATGATGTAATCAGTCACGTGACCATATCTGAAATTTAAAGTGGAGTAATGTACAGCTCATGTAAAAGAAGCATCAGTCGGAACACAACTTGGTCAGCGATATATATAAGCTTACAGCGGAACATACCTAAATTCGACACTGTCTTACTTCACTCAAACTGGAGCAGCTTACGACGAAAATACTTAAGCAAAATTCCAACAGACGTAAACGCGTTGAGTTGTGGGGCAAAAACATGAAACATTTTAGGAATTTCGGACGCCATTTCCCCCGCGCGACATCCGCAAAAATCCTCCCAGCATGTACGCGCGTGTGCCGCAGGTGATGGCGCAATTTGTTCTAAAAATAGAATTATTGCCCCATATCATGGGGACAACCCCAATACTTGAAATGGCGCGCGCTTACGGTCTCCGTCCCCGATTATGGCTCCTGTTGTATAGTATCAGTGAGTCGGCAGTGCGTTTTGGGTCAACGTAAATAGGTTATGGTCCTTGTTTAGTTAACATTATGGAACAGCTGTAAAACAATTATGCAAAAATTATAATACATGATTTTGACATTTATTTTAGACAATCAACTTGAGAATGCCAGTACTGCCAAGAGTATTATGCCCAATTTCACTTAAGTGGGACATGGATATTGACAAAATCTTGTTTACTTTTAGCTATGTCAAACATTAACAATTTGATTTTAGATTGCTGGTAAATGGGAAATCTATAGAAAGAAAAGTATTTCCTTCAATATTATAAGAATCATTTCAGACAGTTTCGTTTCAATCTTGAGCCTCAAGGGAAGGGGATGTTTTTTATTTACAATTTGTATGTTTTTTTTTTCCTATAACTGTGTTTATGGGGATGGGGAAGGAAAGTAACAAATTTTTATACAAGGAGGCTCTAACCCAAGGTCAAAACCCTATCCATTTTACATAGTGTTTGACAAGAAAGGCTTCTCTTTCATATAAATGCAGCTTCTAGCTTGAAATCCATTTCACATCGATTGTGGGCCCACTAGATCTTTTTTCTTGGACAAATAATCAATTAATTTTTAAAATCCTTGTCTTGCTAAGCCTTTAATCAACTATGGGGAGAAGCCCTAACTTGGTGCAATCAATAATAACGGTATTACATATTGCAGTGCTTGCAAGTAAAATAACAATAGTCTTTTCTCTTGTAAACAAAAATCACGGTATTTTATTCCTATATATCTTGGTAATTGTTTGTGTTAATCTCACTAGCAATGCAGTAATATTTTTTAATATTTTTGCAATGATTACAGAACATACTTATGTTGACAAATATCAAGCATTCTCTTCTCCATAATTATGTCAAGTTTTAACTTCAATACACCTTATTCCAAAATAGCGGCCAATTAATTATTCTTTTATCTGCATGTTAATTAGCCCTCTTTGCCTCATTTTCACTTCAAAATTCTTTTGTATATTGTACATGTTGACGAGGCAAAGAGGGCTACTTACCATGTAAACAAAAGAACAATAAACTGGCTGCCATTTTGGAATAAGGTTCTCTCATTTCCAGAAGTAACTGAAAAAAAACTCGACATCACCAAACAACATGCGTCAGGCTTATGTTGGCACAATTAGACAGCACATCTGTCTCACAAAAAGTACATGTACATCTGCACAGTCTCTTGGACTTAGTTTGTCCATCCATGATCACTAAAATATTTCGGAGTATATTTGCTCGATCGTACATGTAGGTTGACTTGCATACCATTTGTGAAGAAATTTTCACTCTGGTCGAACTGCATGGAATACAAAAGAAATGTAGTCTGAACGACAACAAATTTAAAAGATAAGGCAATTCGAATTTCTTACTTGTAATATTTTGAAATAAGCTTAAAAATTTTGAACTTCCGTCAAATACTAACACAGACAGAATTTCAATGGGTGTATAAAAAATAAAACAATAAAGAAGCAATGAAGCCAAAACTTACCAAGAACTTATAATTGGAATTAAGCTCACCTTGGACTCCACAAGGAGAGAAAGCGAGGGGAAACCATCGAATTCTCTTGCCAAGAAAAAAAAAAGCTACCAGCTTGCATGTAATTTCGCCCATATGCTAAGTTAACACGATCCCACTTTCCGGCTTTGTCTTCCCGCGGGTTTCTTCTATCAATTCTTTGACCTCGTTAACCGCGCTGTTGTCACCGATACATCACCACAGTCATAAATGTCTCCACCAGCTTTCTTCTACGTGTGAGCAAAGGCCGATAGGCAAAAAACTACATATTTACGAAAGGAAAACACGTGAAACCAAAATGGCCAACTTCAGTGCTCGACAAACTTGTACCCAGGCTCACCATTTTTCTGGCACAAATGTACGCCTTTCTGGTCTCCCATCGTCCAGGGTCAAAAACCTTCCTCAATACGACTGAACACTCTTGGACAAAAACAATACTTAGTAGGGAAGGTAGGAGAAAATTGTTCAATTCAAGTTTAATGAATAAATTAATCACAATCGAGTTAGTGAGTGCCATCCGACTGCCTCCTAAGCTCATGGATGTTACGTCATCCATGAGCAAAAGGTTTTTCCAGAAATGTTTACACAGGAGTTGTGAGTCCCGAAGACGCGGTACTCTATTTAAAATGCAATTTCCTGAAGTTGCACTACATAGCATCTTGGTGTACGACGATGTTTGACTATACTGTTTGTTTTTCACTCTTTGGGGCACGCCACATTCGAGCTTTGCATTGGGTGCAACGCAGAATCATGGAGCTGCCTAGTTTTTAGCTGTCTGATGGTCAGTCATACTATAAAAAAAAATATATTGCTTTGAAAGCAAAGCAAATTCTCACGTTCGATAATACAACTCGGACCTAGACTGTCATCGGCCGTATCATACACTTATTAGTAAAACGCTTTAATTTGTTAAAAGACAGATCACATAGCCAGTGCCAATAAAATTTTTTGAACGTTATGGGTGCAGTTGTGCCCTGCTACTACGGTACAAGACTAACTTTTAAACAGATGAATCGAAATAGAATAAAAGCTACGTCATTTACCCCAAGGTATATCGGTGTATCCTCCAAACACGTATTGTCCCTTTTTGATGATGGTAACCGTGTCACGTTTCCCATCACACCTGCTGTGAAAGGTACTGCCAGCCCAGCCATGAGAGGAGGCGCGATAACACAGCTCCCACTGAGGGTTCAATCCAACAGCAGCCGCCAGGAACTGCTTGAGGTGACTTTGATAAAATGCGTTGCCACCTACTATAGCTGAGCTCTTCCACAAATCTGAAAATGGAACGGCTTGCTTTCAAGAAAATCTTGTACAGTGGACAAGTTAAGAGATGATTGTAATTTACATCTTAATCTTTTCCAGCAGGAGGTTAAATGAATTAATTTACACTGACTGCTTGCGATCATGAAAGCTTTCGAAAGCTGTTTTGACGTAAAGAAAGTTAAATTAAATTAACCAAGTATTTTATTGATGTTCAGGGTTTGGGTGTTTGGTTTATTAATAGGCCTTTGCTGACATAGATTTCTTAATAATTTACTGCAAATGTAGTCATCTAGGTTGGCCAGTAAAATACCGCAAAGGGTGCGTGACCTTAATTATTCACTACTAAAATTAATTCAGAAGGTGTGGCAATACCTAAAATCAACCATTCAGTTTGATTCATTGCCGGTCCAATGTTTTCCTAAGTACTGAACGTATCGCTGTCCCAAAGGATCCCGCAATTGCAAGACCACTCTTAAAGGTTTTATTTTAGTTTTAGACTTTTTTGAAAGAATTAACTTAAATCGTTAAGGACTTTTTTTTTTCCTTTTTCTCAAAATTTGATTTCCTTCTTTTTCTTTTTTTTTTTTTGAAAATGTGAGACGTGATTACAAGCTGAGTCCATTCTCAATCACAATTAGCTGCTTTTTGTTTAAGATGTGTTTTTGATTGTTGTTTGTTTGATTGTTTATTTTCTGCATTCTGTGATCGTAAGAATATTTCAAACACTTTCAGTCCTGCTGTATTAAATTTATCATTACCCAGGCCTCGTCGAGACCGACCTAGTAGAATATCGGCCTTTGGTCTATTTTTTTTTTGCCATCTTACTTTTTGTTGATGTCCTGTTTTGTCATATTTTTGATTACTTATTTGTGCTTTTTTTTTTTAACTTAACAGCGAAGTACTATGTAAAATCCAAACACTGTATTAGTGTAAGTGATTTATATCAGTGTAAACAATCCAAGCATATTTGTGTGTATAAATAAAGCATGTGGGAAAAAAAAAAAAAAAAGATTTTTACCTTGTTTAACGTAATGTAAGGTTGTCAGTGCAGTAACAGATCCCAGCTTATTGGTCGCCTTACATTGATAAGGACCAACGTCTTGAGGCCTAAAGTTGGAGATATTCAGTGTACCATTGGTAACAGTGGTTCGTCCTTGTGGTAACGGCACAAGTCCTCTCGACCAAACAATTGTTGGTGGCGGAAAACCAAAGGCTTGACAGGCAATCGAGGCTACTGAATTTCCAATAACTTTTGTCAGTCTATCAGGTATCTTAGTAAACTCCGGAGAAACTTAATGAATGAAAAAAGAAAGAAACTAAGTTATTTAACCATGATGGCCCTACGATTCATTCTAATCCAATGCAGATATCTGATTTTGTTAGAACTGGTTATAACAGACTACACTGACCTAATGCAATGACATCAGTAATCATGTAGTTTATAATGAAGCACATTAAAAATTTTCAAAGCACTTTATAAAAACTCACTGAAGAAATATCATTGCGCGGTCATGTTAAGGCAAGACACCAGCAGACAGAAAACAAATAAAAAATGAGAAAACAAAGATATCTTCTTTTCAGTTGATTGACATGCTTTCTAGTTAGCAAGTTAGCATTTCCAAATGAGTTTATGGGGTTTTGACTTCATTTTGACGGGAGGAGGGCGAGGATGCCATCTCAACAAAAGGTTTTTCAAAGTCTTGAACGGAAGATTTAATCTAAGATGCTGAAACTTTCAGTAGCTGTTCATTCATCCTTCGCGGAAATTTTGATATGTCAATAGTGTCTCCATGATTTTTGACGTTGCCACGGCAACTATAAAGGTCCATGCAGGTCTGGCAAAAAATCTGCTTTCTTGACATAATTCACATTTTTTTTCAGTTCTCTTCATCAAATAGCAAAAAGTCTTTCTTTTTCTATATTTTATAAGCATTTTGGCTTGATTTTATAATGATTTCCGCTATTTTTGACGTTTCAAGAAAATAATGAAATCCAAGATGGCGGGTCTAAGATGGCCCAACAAATGACGTCATAACAAACATAAATGGCATCATCTTGTAGAGTAAGCACAGAGCTATCTACTAAAAAAATGTATTACGTTGCTTCTTAACAGAACGAAATCCAAGATGAGGGCTCCATCTAACCCCTCCCCCTCCCTGTACCACTGTGGGGGTTTGACTTTCCTTGTCCGTGCCACGGGTTAAATTCTATTTCAAGAAACGTACCTTCCACGAAAAGTTTCACCACCTTCTTAGCTTGTCCCAAGACATTTGTAGCCGTGCAAACATAACTCCCCGAGTCATTGTATCCTGCAATCTTGATCTGTAGCTTATCATTTTGACCGTCCGTATTCACAAGTACTGTTCCACTTGTTTTACTCCAGGACACGCTAGGCTTTGGATTACCATCAGCTGAGCAGTAAAACGTGGCGGTCTGGTTCTGAGTTACAGTGAGTGACGTAGGAGATACATTGACCTCTGGAACAGATATGGACTCTCCTGGATCACCTCTAGGTCCCGGACGTCCAGCTGCTCCTGACGGTGTTGTATTGAAAAAGAAAAGAAATTAAACAATATTTGAACTCTGCATTTGTTCAGAGTCCCGGACATCTTCACCAACAGAGCTTATATGGGGTAACTCCGGGGAATAATTATGTTACCTGCGACATATTTTGTCCGTATAAGTGAGCTCTCGTGCACTCAACTTTCCTCGCTGGAATCGAATTGGTCTAATTGCATTCAAATTTGTGAATCACAGAGTGGGTTTTCAATTAAGTGTCGTTAAACCAAAACCAAACCAATAATTTACCAATTAGACTATTTCGCCAATCTCAAAACGTAGATAAACCAAAAGTAAAACTAAGGTAATTGCCTGATTATTATTTTAGACACTCAACGGAAAACCGCTCTAACAATGAACTAATTCGGAAGCCATGTTTACATGGCTATACCCTGACTAAGTAACCGATATTCATCAAACAATTATTTTTATCATTAACCGTATAGAGGTAACCAGGTCCCGACTGAAATTAATCTTGACGCTCGTTATTTACAAGATAGCCTAGTGATTACTGTCAAACTAAGAAAATCGTCAACACCAGAAATATTTATGGAATGCTATTGTGTAGCGAGGTAAAAGTCAATTAGGCATGAGAAATCACTAAACTGCCAACAGCAAGGGTAATTATTTTCTGGTTTTGAGGTTTGCTGACGTGTTCTGAACTTCATTAATATTGGTCAGTATACAATTGACCTGTCAGAACCAAATCAAAGTGTTGAAGATTTTCTCCGTTTCCCCGTTAAACATGTTTTCCGAGTAATTTTCTATAATATAAACAATTAGATTATGACTTCGAGGTTTCTATTCAACAATTACATTGGATTATGTGCTCGAGATTTCTATTTAAACAATAGATTGTTTCTAGTTGCCCGGCGGAAATTTGATGTTCTTAAAACAAATATTTCCATGAGAAGCGACGCTTCGAGGGCAAATATGCTTATTTTAAGAACATCGAATTTCCAAGAAGCAATTATCAGAGCGATAGTTCCGAGATAAAAACACGCTATTGTCTTTATAGGTTCACACTAAATTATATTCCGCGCATCCGTTCAAAAATCATATTGAATTATACTCAACAGTTTTAGATGAAACACGTGAAAGCCAAATGTGAAATTTGAAACAGAAAACAGACAAAACCCTCTTAATAAATTTAAATTATTTATTTTCTATAAGCCTGCTTGTTTACAGGAGAATTTTCACAGACGAGCACTATCCATCCGGATATTTTCCTCGGACGGGTACTATGGGCTGATAGGTTTCCTCGGCGGATAAACACTATCGCGTCACGTGATCAGTTTAAGTGAATAAGAATCGGAGAAAATTTAGTGGTGAACTATAATGCGTGATAGTTAAAGAGGGTGCAACCAAAGTCAACTGCACTCTAATTAATGACTACACTGCCACTACACACAACTGGATGAGAGTGTGTATAGCTCAGGCAATTCGATTGCAGCGCTTAAGTTAGCATTAGAGTAGAATTCTACTAGTATAAATTAGTGATGCTATGCAATGCTTACAAAAACAAAAACAACAAAATCATTCTATTAAAATTTGCGTAGAAACTGATCAAAACGCTTATCAAAATGTCTAGAAACTGACGAGATCTCAGTTAGAGCAGGGCATCAATGACCAGGTAACACGTGACTTAATCTTGAGTACCTTTTTGGCCCTTGATTCCAGTATTTCCTTTTGGTCCTCGTTCACCACGAGATCCTTCGATTCCCTTCGGTCCGGGGGGACCTGCCACGCACACTTTGCCAGGAGAGAGACAGTAAGAATCCACTGATTCCTTCATAATGGCGACTACATAATTCTTGATTCCGTCACTAAGTCCTTGAAGGGCATCAGGATACTGGCTGTGAGTCTTTATGCTGCGACGTGAAATTTGACCGTTGGAATGCATGTCTGTAGAAACAATATCATTTGATTGTTTCTGTCATTCGCGTGATTTATAGCTTCTTATGCGCATCAGCTTGCCAACTCTATTCAAACATCGATATACACCAACGCCTTTTTTTATTGTTTCTTATTCTTTCAATTGAACATCAATTTTCATCGGTGCTTGACATTCGTCGGGAAAAAGAAACAATAACAATAACCGATTGAGAACCGTCTGTTGGCGTTCACTGGTCACGCCGGCTTTATTAACGTTGGTACTCTGATCAAGGCGTGAGTAAATTCGGACCATTGGTGGATGCAATCTACAACAGTCATTCAGGCAACGTCTGAATATACATTGGATTTGCATCGTATCGATCTTCTAATTCGAGATAAAATCTATGTACTGTATAGAACGATAAAAAAGTGAGTTGCTTTCCCAGTTGTTCTTGTTTCAATTTAGGTCGATGTAGTTTTTACGAAACAGGATGCGCAGGTCACTAGTCAATGGCATGTCTCCATTTCAGGCTCAAATGATCATACACAAGTTCAGTTGATTGCTTCAAATCCTAGCTTTTGCTGTTTTTAATCACTAGTGATTTCCAATCTTTCAATGTTGATATTTAAAACGTGCTAAGAAAAACATATTAAAATACCACAGAAATATGACCTCTGACTCGGTAAATAGAAATTATTTGATCACTGCATGGACTAACTTTGTGTTCGGTGGGTCTTTCCAAGAAACAGATTTGCATTACAATCCAGATGTGCCAAAAAAAAGTAGTCACCCCATCTCCTTTTATAATCCGCTCGTTTACTGCACAGGCAATACCTTGGCTTCAGCGGTGAACATCACCTGGACTGGCTATTAGTAAGCAAAGCATTACCTCTGTATGCAACTCTTTCGTTGAGAGATGCAACCATTTGGAGGGGGAGATTGAGGGTTCTGAACACCGCAATACCGCAAGAAGTTCGGAAAATACCGCAAAGAAAAAAATAAAAATAAAAATTAAAAAATCGCTAAATACCGCAAGACTGCAATATATATCGAGTGGAAACGTAATGTCATACCCAAACCACTACTCTGAAAATAACAATGAGCGAATTTGTTAATGAAGTTTAAGTTTGGTAATTTTTGATTTAGACAAAATAAACAAAGTAAGTTACATCCATTGGCTACTAATTGGCAAAAAATAACTGACCCTTTTCCGAATGGAAAGTGGAAAAGGTTCGGAAAACGTTGGAGAACTTGGAGGATAATTTGTAATACCGTCAAAAATGTTAAAAAACCGCATCCCGTAGGTTCGGAGAATACCAAAATACTACAATTCAAAGTTAAAATTACCGAGATACCGCGAGAAAAATTATACAATACCGCATTACGCAAACCCCAATATCCCCCTCCATTTGCGGACTACTCGCTACTCAGTCGCTGTAGTCTGTGCTGAAGGTTTTAAATCAACCAAAAGAGAGACCCTTTAGAATTGATTTGTCATGAACATTCGTATGTAAGCATCGTATCAAACCCATTGGAACCATGAAAAACATGCAAAGCTTTGCAACAATGCATGAATGTTTTGTCCATATAATGGCGGAGTATAGAATCTGCGGGATGTTACTCGCCAACATTTTGTGTCAATTCTTTTATCACCAATCATAAACAATGATAATGTAAAAAGACCACAGCAAACATCCCCAACGCTTTACGACGGCTGCTCGAGATAAGAAAACCCGGGAACATAAAACTTAGACGATCAAGGCTGTAAATGGCTTTCAAGAGCAAACATGACCTTCGCGTTGATAGCGTCCCTTAGAATAACAAGAGAATGACAACAACAATACTTTAACTTACCACTGATGATATCAAAGTTCTCTTTCACCCGAGCTTGATGAGAAGCTTTTTCTTCTCTCAGATCTTCTTTGATTTGTTGAATTTCCAGCGTGAATTTTGAACCCATCATTTTCGAGTCATGGATCACTTTCTCCATTCTCACAAACAGCGCGATCGTCAACAGAATGGCAGCAAGGGACAAAATGGAGGACGCCTTGTGAAGATTGTCGCCACGTTTCGGTGGGGACATTAATTTGCTCTCTTTTACACAGACATCCATCGCTTGTTGATGCTTTGTTTGCGATGGTAGATGCGAAACAGTAAGCTCAGCAAGTTATACGTAGCTCAAGTCGTAGACAAATAGTGAATCTGGGCGACTTGGGATTACATTACTGGAAACTATCCAGCTGGGGCTGGAAAATGAACAATTTGCCAACCAAAACAATTAGGTCAAATAGCAGATGTCATGTACTCACTTCAATCGCCTTCTCCATTTCCGTAGAAAGTGGCGGAGGGTCACATATCTGAGTAATCAAATTACTTATAAAGACATTTTCTCCTCCTTTCTCCTGTGTTCGTCCTTTGATCATCTACAGCTTTCAAGTAGCTCTCAGTTTTGTTGTGCGTTTCGTGTAGGTTGTTAACCCTTTAATTTTCCTAATTTATCGTTAATTTTTAATTTATATCAACCTCGTCCCCAGGGCTTTCTCTACTTGTCAAAATGGTGGGACGGGAGAATACCCTTGGCAATGCTGAGGTAACACCCTTGCTGATTGGCCCATTCATACGAACAGGCTGATTGGTTTAAATGCATCCGAAAGAAATATGGCGGACGTGGCGATTGTTTATAGGAATAAGAAAGGGTTATAGGAGGTTATATTGCAGTTCAGCTCAAGCGATGTTGAATCAGACTGCCGTTAACGATTCGAAAGGTGAATCATTTCCGTTAAATTTTAATTTTCAAGATGTAACCCAATACCATATAGGTAGAAATAAGCCCCAAAAATATAAATAACGAGCATTAATTAAGGCTTTTATTGAAGGACGAGGTTGCAATTTATATACACTGCAATGCAAATTAACGCATGTACGTTCGTATTTGTACCAGTCATATAATAAATGCGAGTGTAAGAAAGCTCGAACAATAAAGGATATGATTTTAAACTTCTTTCAAACTGCATTCGTTAACGACTTGCATTCATAAAATATCCCAATCGAACACTGAATTATAGCTCCCGCTGACTTTGGTTGGCTCTTCTTCAAAAGTTTACGTTGTGGCTAATCTTTGTTTTCATTTTCCTTTGTTCACCATGATTTATTTCTCTTAACACCGTTGGCTTGTTTTGGTTTGTTTCAATCTCGTTCCCAGAACCTACGTGTCTTTTGGTATTCCCGAGCTCCGTGTCTTGGCGTCGACCAAAAGACACGTGGGCTCTGGGAACGAGATTAGGTTTGTGTTCAAAGGGAACTTGTTATTTAAGCTAACAGGATTACAATATAAAATTACATTTATAATGACCATGCACGCGCTTTGATTGGTCAAAAACCCATGTTTTATCAGAGTATAAGACAAAAAAAGCGTGTTTCATTGTTTTCTGCCACATTACCTCTATATCATAAAGCAAATGAAGAAGCCTAAGTCGTGTGTTACACCGTGATAAAACACTCCGGACATTTGAGAACCCTCGAGAAAATGTACATTTCCCTTGTGTTCTCAAATGCCTGTCGTGTTTTATCACAGTGTAATACAGTACTTACGCTTCTTTATTTATTAAATAAAAGGGACTTTGAAAAGAACCCCTCAGAGGTACCAAGTTCCTGCTTTGTGGGGGTGGCTTGTAATTTCTTTTTTACCCCTAAGCACTAAGAGGAAGTCAATTTCCAAAACAACACATTTACTGACACTTAAAAATTTTAATACTGATAAAGACGATTTCTTCGAACACCTTTCCCTTGTAAAGTTGATAGCCTGTGTTACATAGAGCCGCGGCTGTGACACAAAGATGATTGTCAAATATTTCCTGTCATATTTTTTTCGGCTCAACTAAAAGGTACCGAGGAAGGTTCCACTGTGGACTTTTTGAGTATTTTGAGGCTCAACACCCTCCTAAGAAGTACCAAACCTGCTTTTTTTATTCCAAAAAGGCACGATGAGCACCCCCGTCCTGGGATTACTCCGGTGTGAACCTAAAGTATTTAGTTGGGTTGACTCTGGGTTCGTTTGGATTTATGAGTTCCTTGAAGTTAAGGCAGAAATAAGATACTAATAAAAGTAAGAGTCTCCGAAAAAAAAAAAAAAAAAAGGAACGAAGCTCCGTGTTCAAAATGTTTTTTCGTCCACACTAAATCGCAAAGCCGGCGTTTTCAAATTCCGCCGGTATGTAGAGCGTCTTCGAAAAGCTCCTTTTTCGTGACGGTTTAGGGTAGACGGCAGGCCTAGCTGTAGAGATAAAGTTGAGTTTCCGAATTTCTCCAGCGTAGAGTTGACGGGGCCCAAGCTTGATTTACATTGTTTCTGTCAGGGTCTTTCACGCAGAGCAATATGTTAAATTAAAAGTTCCTTTAGAGAAAACCCGAGAGTATTTGTTCAATGGTCATGAATCATACCAGGAACAATCAAGTCACGAACAAGGTATTTCTCTCCAGATATTTTGATTTTTACATAAGCAACGCCTTGGTGTAAACTTTATGAAAAACTATTTAAAAAAGAAAAAAACAAAAACAATACACTTATTATTTCCGTGAGCTGTTCATAACAGCGTGACGGACGACGGTACGCATAGGCATTTTCTATTTAACAATTAGATTTCTGTCGTGTGATAGTTGACGAGGGCGCAGCCCGAGTCAACTATTACGCATAGAAATCGAGAGCGAATAATCTAACTCTCTCGATCACAGAAAAGATAGTGAGTAGCGTAGCCAATCAGAGAACGGCATTCGTGATAGAACACTGCTTTCAACCAGTATGAACCTTTGTCTGTTTTCTCAACAGCCTCCTGGATGATATATCCTGTTTTAACAAGTACTTCCTCGAGTTTGGTACCATTGTTTAAATATTTTGAGGTAAAAGAGATAGAACAAGACGTCAAAATGGTGAAAGCAAATAAATATCAACTAAAAAGAAAAAAAATTGCTAAAGCGATTCAAAATTGTACTAGAATGACATTTTAAATTCTCCAAAATTAAATTACGAAAAAACCGATTCTCGAACTGTTCCTACATCCATCCTTGTAATGCTACATTTTGTTCTCAAAATACTTGTTGTGTTCTTACTCTATAGAATCTTCTGTCCAATTTATTTGACATTTGGTTAAGTAATATTGAAATTGGGAAAGAGATTTTCGATAATCGCTGACCTAGTATTGGACTCTTTCCTTTTAACTCTGAAATTCGTGATCTGTCATTTGCCCTGCGTTGCTGCAAATTATTGAAACCTGACTACTTAACAAACGAACCAGCACGAGTCTGCTAATTAACAATCAGACACGTGTTACATCCACCATTCAGCAATAGCCAGAGTATGGTGGAAAAGTTTATAGACTAACTGAGAGAAACATAAAGCGAATGAAAAAGAACAACGAGCCTTCTGAAACACATTTCTGAAAGAACTGATCACTGAGACGAAATAGCTTCAGCCAAGATAAAACACCTCCACTTCATCAGGTGTGACGTTGTAAGTCCCAGCCAGGATTCTTATCTTGTCTTTTACACCACTCGGAACAGAGTAAGAGGAGCCAAAATTTGCGTAAGAAGCAGAGTTACCATTTGCATTGCTAGAAATGGAGATGTCATGCCCTCCACCAAATGTTGGACCATAACTTGAGCGTCTGTAAATTGCATTTGATGGGCTCGTCACCATGCTCTTAAATGGAGCCAGACCTTCTTTGTTGCGGAGCGAAAATATGAACGCATTGGAAGTGGAAGCAAAAGCACCATAATTATAAAAACCAATCGGACCTGAAGAGAAGGGAAGACAAGTAAAAACAATAATAACATATTAAGCGGCTTTAAGTACAACTCGGCCAATATTTTTTAACAAAAGAAAAAAACGTGAGAAATGCTTAACTAAAAGATTCGACCAAGATTTTTGCCAGCCACATGGAACAAATTTGTGCTCTCTACGTTGACTTCACCTGTTCCTCATGACACATGTCATTCAGTTGAAATTAAACGGGTAATAACACGAGAAGGACTTCGGAATGCGAAAGCCCACGAGACACTAAATCAACAGAAAGTAAAAATAATGGTCTTCAAATAAACGATTATACTAGTGCCCTGACGCTACGGACAGCAGACCGCACACTTCAGACCGCAGATCTGGACTAAAACGGATCAAACTCTGTTATTCCAAAGAGCAAACAACGGATCCCTTATTTCTTTTGACTCGTCCCCATAATTCTCTTATGGACTAACCCTCTGTATTCAATCCACTCTTATTAAACTGTTAAGGACACATGTACCACGACTCGTACCTAGAGTCCCATCGACATTATCATAACATAATGGTAAAACGCTTTAATTTATGAAACGATTACATTACGTAGTCGCGTAGCTGCCACTTCCAATAATTGTTTTCAACGTTATGGGAGTATTTGTCTCTACTACTGAGGTTCAAGACTCAGTTTTAAAGTAGTGAAATAGAACACAGGCAACGTCATTTACCCCAAGGTATATCAGTGTATCCTCCAAACACGTACTGTCCCTTTTTGATGATGGTAACCGTGTCACGTTTCCCATCACACCTGTTGTGAAAGGTACTGGCAGCCCAGCCGTGTGTGGAGGCGCGGTAGCACAGCACCCATTGAGGGTTCAATCCAACAGCAGGCGCCAGGAACTGGTTGAGGTGACTTTGATAAAATGCATTGCCGGATATAATAGCTGAGCTCTTCCACAAATCTGAAAATGGAACGGCTTGCATTCAAGAAAATATTGTACAGTGAACATAATTGAAATTTACATCTTAGTCTTTGCCACCAAGAGGTTAATGGAATTAATTTACACTAATTGTTTGCGCTGAAAGCTGTCGAAAGATGTTCTAACATAAAGAAAGTTCAATCAAATTAACCTAATATTTTATTGAGGTTCAGGATTTTGGTTTTTGGTTTATTAATAGAGCTTTGCTGACATGGGTTTCCTAATAATTTACTGCAAATGTAGCCATCTAGGTTGGCGAGTAAACTACCTCCCAAAGGGTTCGTGACCTTGATTATCCACTACTAAAATTAATTCAGAAGGTGTGGCAATACCTAAAATCAACCATTCAGTTTGATTCATTGCCGGTCCAATGTTTTCCTAAGTACTAAACGTATCGCTGTCCCAAATGATCCCGCAAGACCACTCTTAAAGGTTTTATTTTAGTTTTACGACTTTTTTTTGAAAGAATTAACTTAATCGTAAAGGACTTTTTACCCTTTTTTTTTTAAAAAGTTGTTTTCCTTCTTTTTTTTTTTTCAAAATGTGAGACGTGATTACAGGCTGAGTCCATTCTCAATCACAATTAGCTGCTTTCTGTTTAAGATGTGTTTTTGATTGTTGTTTGTTTATTTTTTGCATTCTGTGATCGTAAGAATATTTTAAACACTTCCAGTCCTGCTGTATTAAATTTCTCATTACCTAGGCCTCGTCGAGACCAAGCTAGTAGAATATCGACCTTTGGTCTATTTTTTGGCGGACCGAGCCCAGTAATCAAGACCTCGGAGTGACATTCTGCTGGCACTGTGGCCTAGCTCTTGGTAAACAAGAAGTACATGTATGTACTCTACGTGTCTTTAAAAAGGAAGAGGAAATTAACGTTGAAGAAACAAGTTGCGCTCGGAATGTCTATATTACGTTAAAAGAAAAGAAGACCTTGAAAACGAAGTTCCAACAGACGACTCGCTTTAAGAATTGCCTGAAGTTAATGTTACTGTTTTATGGACATTGTTGTATAAGATACTCATTCATCCATAATTGATTCTTATAAAAAGCTTTTTGTTTAATTTCTTTTGTCATCTTACTTTTTGTTTATGTCCTGTTTTGCTATATATCTAAATACTTATTTGTGCTTTTTTTCACTTAACAGAGAAGTACTATGTAAAATTCAAATACTGTATTAGTGTAAGTGATTTATATCAGCGTAAACAACCCAAGCATATTTGTGTGTATAAATAAAGCTTATGGGGAAAAAAAAATTGATTTTTACCTTGCTTAACGTAATGTAAGGTTGTCAGTGCAGTAACAGATCCCATCCTATTGGTCGCCTTACACTGATAAGGACCAACGTCTTGAGGGCTAAAGTTGGAGATATTCAGTGTACCATTGGTAACAGTGGTTCGTCCTTGTGGTAACGGCACAAGTCCTCTCGACCAAACAATTGTTGGTGGCGGAAAACCGAAGGCTCGGCAGGAAATCGAGGCTACTGAACTTTCAACAACTTTTGTAAGTCTATCAGGGGTCTTGGTAAACTCTGGAGGAACTTAATGAATGAAAAAAGAAAAAAAACTAAGCTATTTAACCATCATGGCCCTACGATTCATTCCAATCCAGTGCAGATATCTGATTATGTTAGAATTGGTTATAACAGACTTTATTATATGGCTAGCTCCGTGAGCGGGCAAGATGAATCAAATCCTGCGCTGTGATTGGCTACCCGAACGGGCAAGATGGAGCTATCTTGCCCGCTCGGGACTACCCGCCGAGTCCCGCAAAAAAAAATTTCCCCAAAAACCATACAATAAATCTTTTATTGACCAAGCTTGTTCGGTCAAGATGGCTGGATATTGGCTTCGTTCTTTTTTTGCGAGTTTATGCACCGAGACGGAGTCGAGGTCCATAAACACGCAAAAAAAGAACTTGGCCAATATCCAGCCATCTTGACCTCACACTTGGTCAATAACCCATACACACTGGCCTAATGCAATGACATCAGTAATCATGTAGTTTATGATGCAGCAAATAAATTTTCAGAGCACTTTATTAAAACTCACTGAACAAATATCATTGCACGGGTATGTTAAGACAAGACACCAGCAAACTAAAACGAAAAAAAAATGAGAAATCAAAGATATCTTCTTTTCAGTTGACTGGCATGCTTTATAGTTTAATGGACTTTTGACTTTATTTTGACGGGGCTCAAGTCTGCTTCCTAAAGTTTGTAATCACTTTTTATAACTATTAGGGAGAAGGACTGCTGAGTTTAAATTAACCCTCGTACATGCAAGGAGAGGGAAGGGGGGAGGGCGAGGGCGAGATGCATGCCATCTCAACAAAAGGTTTTTTCAAAGTCTTGAAAAGATTTGTTCTAAAATGTTGAAACTTTCAGTAGCCGTTCATTCATCCTTCGCGGAAATTTTTATACGCTAATAGTGTCTCCATGCAGGTTTGGCGAAAAATCTGCTTTTTTAGCATAATTCTACATTTTTTTTTCCAGTTCTCTTCATCAAATAGCAGAAAGTTTTTTTTTTTCCCCCTATATTTTATAAGCATTTTGGCTTGATTTTATGATAATTTCCGCTATTTTTGACGTTTCAAGAAAATAGTGAAATCCAAGATGGCGGATCTAAGATGGCCCAACAAATGACATCATAACAAACATAAATGGCACATCCTGTAGAGTAAGCACAGAGCTATCTACTCAATAAATGTATTACTTTGCTCCTTAACAGAACAAAATCCAAGATGGGGGCTCCATCTAACCCCTCCTCTCCCTCTCTGTACCACTGTGGGAGTTTGACTTTCCTTCTGCGTCCTAGGGTTAAATTCTATTTCAAGAAACATACCTTCCACGAAAAGTTTCACCACCTTTTTAGCTTGTCCCAGGACATTTGTAGCCGTGCAAACATAACTCCCCGAGTCATTGTAATTAGCACTCTTGATTTGTACCTTATTGCCTTGACCTTCCGTATTCACCAGTCCTGTTCCACTTGTTTTACTCCAGGATACCTCAGGCTTGGGATTACCATTAGCCGAGCAGTAAAACGTGGCGGTCTGGTTCTGAGTTACAGTGAGTAGGGCAGGAAATACAATCACTTCTGGAGCAGATATCGAACCTCCTGGGTCACCTTTAGGCCCTGGATGCCCAGTTGCTCCTGTGTTGTATTGAAAAGAGAAAAGAAAATAAACAATATTTGAATTCGACATTTGCCCCAGGGGGCAACCCTCTTACCTGGGATATTTCTTGTCTGTAAAATATACCCTCGTACACTCAACTGTCATGCTTGAATGTAATTGTCAAATTGCATTCAAATGTCGCCATGCAATTATTCAGCCACCGCGCACACTATTGGGTGATAGTATATAATAGCTCAGCCAATCTGAGTGCAACATTTTCATTAGCATAAGAGTAGAATTCTACTAACATAAGTTAGTGATGGTACGCAAAGCCTAACGTCAAAAAAGCAAAAACATTCTATCAAAATTTGACAATTGAACGCTCAGAAACTGAAATAAATCTCCGTTACGGCAGAGCACGAGACTAGATCTTAAATACCTTTTTGGCCCTTGATCCCAGTACTTCCTTTTGGTCCTCTTTCGCCGCGACTTCCTTCGATTCCCTTCGGTCCGGGGGGACCTGCCACGCACACTTTGCCAGGGGAGACACAGTAAGACTCCACAGATTCCTTAATAATGGAGGCTACGTACTTCTTGATTCCATCACCAATTTCTTGAAGGGCATCAGGATACTGGCTGTTGGTCTTTAAGCTTCGACGCGAAATTTGACCGTTGGAATCCATGTCTAAAAAAAATGTCATTTCATTTCTAAGGGTGGCGAATGGTCCTTCAAAAATTCTGGGTCTCGCAAAATTTTACTCGAATTTCCCGGGTCTCACAGTCTCGTTTTTTTTAGCGGTTATGTGCGTCTCGCAGTCTCAATTTTTATACGAAGCTCTCTCGGAGTCTCGACTTTTTGCAGGGTTACTGGTTTCGAAGTTTCGATTCGTTTGTTTGTTTTAAGAAATGACGTCTTCTCGTAACTTGATATTGAATTTCAATAAAGCAACTTTCAAATTTTCGAGAAAAAGTTAATCCTAACTTCTGCCAAATTGTCTGAATTCCACAAAAAGCTACAAAACTTACTGCAACGTCATTTTGGCGCCAAAAAACAGTTATTTTGTTCTAGGATATCCTAACGTAGTGTGTTATAGTCGAATTTCCAGTTCCAGCTTGTTCGCAAAGGCTGGCTAAAAGGCTAAACGGGGAATTAAGAAGCCACACACAACCCACGATAGCTCATGATGAAACCCACGAAGTCGAAGAACTTATCTGTTGTCCCCTGTGGAGCTGTGTAAAGGCACAAGTATTTACGACAAAAGGCTTTTTTGTAAGACTTCTGTACAAGCTCATTCTCGCTCATTCTTATAGCTCTCAACGAAATCTGGGGCTCGAATTTTAAGAGTCTGAGCCCCCCGCGCTCGCACTCAAAACACTTTGAAGTCTGGGTATCGCAATCTAAAAAGTCAATATGTCTCGGGCTCGCAAAGAAAAGCGGTGGCCTCGCCGTCTCGCAAAGTCTCGCATTTACCATTCACCACCCCTATTTCTCCGTCTGATTTCACCAGGAACTGGATGACACATACCTGACGTGACTTATCGATTCTTATTAGCATTAGCTTACCAACTCTTAATAGAAACATCAATATATTAACACATTTTGTAATCTTTCAATTGTCCATTAATGGTCATCGATGCCTGACACTGGTCGAAAAAAACAAAACAAAAGAAAAAAAACAATGAGAATAACCGATTGAGTTAGGTTGAGCGCACGACTTCCGAACCGTATGTTGGCATCCACTAGTCACACCGGATCTATTAACGTTGGAATGCACTCAGTCAAATTAAGCTCACTGGTGGATAAAATCTACATCAGTCATCCAGGCAATGTCTGCATTAGATCAATCTCCAGATTCGAGAGCAAATCTATTTACTGCTTTTCTAGTTGTTCGTGATTTCAATACAGTTCTTTCTGTTTTATGAAACAGGATACGCAGGTCACTAGTCATTGGCATGTCTCCATTTCAGGCTCAAAAGATTATACACAATTTCCGTTGATTGCTTCAAATCCTTACTTTTTTTTTGACAATGTGTTTTGAATCATAGCCTGCGAACAAGCTCCCGGTTAGGTTTAGTGCGAGCTAGCTGAGTGTGGTTTTTGTGGTCTAGGACGAGCGGATTCTTTATTTCACGCTAAACGGCTCGCTTCGCTCTCCGAATATTTTGTCCGCCCTCGCTGGGAGCCTGTTCACAGGCTAATTGAATCAGTAATCATTTCCAATCTTTCAATGCATGCCTATACCGCTGTGTTATGTCGAAACTGAGATCCATCTAAAATAATGACCTCAGAGTTTAAGTGGAGATCAATTCAGTGATTAGTGGGCCAACTTTGTGTTGGTCTGCGAAACAGATTTGTATTACAATCGATATGTGCTCAAAAAACTGAGTAGTTGCGTTAGTCCCTCTGCTGTTATAATCCTCTTTTTACTGTACAGGCACTACCCTGGCTTCAACGGTGAAGATCTTTTGGACTAGCTATAAGGAAGCAAAATATCACCTCTGTACACAGTATGCCCGCGGGGATACTCCCAGAAAAATTTGGTGGGGGTTTGCGGCCCGCAACCCTAAACCCTTACCCTAGTCTATTTATGGCCAAAATCTACGATTTTCCCTACCCAACTTATGATCAGATCAAAATTTGATGCCTTATTTATCACCTGACCCTTTCATCAGAACCCTGTTTCAAACCTGCCTTATAATTAGTTGTTTAGCTCAGACTGATGATGATGGGGGGGGGGGGGGGCTTTTGTTGATAGTCTTATCAATAATGAAAATTGAAAGTAGTTTCTTCTAAAAAACACACCTAATTCAAGACTTAAGTGCAAAAACCCCACCCTACTTATGACCAAAATGGCCAAAATCGATACCTTATTTATGAGCAACACGCCTGAAAAGCCATACCCTTTGAAACCGGCCATATAAGGTAGTAATCCCCCCCCCCCCCCCCTGGAACACCGAGTATGCCATTCTTTCGGGGAGAGATGCAGCCATTTGCGGCCTAAACTTCGCCATTTGCTGTAATCTCTGCTGAATGTATTAACTTAAGGTATGGAAAGATCTTTTAGCATTTATTTGTCATGGATATTCGTATTTAAGTATCGTATATATCAGACTCATCGCAGCCATGAAAAACGTCTGAAAACATGCAAAGCATGGCCACAATAGACGCTTTGTCCGTAAAGTGGTCGTGTAGATTCTGCGCCGGGTTTTTAAATTTTCGTTAAAATTTTGTTTCAATTCTTTTATCTCACCAATCGCCAACAGTAATAACTCAGTGAAAAACGCTGCATCACTCATCTCAACGTTTTACGGTGACGGGAGATGAGAATGATCCCATAAACTTGAAAAGACGAACACGGCTGTAGATGGACATCAAGAGCAAGCATATAACCTTCCCGATGTACCGTCTCTTAAAATAACAAGAGAATGACGACAACAAAACCTTCACTTACCACTGACAATATTAAAGTTCTCTTTCACACCCGATTGACGAGCATCTTTTTCTCCTTTCAGAGCATCTTTGATTTGCTGAATTTGCAGCGTGAATTTTGAATCCATCATTTTCGTATCAAGGACCACTTTCTCCATTCTCACGAACAGCGCGATCGTCAACAGAATCGCAGCAACGGACAAAGCGGAGGACGCTTTGTGAAGATTGCCGCTACGTTTCGCTGTGGGCATTATTTTGCTCTCCTTTTCACAGACATCCATCGCTCGTTGATGCTTTGTTGCGCGGGTAGACGTGAAACAGTCAGTAATTGCGTAGCGCAAGTCGTAGACAAATAATAAATCTGGGCGACTTGGGATTACATTACTGTAAAACTATACAGGGGCCAGGAAAATGAGGAATTTGCCAATCAAAACAAATAGCTTAAATAGCACATGTCATTTGTTCACTTCAATTTTTTTTTCCTGTACACGTTGACGAAGGGGTAACATTTTTGAGAAATCAAATTAAAATTACAGTTTGTCCTACGTTCGTGTTTTAATCATCGGCTTGATTGCAGAATACCTCACCACTCGAAGTATTATTCCACGTAGCCGGTTACGCGGTACTCATTTCAATAGACAAATGAATTCAAAATGGCGCAGCAATGTTATGGGCTGGCTACGCGGTACGTGGAACGCCGTGATAAGGCCATCCCTGTTTTTTTGTTTGTTTGTTTGTTTTCGTTTATTGTCGAATGCGTTTTCTGATTTTGGGTCGGTGAGTCGGAAAAGGAAAAAAAAAAAGAACAAAAATAAAATTAGAAAAGGAGTCTGGAGCTAGGAGGCCCGG
Organism: Orbicella franksi; assembly: GCF_964199315.1. Lineage (NCBI taxonomy): Eukaryota > Metazoa > Cnidaria > Anthozoa > Scleractinia > Merulinidae > Orbicella > Orbicella franksi. Next base: position 15,011,459 of record NC_138152.1, on the reverse strand, counting down.
TACCTCAGCACAATATCCATGGCGCCTGGAAACAACAAGGTGTGGTTACAAAGTCAACATCGCGGCAATGGAGGAAGGAAAAAAATCGACGTCGTTGTTAAAATCAAACGAGAACAGGGAAAAACTAAAAATCTGTAAGGCAAAAAATTGCTTATGTTTCAGATTAAAGTGTCAATTGTTTGTAATAATGTGTCATTGCCTTCATTGCCCTCTGTGTAACTTTTTTTTTTTTTTTTTTTTTTTGAAAACGCGAAAAAATCTGGGTCGGTCGGACGACGCTAAACAGAGAAAAAAAAAGGGGATGGCCTTACAAAGACAGAGTATTGTACATTCCTGGTTCTTTAAGCGTCAAAGCCTAAGTAATTCCATCTTGAATTTATTATTTCCGCGTACTGCGTACCGCGTAACAAGCTATTTAAGATATACGGTCATCTTGAATTTATCTTCCCCGCGTACCGCGTAGCCAGCTACTTAAGATACCACGCCATCTTGCATTGTTTATTTCCGCGCACGGTACGCGGGATGCCTTGATAACAAAGACAGAGTATTGTGCATTCCTGGTTCTTTAAGCGTTGAAGCCTATAAAGTAATTCCACTTAAGATACCGCGCCATCTCGAATTTATTATTTCCGCGTAACGCGTAGCCAGCTATTTAAGATACACTGTCATCTTGAATTTATTTTCTCCGCGTACCGCGTCCCGCGTAGCCAGCTACTTAAGATACCACGCCTTCTTGAATTTTTTTTATTTCCGCGTACCGCATAGCCAGCCCTTTTCACTAACGCACTCGATGTGGCGGGGTATTCTGCAGATTAATCATTTACAGCTGTCCAGTAGCTCTCAGTTTTGCTGTGCGTTTTGCGGAGGTGGTTAACTTTTTTTATCTAACCTAAATTGCACTGCAGTGCACGTGTGCGCGTTCCTATTTGTATAAGTCATATAATTAATGTGAGTAATCGTAAGAAAGCTGGTGCAATATACCAATTTCGATATATTAAAATTCAGCCTAAAACAATAGACCTCAGCAAAAGGCTCTGGGGAGTAAACCCCATAAACTCTGTGGTTATTCCAAGGAGCCTCTCGCTGAGGTCTATTGTTTTAGGTTGAATTTTAATACAGTCGAACCTCTATAAAGCGGGCTAGAGGTTCACCAGAAAACAACGTTGGGTGTGGTCCAGTTTTCAATTTATCAGATATAAGTACAAACAAATGCAAGTGGAGAAAAAGTAGAACAATGATGGTTATAATGTGGTACATAACGTTAACAAAAGCCAAAGAAACAATAACGTTTCCATATTACCTTCACCTGGTTAAAAGGCGTCCAACTTCGAATCTTCCTGGCCGTTTAATAGAGGTATAAAACAAAACAAGACGGCAAGAGGCTGGCCGCGGCCGCTTAATAGTGGTGGTTGTTGAGTAGAGGTTTTTATTATAGTGTATAGCTGACATTTTTTTTCCAGGACGTTGATTAAATTGGCCGCTGGCCGCCAAATATAGGTTGGGCGCTCGAAGTGTGAATCCTTAACTCCACTTGCATTCATAAAATATCCCACTCTAACACCGAATTATAGCTCCCACTGAAGTTTCTTTGTTGGCCGTGATTTATTTTTCTTAACACGGTTGGTTTGTTTTGGTTTGTGTTCAAGTGCAACAAAGGGATCTTGAGACAAAGGGTGCTCATCGAAAACTTTGAAAAGAACCCCTCACAGGTACCAAGATCCTGTTTTGTGGGCGTGGCTTGTAATTTTTTCACCTCTAAGAACTAAGAGGTACCAATTCTAACACAACACATTTATAATTTTTAATAGTGATAAAGGCGATGGCTTCGAATACCTTCTACTCGTAAAGTTGATAGTCCGTGTTACAGCCGCCCTCTCCGAAAGAACAAATCGGAGAGGGGCGGCTGTGGCACAGACTATAAAGCTGATAGTCAAGTATTTCCTGTCATACTTTTTTTTGGCTCAATACCCTAAACGGTACCGTGAAGGGTCCCGCTGAGGACTTTTTGTGTGTTTCGAGGCTGAACACCCCAAAAAGCACCAAACCCGCTTTTTTTAATCCCTAAAAGGTATGATGAGCACCCACGTCCTGGGTCATTCCGAGTTTTAATAAAAGTATTCAGTTCCGTTGACACTGGGTTCGTTTGGCTTTCTGAGTTCCTTAAAGTTAAAGCAGAAATAAGAGGCTGAAAAGAAAAGAGCAAAGAGGAATAAAAGTAAAAGTCTCCGAAAAAAACATGATGAGAGAACTTCTTGTTACCTGTTCCGCTGAACAACTGAGTGGTCAGCATCTCAACAACGGCATGCTGCCGTCACTCAGTTTAGATTATGGTACTTTTTGCCAATTTGTCAAGCTAGAATTTCAATTTTCAATTATTCACCTTTTGTGAATCAGTTCTGACACTTCTTTAATTTAGTCTTAAGATTTAAACTACCAGCCAAGCTTTACTTCGTCTAATGATAAAATGGAGGGGTTCGTCTTGCGCAGACACGAAAAGCCGGAAAGTACGCTGGCACACTTGCTGTTTTTTCCGAATCTAGCGGGCGCGACATAATAGGTTGACATGTTCCTTACATTTCCAGTCATCGCACGTTAAGGGGTGGACCATTTGACTTCTGAGAGAGGGTGTGAGTGATTTGGAACAGCCACGAATTGTTCGACCCATTCATGTTCTAGGAAATTCTTTTCTCGTGACATGTGTAGGTATGATTCTCCTAGTAACAAGCTTTTTTTCGGCTACCCAAACGTAGGTAATTTTTTTTTTTTTTTCGGCTGTGATTGTGTGCATGTTTTTGTTTTTCTTTTAATTTTACTTTTTATTTATTTATTTACTTATTTATTTATTTATTTATTTTTGGGGGGGAGGGTACAATTTTCAAAATAACCCACCCCACCCCTCCACATTCAAAGGGTCCACCCTTAAAAACTTTACAATGCGTTGCCTTCTCTGCTGAATTTCCAAACATGGAAACGTGATTGTCAGATCAAATTTTCCCGCAAAAAACTTATGGCGGTCTCTTGCTTCCATTTAATGACAAAATTAGAGTCTTTTCGGCCCATTTTCGTGTGTTTTGTTGATAGAGTTAGTTTGCGGGGTGGGAGGTGGGGGCGGGGTTACATCGGGTGGAAGATCGCCACTGAGCACTTCCGAGTTCTCAAACCAAGAAAACAAATGCGCTCTACATCACATTTAATATATATTTGGGAAAAATTTTATACCGAGCTTCCTATTCAAGTGGTATATAGATTAAGAGAGCTCCAGGTACGCAATAGCCAGGCACCACCCACTGCTTCGTCAATTTTTTGCTCTCGCTCCAATTTACGCGCGGCCAGAATGCGGAAAAACTCTTCGTACGGAAACGCTTGCTTCGCAGGCTAGGAACGCAATGGACCTTTCCGGCGATAGAATTATTATGGGATGCTTAGGGGACAAATACTTAACAATTAGACCTTGCGGGCTACGGGTCAATAGCCAATGGGGCGAAGCCGAATGGGCTATTGACTCGCGCCAATTTCGCTACTCGAGGACTATTACTAATAGTCCTCTAGTAGCGTAGCCAATTAAAATGCAGGATTTGCATTGGTCCACTATTTGGATGGTACTAAATACTAATAGCCCTTTTGTCGATCCGAGGCAATTTCGGGCTGAAACTACGAAATAGCCCGAAATTGCCCCACATGCATGCTAGATCATCAGATCATGTCGTAATGCAAATTAGTAAAGTTAAGCGTGAAAAGGGATATTAGCCCCTGGGTATCCCATAGTGTGATAGCTATTAGAAACAATAGAATTCAAAATGATCGCCGTATCGCCGAAAAGGTCCATTCTAAAAGTCTACTCGCACTAATGAATGGCTGATTTCAGACCGACTGAACAACTGATTTATCGGTAGGAAGAGAAGATTCAAAGTTTCTCGTTCTGGTGTTGCGCCAGTGGAGACAGACCAAGACGTCCTTAGTTCATTTGTTAAGTTCTTCATCTGTAATCCTTGCAATTTTCTTTTATAATACCAGCCTTGTTTCCACTTGGTTTATTATTACCTCTGTTTATCAATCTTAGTAAATGGCTAAACGGTTGCCTTTGGTCTGAATGTAACTTTCCTCATCGCAGACCCGGGGTGGTGGGGGGGGGGGGGGGGGCACTGCTATATATGGGCTATACAGGTATGTGCCGCTGTGAAGGGTAGACACTGACCACGCAAGCCTACTGAATCTAAACTTGATTTAAAATGTGTTTGTCAGTGTCTTAAGTTTACGCAGAGTAATACGCTAAATTAAGAGTTGCTCAAGAGAAAACCCGAGAGTATTTTGCTCAATGATTATGAATCATACCAAGCTCATACCAGGAACAATCAAATCACGAACAAAATATTTCTCTCCCGATTAAAGGGCTAGGACATCCAACTTTAGACAATTTCACCTCTGTCTAACAGGTCATAGAATTAACTGAAATAACACATAACGGGTTAAAACTCAGAAGAAACAGAGAAAGGCGAAAAGGGGGCATGGATGGGCAAAGTTGGGGAAGATTAAAACAGATAAGAGTAAAACTTGAAAACCAAAATTAACGATCCGACTGACGTTGTTTCAAGTTTACGTCAATTTGCCTAATAGTGATGGTTATAATACACGAAAATCATCGTTCATTGATATGAGGCTGTGTCTGGGCCACCACTGGACAGAAAAAAAAAAAAAAAAAAAAAACAGAATTACCTAAAATACTGTGACCCAGCCCCTTAAAAATTTTTCGTATAATAATTATTTTTCTCTCGTCCTAATGCACACACATTGTAAATTATCCGTAAAATATCGCTGCAGGACTCGTGGGATATCACTGAATATTCAGAGGCTTTCCAGCCTTTTCATCGGTTGTATACTCCAATACTTGTCATACGTTTGATCAACGACGGTTGATATCTCAGCATACAGGCAATACTATTCTCTGGTTTTTCGTATTTCTCTGATCTTATGATCATTATGGGGCTATACTGCTGGCGTTTATCGGAGTGGTTGGTGTGGGCGTAATTACTGTAGGCGACACAATGACGGTCTTCTTGTTATAAACATAGACATCAGAGATGATGGCTTGGAAAACAATGCAAACGCCCACAAATACCATAAATGCTATTTTCTTGGCTTCCTGAAACGGGAAAAAATGCACGTGAGCTGTGCCTGTTACCTGTCTCTCACAGAGCAAAAGAGCATCTTAATAACAAAACTCACAACCCTCTCCAAATTAGAGACTCCATAATTGTCACTGCGCATGCTCAACGAACAAGGGGTGTCGGAATCAAGTCTCAGAATACGAAAATGTTCATGTCTAGACGTCCTTGTGTGTGCATGAAAAGGGTTGATGTGGCAACTTTGCCAGTCTTCACTAATATCATCTTCTTTTTGCTAGTGAGGGCACAGTGGCCTCATGGTTAGTGCAATCGTCTCCGGATCGAGCAGTCCGGGTTTGAGCCCTAGCTGGGAACATTGTGTTGTGTTCTTGGGAAGACACTTTACTCTCAGAGTGCCTCTCTCCACCCAGGTGTATAAATGGGTACCAGCGAACTTAATGCTGGGGGCAACCCTGCGATAGACTAGCATTCCATCTTGGGGGGAGTAGAAATACTCCTAGTCGCTTCATGCTACTAAAACCGGGATAAGCTCCAGCTTGATGGGCCACTTGGCTGGTATGCCGACTATACCTTTCACGTCACTTTTTGTTAGACTAGACTTTACTAGACTTACGTGTAATGGAGGATCACAGAGTGATACTGATTGGAATGTGTACACATTTCAACCACTTTGGGCTTTGTGTGGCATTACATGATAGAACTCAATAAAAATATTAATGGTACTTATGCCAAATAAAACAAAATATTATGGTTTACTTACAATGGTGCCTTTGTGATACCACCATGTCTAGAGAAACAAAAAAGGCAGGTCAGGCAAGATACCATCAAAAATAATTGCAATTGCGAAAATATTATCTAGATGGAATTACATGTAGATGCTTCCACCTCAGCTAAAGTAGACTGTATGACAGCATTCAGATATTGTGCCACCATTTGATTATCAGGTAAGCAAATACATCTATTAAATTTGATTTCAGACAAAAAAAAAAAGCTGTTCCATATTAAGCAGCAGTCTAACAGTTATTGTGTTAGATTCAAGATGTAAAGAAAAAAGGTATTAAATATTACATAGTCTACTGTAAGTCTGGCCATGCTCATTAAAAAAAAATCTTTCAATCTATGGATTTCGTCAGCTGCAGATAGCCACAGTTGCAAAACTTATGAAAAGAAAAACCAAACCTTAAAAATTGTATGTTTAGTTCACCCACAATACAACGGGTAATTCACTTACTTATAAAAATATTGTCATAAATATACATGCATAATGTACTTGCACTAATTAATAAAAGTAAATGCACTTACAATGACTCCCCCAATTACACTGCTAACTGAAAGAACAATAACAAATGAAATATTCATTGTCAAAACCCATAAAAATCGAGTCTCATGAAACAGAATAAAGTGCACTGCAAGTTAATGCCTTAAACAATTTCAGGAATGATCTTCTTATGTACACTAAAAGGTGTATAAAAAGTGTTCTCATTTCTTATTTATGAAAATACATTGTAATGCTAAGGATGCAAATAGAGCAGAAAAGCAATATATGAAACAAACCCTGGCAAATCACACAAAGGAGACTAAATTTTGGTTCACACTTGTAAGATAAACATATCACTTCAGTTCTAGTGAAATAAGCACAAGCACAGTGCAAGAAAGAGATTGAAAAACTCCTTTTTTCCTGTGCTTATGCTTATGTTTTATTTCACTGGTGTTATTGAATCTTGTCTCAGTCAAGGTTAGTGTGAACCAGGCAAAGGGGCAAAGATTAACCTGGTTACTCACTTAACATGTTGACAGCTATAAGATACATCATGGAGTCTTCTGCTGCTTTGACAAAGCTCAAAATCAATGTAATCTGTTTATAGATTTAAAATATAATGAATGTTAGCACAGATATTTAAATCTGAAAACCTCTCACAACCTAGTACAGTGTACCTGTTGATTTCATAACACAATGGTGGGCAGGCAAATAATTTCAAATATGACAGTCACTTTAAAAGAAAATGAAACTAATTCTGGCTTGCAACCTGGACCAGAGAAAATAAAAGAACGGAAACAAAAGAAACGAAAAGAAATTAAAAGAAAACAATTAAGCAAAGACTAAAAAAAAAAGAGAGAGAGAAAAGGAAAACAGAGAAAAGAAAAAGAAAGGAAAATGAAAATGAAAGGAAAGTGAAGAAAGAAGGAAAACAAAAAAACAAAGAAGAAATGAAAAAAATTAAAATATGTTAACCTACAATCAGAGGACATCACATCCTTGCCATGTGCTAATAAAATGAACAGTTTACAGCTGTATCACTGATTAAGTGATACATATATCTATGGAAAATCTGGAGTTTCTTCTGGCCCAGTAAGAAATCAAACAGACACTTTCAAGTACACAATGAATATATAACAAGACACGGAGGACATTACATGGCTGAGCATAGAAACAATTGAATAATTTTCCCTTCGATTGTTGAAAAATATTTCACGAGTGAGCATAGCGAACGAGTGAAATATTTTCAACATGAGACGAGAAATTTTGCATCTTGAAGTGACCATTATGTAATTATTTTGAATTCTTTTTATTATATAAACAACACAATACATATACTACTACCATTAATTTTGGACGATTTTCTGAAGATTTCTGACCACTTTTCAAAGATTTCCGAGGATTCTCAAAAATTTGTCCGAGGGCCACAAAAATGTTTCCCAACATTTTCAAAAAATTTGCGAAGATTACCAAAGATTTCTGAAGATAGGTAAAGATAGCCAAAGATTATTGAAGACTTCCGAGGATTATCTGACGAGTCTTCGATCATAACACACTAACAAAATTACATACAGTTAAAGGGTCAAAAATGATTTCAAAAAGGATATTACACATGTGGATAAGAACAATATCTTCACATGTGGAATAATGTTCCTACCACCCAGTATACCACTAAATTTTATATTTTAATAAAAGCTGTTCCAGTGTTGTCATGGAAATGAAGAAGCATAACATCAGATGGTTTGTCCATAATTGCTAAGAAGGCCTCAGGAATGACTATGCCATCAAAAGCAGCCAGGATTTAGCCAAAGAAGAGAAGGCAGAGAACAGATGAAAAGGCAACCCTCCAAGTTAACTTTTCTCCTTAGTGGCCATTTGGCCACTGACTGTTCAGGTTTGGTCGCTAGTGAAAAATTTTAGTTGCCAAAATATATGCATAAATTAATAATTAATGAATAATAAATAATAATCTTATTATTATCTAACTGTATTATTAATAACATTTTGCTTGAACCACCAAGTAAATTAAAGTCCCGTTCAGTGAAAGAACTACCTAATATTGATTCAAATATGCTTTTATTGGAATGATTGATGATCAAATGAAATAGTTTCTGATCACAATGAAAAAGTACTATGTTATTGCAACAGTGTTGTGAGTTGATTACAGTTCTCATTCAGTCATTTTAAATTGATTGGCTTTCGTTTTCAATAAATCTTTTACAATGGTTATAATAATGCAAATGTACATGCCTTCAAATAGCTCCATCGGTTTACAAGTGACACCACAAATATCAAAAACCAAAGGTTCAGACTATCTTCATTGTAAACTCTTGCTTGAGTTTTTAATATTTTATAATCACACTTAAATGGTAACTTAGGAGTGACGTGAGCACTCCAAACAATTCAAACTTTCATGCTATGAAATAAAGTTTTTTTTTGTTTTTAATCTATACTAGTGACACATATTTACAAGTCTACACCCACCACACAGAAATCCATATTTCTGCATTAAAACTTAGAAACCACATGTGGTATGGACTTCAGATTGAAGAAATGGTCTTCTTGATCTTTTTGAGGATTTGAACCATTCCTTCACTGCTGGTGCTGGTTGTGAAATCAACCATCAAAAAGCGTGAGCATGTATGAATGAAATGTATGTTTACCGCCATCTTCCCCGTGAAAATATTTGATGAAAATTAAGACAAAACACATAAATTTTTGTGTATATCATTTATAATTCACACAACAGGAGCAGTGCAAACGACACAGATTATACCAAGTTAAAATAAGATAGCCTCATTCACAGTTGAATGGTGGAAAGTTTTCCAATGTTTATCAAGACAGCATCAAATTCTTGCTGAGACCATAAAGTGAACACTATTTTTACATTATCGCTTATGATCTTTTTTAATTGTTCAACCTCGTTTTCTGCTTGAATAAGCAAACGATATAAAACTTCATCTGAAAATTAAAGACTGTATTGAAATGGACAGAAAAGTTCACGCTCAAACTGTTTGTCATTTTGAATTTAATATGCGAACCGCGGAACGCGATACTCAACACAAAAATACTTTCCCAAGTTTTAGGGCAATCACTAAGACGGGTATTTTTTATTGACGAAATCTTTGACAATTTAAAAATAAACCCAGGTTCGTTCACACAAGTGAAATTTATTTACAACTGCGAGCCACTTTTCATCACAGTTTTTTTTATTTATAGAATCCCCTGTGGTTGTGTTATCAAGTTTGCTGTAAAGTCAAGTATTTTTGTGTCCACTGAAACAAAATACGTTTCTCAAATATATCTGGATGTTTCTCAAATATATTGTGGATCCTGTCACCGTCAAGCTTTCCAAGCTTTTGCAATTCCTCTTCTTTTCAATGGCAAATGACCGGATTGCATGCATTGTCTCACGCTTCCTGGTAAAATTGTCATGTGCCAAAGTTCAGTCGAGTGGAACAAATTTCGTTGCATCCCAAGCTCAACTGAATGCAATTCCTTGATCTTTGTTTACCATGTAACATTTCATTTTATTCAGTCTCCATTTCTGTTGGTTAAAATCCCACAACAACTAGCTTTGCAAAGTGAATTCTTAATGCTCAGAACGTTTTTCTTTTCGCTCCGGATGATAGTCCGCTCAAGTTCCTGATGCATAGGTCACGTTAATTTTAGTCGCAGAGCTGGCGACTTGCGTTCTAATTTAGTCGCCAGCTCCAAAATTCTAGTCGCCATGGCGACTAAAATGGTCGCAACTTGGAGGGTTGAAAGGAGCCAATGGAGATTAGCTACATGTACATACACAGGGCAGGATTCAAAAGGCTACAAATGATGGAGTCCATGCAAATGGTTTAATTGCAGTGTTATTTATTGCTTTACCAGGGTTGAAAGTGATGATTGACTTAGCGAGGGATCGTTAACTGAAACAGTTTTCAGAAGCTGATAAAGATACTTATACAAAAGATATGTACATGTACATACATTGTCCATTTTTTTATAAAGTAAATCTCACTATAGAATGATATAATTGTACATACAAATACAATCAGTCCTGTGGCTCCTGCAAAAGCTCTTAACATCAACCTCTGTAAAGAAAATACGACATAACATTATGAGCTCAGTGAGTTGTACCTCTGTACATTCTCATTCTGGAGTCCAAACTGCTAACAGTGTAATTTAAAAACAATAAATTAGCCATGACCTGGCTGGTACATTATCTAAAAGGCAATTCATTGATCACACCAGGTTAAAATCTTGGCTACTACAAGATGTGACTACATTTTTGAAAACTACATTGAAAGTTCTGCACTTTTCTATAATTATGTACATGTCAGTACAGTGAACAACATATTTAATTTTGTTTTCCTTTACAAGGAATGAAGTATACAGCGACAATAATAGCATGAACCCTGGTTGTAAGTAATGCCAGAAAAAGTCTCTTAATTGAGCAGGGCCGTACATAGTGGGAGGGCATGGGAGGAGGGAAATAAATGTTTTTTTTTTGTTTTGTTTTTTTTTCTAACATAGTCTTAGAGGCAACCTTCTGTGTAGGGGTGAAAACAAAACATTTAACTAAGAAGGTGAGTGGAGTTTGCCCCCACAGACAAAAAATTGTAGGTACGGCCCTGTTGAGTATTGCTTTCTTCCATTAATTAAGTTTTATATTGCCATTATTTAATTTTGTAAATTTTGTTGGTACATTGTATGGTAATGTAGGTATTGTAATATGCACGGACACTTCACATCAAATATCTTAATAGCGGATAAGCACTTTCAGTAGGATAGAGACTACAGCAAGCGACACGGGGTTCCTAACCCACCCATGCTCCCTCCCCTACCCCCTCCCGTACCACCTCCCCCGTCCTCGGCAAAACAAAGTTGCGTTTCATCAGGTTTCATGCCGAATAGATCAACCCAGAAAATGAAATACTCGCTTGCAATCTACTTTTAAAGGCACCGATCGTAACTTAAACTTAGTACATCAGCAAGGGAACAATGGAGAAAAAATAGATTACTATACGCATCCAGGAAGAAGCTTTATACGATCAAGGAAATAGCGAGCGCAGTGCATTTGCGACATTTGTCATATTTCCCTCCTGTGATCTCCATTCAGCTGCGCCATTGTTACCTGTCAACAGCAAAATCTCGAAAGAAAAGATCTAAACAAAACTAAAAAATGTATTTTCGTGACTTCTAAATTTAGGTTTCCTACCGTCAAAGGAGAAACTTCGTGATACAACGGAGCTGACTCGTTCGGAACCATCTTGGAAATCAGCTTGATCGATCCGTATCATGTGAGAGGTACTCGAGAGTATTCGGAAGTGTTCGGCTATGTTCGGGAAAAGGTTTCGTGATTGGCAAAATTCAACATGGCGGAAGAGAATGACAGGAAAGGGCTTCTCGATGGAAGGGAGGCCTACACTCGGCCATACACTCCTCCTAATGAATACGATGAAGCTCCTTTCCATGAGATAGGAAAAAGTCCTAAAGAGGTGAGTTACTTACTGTAGATTTTTGAAGTAACATGTACACTGTATCCCTATGCACAGTGTGAGGGTGCGTAAGCATGCATGTCAGCGTGTGCAAGGGCTGCGATCTGCTGAGATCCATTGAGTGGAAGCTATAAGCTTGATGAGTTGATAACAAAGTTTACAAAGCTCTCAAATCTCTCGTGTACATCAAGATGTAAACTTTCAAATTGAAAATGGTCCTGTGATCGTATAATTAGTTAAGTTTGATGCTAATTCCATTCCAAGTTAAGATTTCTCTTTGAAATTGAGTCAGATAACAACAAAGTTTATTGGAAGAATCCACCGAAATTGATCACTGTAATTTGAAATCCCGATCAATTACAAGGAATATCCCTTGCCAGCTGTATGCCAGCTTGACGATTATTAAATGATGCCACATACATGACATGTAAGAAGTAGATACCTACCAGTAATTTATAAATTGGTCCCAAACAGTGCAGAAAGTTGAAATTGAGAACAGGAAGCTGAAATTGGGAACAGAATGTTGAAAATAAATTGCATGTATAATATAGTATTATTATTGACAAGTAATTAAATGATTTTTCCTGTGTAATATAGAATAAATAAACATTCATAAAGTTTTTCAAAGACTACATTGTATAATGCACATGTATAGATACAAAATACTCTCACCCTATGGACTTGTGCCAAAAAAATTTACCTGTGTTTACTGATTTCAAATTGCGCTAAAAATCATTTGAGTATACCCCAGTATACAAAGGGTCAATCTGCAAATTGCCCAAGTTCACTTTTAACACTAGACTGACATATTTCTATTCAGATTATATGGATCCATGCCCCAATTTGATCATGCTAAAATTTCCCACCAGTATGGTTTCTTATTATATCTGTCAGTTAGTACGTATGGTGTGATTGGTCAATTTAGTGAGCCGTAATCTACTGTACGGCCCACTAAAATTCAAAGCTGTATTTGTTGCCAAAATTTTTCTTGATTTATCGATTTATTCTTAACTTTTTTAACAAGTAAAAGTTTAAAACTTTCTTTTACTGCTGAAATTGTGTGTGAAAACCTGCTGACGACTTCAGAGTCACTTAAGAACGACTTCAAATTGACTCCTTTTGCTTTCAAGGTGCATCAGAAATTTGAAGCCGTTCTGTGTGAATAGAAATCATTCCTTAACCTGTCAGACAAACAGTAGAGATATAATAAATATCTTACCAACCTCTTCTTCTCAGTGCATACTTTAAGTTATGGATCCTTATAACTTACAGTACAGCCCTCAAACTCAGTTAATACGAGGGACAATGTATTTATAATGCAGGCTGGAACTTTCAGCATGTACTGTAGACTGAATCTCAGTCTGGATTGAAACCCTTTTCATGTAACTGACGGTTCCATTTCTAGGGGATTTATTTCAGAACCCGGGCTGTTAACCAGGCTAAATTTTCTGCATGAGGCTGAAATTCTCTGCGTTAAATGCCCCCGGCTATAGGAGTAAATGCCGTAATTGAATAATTTGTTGCATTTTATGCCAATTATGATCATACATGTATATCCAAGTCATATAGTTATGACTTTGTTTGTTTCTACTTCATGCAAAACTGTATTATTTCATGAATGTGATAACTAATATTTTCTCTATTCCTCAGCTTTGTTTAAAACCTCATTTTCTGTTCTTTGTTTGTTGTTTAGAAATTTATCATGTACCTGTTTATTTCATTTGTCATTGTCATGGTCATGGTGAGTACCTTTTGTTTGGTTTGAAGCAAGAAATTTATGTAGCAGTAAATTAAAGATAATTTGTCTTAGGTATTAGACAGCTCAAACACTTGCAAAAGAACAAGACTTTTAGACTGAAAATTATAGTTAGCTAAATGTAGTTTGAATGATACAACGATCGGTTAAATATGGGTTGTTGACCTAGCTTGACCAATGAAGATGGCTTGAATTTAGCAAAGATCTTAAGTCAATGGCCATAAACAAGTAAAAAGGTACATGATATCAGACCATCTTGACTGAACAAGGTTGGTCAATAAAAGATTTATTACTTAACAATGTTTATATGTATACATCGTATACATGAACATCACCCGACGTTACTACGTATGCTCAAGACCAGAGTGACCACAGCGTAGATGATAATGACGAATGATGAGGTCGGACACGTGATGCTGCTTTGGTAGTATGACTGGATGTTTAGCATCTTCACTGATCGTTGAACGTTGGAGGCGACCTCCTACACATATGAGACCTCTCAAAAGGATTGGGTCCAATTTGCATATGTGGCTTGATTTCTTCACGCTTTTTACCTTCAGGGGGTTTGTGGCTTCAGAGGCAGAGCCCTGTAAAGATAGCAACTCGTCATTGAAACAGCGACTTTGGACGACCTTGATGATTTCTCTTTCGGCTTCCTCTAGCTCGTGGACCTTCAAGGCATCAATCTTCTGATTGTGGTGGGATTGCAGCAGGTCTCCTTTCTTTCTTCTGGTGACAGCATTTCGCAGGCGATTTCTGTATCGGAGTATCCATGCCACGAACCTCTTTAACGAGTACCACGACGAAAATCGCTTGAAAACTTCCACAACATCGTAATCTGGAGGACAGGTCATGGTTGCAAACGTGGCTGAAGGCTTTCGTGCAAAAAGGGCGTATATAACATTTTGGGCTGATTTTCATTTTTGCGGGATCGAGCTAGTTTTTGGCAGACTGACTTGTTTTGAGATGAAAAGCATAGCTGTGTAATTGTTTTTGTTGATTTGTGCTTCATTTTCAAGAAATAACGTATGCAAAAAACTCAGTTTTCCAAGGTTTCTGTTGGAGATCTTTTGTTGATCAAGAAACAAAAGAAACCTTTTGTTTTGCTAAACTGAAGTCACCAAAGCATGGCATTTGCCGCTAGTTTCAATATTAACATCATTACGCTATTCTCTTATTGTTGCGTTGTTAGCGCATGCAAGCGAATAAGGCACTGAATGGGCCGGATTCGAGTTTGTTTTGTCGTGACACCGGTTCGATAGGAGGTCGGTCAATTTTTTTTTCCGGTCTATTTTTCTACCTCTTTCAACGATAAAAACATCTATTAAAAAAAAAAGCGTGCTGTCAAAGCTGCTAAAAGTAAACATTTAAATTCGTTCTGCATCAAAATCCACCTTCAAAGGATTCGCTCCAAAAGATGCCGCTCGGAAAAGTTTTTTTTGAGTTTTTTTTGCATGCGTTATTTCTTGCAAACGAAGCGCAAATCAACAAAAACAATTACACAAGGATGCTTTTCATGTCAAAACAAGTCAGTCTGCCAAAAACTAGCTCAATCCTGCAAAAAAATAAAAATCGGCCCAAAGTGTTACATGTATATATGCCCTTTTTGCACAGTGCCTTCCATTACCAATTTCAGTGTTAAAATTTCCTGGGGGACATACCCCAGACCCCCCATAGGAAGCTAGCACTTTCAGCATTTAAAAAGTAGCCTATCACTTACACATAAATTTGAGACATTCACTTCAAAAGTTATTGACAGCCCTGCATACTGTACATGTAGGTTATTGAAGACGCTGTAGGCTGATAAAAACAAAATGATAAAATAGAATCGAACTGCATTGTATAATGAAGTAAGATTAACTTTCGATTGTTTATTCTTTTGTTTGTAAAATTTACGTATTATCCAAGCCCCTCCCCTCCCCCCCCCCCCCCCAAATAAAAAGTGAAGACTTGGTGCCGATCCATGGTTCATAGCTGCTGGAGCTTATCAGGTTTCTGTAGCATGAAGCGGATAGGAGTATTTCTACTCCCCCTGGATGGGATGCTAGTCCATCGCAGGTCACTCCCCTGCAATTTTTTAGGTTTCCCCAACAGTTCGCCGGTACCCATTTATACTCCTGGGTGGAGAGAGGCACTGTGAGAGTTAAGTGTCTTGCCCAAGAACACAACACCATGTCCTCAGCCAGGGCTTGAACCCCGACCGCTCGCTCCAGGGACGAGCACACTAACCAAACCTAATCCTTTCGTTAGGTTCGATTAAGTTTGATTAATAATGTTAATTGAACTTAGTGGAGTGTAATTTAGTCTGAAATCATACGTGTGATTTCAAAATTGAACAAGCGTGTAACATGAGTTTGATTTGAAATCACAAGTATGATGTTAGATCACAATTGCATAACACAAAGCTCAATTGCCATTTTAATTATTACATCCATTTTGAAATTGCACAATTTTATAACCATAAATTTAAGATGTTGGTGTACTGATCCAGTGGCTGGTTTGTTAAATATAGTGGAACCAGAACACCTTTACATTTCATTTAGTATGCAAATCAGAAAAACTTAATAGATGTCATGTGACTGAAACTCATTCAAGCATAATAAAGGAACAAGCGGTTCTGAGGTCAGAATGAAAACAATCTACCTCAAAGTTCAATTCTCGTTGCCTGAATTAATGATGGAAGGCCTTCCTTTCTTCTGTGGTTCTGGCTGAGACTTCTCGTTGTCTTTGGAGAAGGAATTGATGGTGCAGCCTGTGTAATTCTGCGATGGATTTCTTTTTAGTTGTGAAAATCCCTCGAGAGAACAATGCTCAGTGGATAGTTTTTCTCATTTTAATACTATTCACATGGCACTCACGGCATGATTTTAAGGAATTCCGGCACATTATCATCTCCGTTTCTTTTTTTGACTTCGGCATAGAACTTTATACTTGGCACTTTCTCAAGTTCTTGCGAAGCCATAAATTTGTTTGAAGGTATTTTCAAGTTGGTGGACTGGCACCAGCTTCGGAAGATGTTATTTATGACTATTTATGACTATGTTTATTTACAGCAGCAGGGTTGAGCTCTTATATTACTTTGCTTGAAACTACTGGAAACCTGGAAACATCTGCCTTCTCGAGGTGGCTCTGGATTTGCTTTTGTGTGGTTTTCATTTGGTTATGTTTGCTGGACTCGGTATCACATCCAACAGATATTGAAGAAAAATCACCAAAATATTCATAGGTCTTCAGCCTGAAGGAACTCATTGTTGTCATTCAGGAACTGTTATTGATTAAATTTGCCAATTGTTTTGAAGAAAAAAAAAAACACAACAAAGTTTTGGCAATAAAAAATTGCAAAATTCAGCACACAATGGCTTTTTGTCTTTCATTTTCCTGAAATTTTATTGGTTACTTAAACTAACCTTGAAATCTGATTGGTTGTTTTGTTTTACTGTCCAATTTTCGTTGGCTGAGAAAAGATCTGATTCAGAGCAAAAAATAGTGTGATTTGTGAATAAATCACACGGCTGAGAGCCAATCAGATTTCAAGGATAACTGGTGATTTCAAAATGGATTTCATAAAATAATAATGGTAATAGGACTGAGTGGTGTCCAATTCGGTCTGTAATCATACAAGTGATTAACAAAATCGGACGACCGTGAGGCGGGAGTCCGATTTGTTAATCACGAGTATGATTACAGACTGAATTGGATGACATGATGTCCTGTTACCAATTAATCATAACCATTACAATTTCCCACAATTTGAAAAATAGCTTTTAATAGTCATTTCTAAATATCATAATTAAGAATCTGGGAATAGTTTGCAAAATGGCTGTTAAGTTTCTTTCAAAACAGTCACCGGAAACTAAACCTCCACGATTTTACAAAGTCAGTCTCTTGAATTGGTTACTACATGTATAGTGACTGTAATCAATGTTGTGATTGTTGGATTTAGTGGAGAGGACTTAAAATTATTGGCTCATGTAACTGTCCGATTACAGGTATCCGATTACAGGCAACCGTCCGATTTCACTGTCCAGTTACAACTTTGCAGATGAATTAGAGCAAAATACACCAGTTTATGGACCAATCACATTTGAGGAAATTGTAATTGTTATGAGTTCAAAGCAAGTTGGAAACATGTTGGCTCATGCAGGGTTCTAGATAAGTTATGGTGCCAATGAGAAATTCCAACGCATCAATTTCCAATGCTCCCACCAAATCATCATAAATTTTCTATTAATTTGTCGGGTCTTGTTGCTGACCTTGTAGGGTTTTTGACCTGAGACCCCTTGCTTATCTGGAACAATGTTTGTGTTCCCACAGCATTTTTCTTTCACCCAAACTCCCCCTCATGTTTTTTTTAACTTAATTGGCATACTGTACATGTTTTATATTTCTTAAATACTGATAATAGGCCATTTTATAGTTGTGTGCTCAGTGACCTGGCCTATAGATGCAAGTGAGGCTGGAGGTGACCTTGCTTTGATACAAATCTCTCTGCTTTTCTCATTTAAATGCAAACTAGTTAACATTAAAACAACCTGATTTACACAACAAAAGCAGTGAGGTCTGTATGAAAGCAAGGTCACCTCCAGCTTAGCTGCTATTCAAAGGTGAGGTCACTGAGAAGGTAACTGTAAATTTGCCATTTTGCCATTATATTCTTTAAAAAAATTATCCACTTTAAAAATTAAGTATTACGTAATTATTCATTTTTGTAACAGACGATTTGGAAATACATGAGACAAGGAAAATAAGTGATAGAAACAGATGTTTCGGTGCATCTTGTGCCATTATCAAGGTTACTTAAAGAAAAAAAGTGGTTTGTGAAGAGGCTAAGTTGAAGCAAATTTGCATAAAAGAGTGCCAAGCTAATCACATGAATACTATGTACTTTAGCACAAAGAAAGTCAGACTGCACATTCAGTGCTGAGTTAAGATCCTGAATACACAGCATTTCATTAACAAGGCAGTCAAATTTGTTCGTGCATTTCTTGATTACATTGAAGCGTGCTAAGAAATTGGTCGGAACATAACACTGCTGTTCCGACCAATTTCTTAGCATGCTTCAATGTAATCAAGAATTGCATGAACAAATTTGACTGCCTTGTTAATGAAATGCTGTGTTTTCAGGATCTTAAACCAGCACTGAATGTGCAGTCTGACTTTCTTCGTGCTTAAGTATTCATGTGATTAGCTTGGCACTTTTTCATGCAAATTCACTTCAACTTAGCCTCTTCACAAACCGCTTTTTATCTTTAATTAAGTAACCTTGATAATGGCGCAAGATGCACTGAAACGTCAGTTTCTATCACTTATATTTCTTGTCTCATTATTCATTTTATCCACAAAAACCTGTACAATACACACTGTTTTGATGTAGAGTGTAGCATCCACTATCGTTATAGATCTGCCTCGAAATGGACCCCATTAACTACAGTAATATGTTTACAATACATAAACATACATTGCTATATTGTGGTTAAATTTACTTTCTTTGTGGCTTGTAATTGTTTTAATCATCAATGTAAATTAATTTGACCCACCAGGAAAATAATGATAACACAATTACTAGTTAAGTCTTACACCACTGTGCAATGGTAGTGTACTTGCAGTGTTTCAGCCAGAAAATTTTACTTGAGGGTTAAAGTGGCCCCTGAAGACCTTTCTTAGGGGCCAATTTTTTTTAGGAAAGGGGCCAATAAATTGAAAGCTACAGAAGGAAAAAAATGCATCAGGGTACCAAGGAAAATAAAGCAGTTTATTAGGATCTATGATAAAATTTAATAAGTGCTTTTTGAAGTGTTTCTACTCAATAAAGTTTCTTTTGACTCGGATACTAGTATGAAGGATCCGTGCATTACAAGAGAATAATCCGTCTAGGCATACATGACATAGTCAGTGATCAAGGGTTTGCAATGCATTATAGGGCGATTTCAAACACGGCCAGCCACTTGGAAGTTTTCCTATGTGAGAGAATCAATAATAACAGCAAAGCAAAAGGACGGATTGACATCTTTTCTTATGTTGAATGTTTTAGAAGCAAAGATCTTTCAATATGATTTTCTAGAAGGACATAATGTGAGACAAAATAGCCGTTATTGATCGTCAACACAGAGAAATGTAGTCGCCATTATGGCGACTAAACCAGAATTTTTGGTAGACCGTATCGGTCGTAATTTCGAGCCCTGGGATGGCTTTCAAAATACTATGCCTGTGTTAAGCCTGGACTCTTGTAAAAGGAAAGGGCCAAATTGGCCCATTCCTCGTTTCTCTGGGGGCCATCTCTGATTGCAGCGCGGGACTCCCCCAAGGGCGCGCTCTGGCTGAAACACTTGTATTTAGTATCTAACCAGTAATAATTATAAATGTATACGTTCATTTTCTTTGGTAGATTACCATCATTCTGTCATTATATCGTGGTTCTAAGGTGGATTCCACGTACGTTTTGCTAGGAGTGAGCATAACTTGTAAGTATGAGTAATTAATTTTTCAAACAAGTGCCTTGACATATACGTGCTTCTCATCACGTTAATCTAATTATGCCTAATCGTACCTTTTTGGCATGCTTCGGCAGCTTATCAGGTGAGTTTGGTCGAGCCTATTGGTTTGTATTGAAAATACCCATGGCCGAAGATCTCAACCAAACAAGCCTGATGTGCTGCCGAAGCGTACCAAAAACATTATGTTTAGGTATTTATATTACCTATATTTGGCCAAGTGACCATGACATCATGGTCAGATTAGGTCAGTGACTTGATATTGCAGGATATCAGGACAGTAAACACAGCCTCTGATTGACTGATTACGAATATGGGTATGGTAATAAACCATATCACACATCTTGGTTCATGCAATAAGACTCATGCTGCTAAAAGGGCATATATGTTGTAGGCCAAAATGAAATTCAGGTTAAAATGATTTTAACCCAGTTTGATTGTCAAGTTCCTTTGTCTTCTAGCCCTAATTATTCATGTTCCATGAAAGGGTTAAGAGACAAAGGAATTTCATATTAACCTGAATTTTATTTTGACCTACAACATGCTAATGTACATGCAATGTTAAGAAACTCAGGCCACATACATGTAGTACAGTCGGTCAGAAGGTGAAATTAATTTTATAAAGAACATCAAATGAATAAATGTCAAATTGCCAGAAACGTGAGAGTGTAGGCGGCTGGCCTACATGTTCATGTACTAAAATAAATCTAGGTGCATTTACCATAACCAGGTGATAAATATGCAGGAAAATAGTTTTTATTAGCTAATTTAATACTCTTCGTAGCAGTCCTGATTTCAAGGAATTGCTGTGTAGAACTACTGAACAGTACATTTCACCTTTCAATATAATTAGCTAATGGCCTATTTACACTGCATGAAATTCTTGGTATGTCTTGGATAATATTGATACCCGTATCTACTTTATTTCACCTGTGCTTGGTAGTCTGATTTGAGGCATGATTCTGATGCATGCTATATATGCGCATCTGTATCAAACCTCTGTCATCGCTATTTCTGACAAAAGAGAAGGTTCCTTTCTACCTGTGGGAATTGAATGACCCACTTTTTCAAGGGGGGATAGCGGAACAGGTATTCATTGCTTATTTGATTCTGTTACAATGTACATGTTGGTCATAGTGTCTTGGGTTGCATTTGGATTGTTTTTTTTTTTTCTTAAATGCTTGCACTTAACCGTGTAGCAGGGCTTTAAATACAATTAATGATTTTGACATCTCCGCTCTTTTCCTTGTTTTCTGCAGCTATTGGCTTGGTGGAATTAGTTTTGGTAAGGTGATAAAGTATTGTTTAGAAAAAAAAACTGTAATCACATTGATGCAATTTTAGTGTTCAGGATTTTAAATTAAATTTTGGGGAGTTCCTATTTCATTTGTTTGTTTGTTTTTGTTTGCGTCAACATACATGTCGATCTCTGAAATGGTCAAATTACATTGCAATAACTTGGCAACATGTAAGCCCGTTTCCGCGGATAATTACCTACATGTGATTAAAACTATTGAAATAAACAGTGATCAACTCTAAACTTGGCTAAACTTGGTGCTCTGAGTGTTCTAAGTGGAAGAAAGATTCCTTTGTAAGAAGTATCAATAACTGAAATACATTGTACAGTATGGGCACTTTTTAAAACAAAGCGACTTTCAGCGACGGAAATTATTGACGAGTGGTTCTTACGTACCTATAACGTGTTGCTACATGTAAATTGAATCATCACAGCGAGCAATCTCTCTAACTTTATAATTATCTTATCAAGTGTTTCGCAATTTTAATTATTGAACTCTACCTTTTACCAGCGTATATGCACATTTATTTGCTATATGAATATTCTCCTCGACGTTGTGGTTAATGTTGATAATAATTAATACTGAAGTGTTTTGTTGAAAACAATTAATACTGATTTAACTGCCACAGGTTTACTGGTCCAGATCAGGTGAACTGCCAGCAGAGAAGTTGTGGTTCTTGTATTTTGTAGGAATCTGCATCGCACTGGAGTCGGTTTTAACAAATGTTCTGTTGTACCACAGACCCAAAGCATAGAGCTCTACATTGTATTTATAATGGCATAATTTAGTTACAAGTACGGTTGTTTACAGATTGAAATGAGTTATTGCGTATTTTATTAGCTGCTATCGTTTTTGTTTGTTTTGTTTGTTTGTACCACAGAGCCCAAATTGTTCTATATTTGTATTAAATGACATAATTTAGTTTAAAGCACGGTTGTTTAGAGATTTAAATGAATAATTACGTATTTAATTAGCGGCATTCGTTTTTGTTTGCTCTAGTCCTGAAAAAAACAAACAGGAATTAGACTTCAAATTTGAGGTATCATTACGCTTGATGATACATGTAGTGTGTGCTTTCCAGAAAAAGACAGAGTACATGCAGAATCAAACCTTTTTACTTAGAAGGAAGTCTAGCGTGCAGTGTGCTTGTAACATCTACTTCTGAATTGCTCAATCAATATGTATGGCCATTTCAATGGCGTACATGTATTTGGGATGTATGGCTTTCATGTGGTGCAATTTCCCTGGAAATCTATTCTAAGAAAATACGTTTACTTAGATTTGTACTTAGTTTTTTTTTTTTTTAAGGGGTGAATTGCCGTTTTAGGTCGACATAAACCAGGGGTATGAGAATAATTCCCTCGACAAATAGTTTTTCTTTAGGACGTTCAAGCGTCTAATAGACGCAATTTGTTTCTTGAGAACTTTCGATTTTGAAATATATCAAGAGTTTAAATAAGGCGGTGATGTGAATGGAAATTACTAAGCTTAATTATGTCTTATTACTCTGAAATAACCATCATATAAGGAATTAAATTGGAAGAATTTAGGTTTTTAGGTTTGTCAAGGAGAGATACAGGGCGTTTGTACCAAACGCTACACATGTTGGAAAACTAAAGTACCTTTTACTTGTAAATGTAAAATTGTCATGTTTCGAACTGCTGCTTACAAGAGTAATTGACGAAATGGCACTTCGAGTATAAGAGTGAACGAGGTATGGTATACACGGGTCTGAAAGGGTTACCCCCACAATTATCGAGAGCTCGCCACTGTTGAGTCAGTGATATTAAGGCTAACCCGAGCGCTATTCAGGATAACCGGAATGCTATTTCGCCATTTCGTGTTTTAAACACGCGCGTTGCTTACCCTCTTTTTCCTCGTCTCGACTTCTTTTTTTTCTTTCCTTGACATTTATTTAGTATTGTAGTATATGATATGTTCAGTCTCCAGTATTTTGACTCGCCTCTCGGGCAGCAAAGTTCTGTAAGTTAACACATATAGCGACGCTTCTCAATAAACAAAGCTCTTTACTTATCTGAGCCACAAACATGGAGATTGTGTTGTCAGAGTACCTTAGGCTTGTTCCAAACGCCTCCATTCATGCGCCGAACCTAACTGATGACTTAAGTACGGCAGAAGAGCGGCGTTTGAATCAGTTTGGTTCGGCAGGTTAGGTTTGGTGCGGCAAACAACATTAAATTCGGCAGGGTCTGTCGCACTATGCGACGTTGGAGCGGCAGCTGATTCATACGGCGTTCTCATGTGTCGAACCTAATGCATAAATTACTGTAACTTATTTTTCATATAACGGGACTCGTGATTGGGTCAAAATTGAGTGGCGTGGCCAGTCATGCATGAACCTCAAAGTCGTCGCTAAAATACCAGCATGTCTTCGATTTACGAGAAATGGGACTGTATAAGCGAGTTTCTTTAGCGCAAATTCATTTTTTTGCTTTTTCTTCGTGATAATAGCCCAGCTTATTAGATTTCCCTTTATCAAGTCGAATTAACCGGGAAAAAACCTGTCCAAATACAAACACTGAACCATGAGTTTGAATTTGCTTGCCTAAATCTTGCTATAACAACGAAATGTTAATCACAGCTTTTTTATTTGGACAGAGTTTCTTGAAGTCAGAACGCATATTTTCTCGTCGAAAATTGTTACCACCGGCTTCCAGAATTACGTTCGATGTAAGTACGCCGTCTGAACCAGCCGTCGCTCCAAAGTCGCTCTAAAGTCGAACTTTATCAAGTTTGGTTCGCAAATGAGTGGAGCAGCGTTTGGACCGGGCACTACTCTCCGAAGTATTTTCCTCGTCGTCATTTTCATGTTGATTCTCGGAAGTATTTTTCTTGTCGTCGTTTTCCTGTTGATTTTGAATCAACTGATTGAGCTGTATCAGAGCCTACCGTCCACTCTAATCCGTACAATCTTGACAAAGATTTATTTCGTTATCTTTGATATTGTCGTAAAAAAACAGATCGAATGTGGTTTAGCCTGGTCAGTACTCTTATCGACAACGAGTACGCGTCATCGCAGTGGTCAACAAGTTGTGGACTCAATCGGCTGCGCCTCGTGAGTCCACAACAAATTTTGACCACTGTGATGACGTAGAATATATTTATCTTTAGTTGAGTGTTATAAGATTGTTTTTAGTTTTTTATCATCTGAAATTTGAAGACTTTTTCGAATTCGCCACAACTAAGTGTACGAGAGCTAATCATTCATACAAACTTTATATCAAACCTGCCAAACTCAATTGTTACAAACATTCTTTTTTTATTAGAATAGTTAAGCTATGGAATAATTTACCAAGAGACTTAGTGGAAGCTGATAGCTTCCAGCTATTCCGATCCAAGCTCAAATTGTATCTGAATGTTTAATTAAGGATCCTTGTTTTTATATATTTTCTGTATTTCTCGTATTATTTTAGGGAGTTTTTACATAGGGTTCACCTCATAACTTCCTTTTCGAGACGTCTTTTCTTTTTTTATTTGTTGTTTTTATATGTATACTTTTGTAACTTTGCGTCTTGAATAAAGAATGTATGTATGTATGTAGAGCGCGGACGAGCCGCCATTTTGAAAACCGTCGAGGAGAAGGCCATGGGGACGAGGTTGCCAAGGTCTTCTCCCGACGAGCCACCATTTTGAAAATCTTCGAGGAGAAGGCCCCGGGGACGAAGTTGCTCTGAAATCTTGGCAAGTAAACGTGGCGGGCAGTTGCTGATTTAATTTTCATATATTCGAAAGACATCGCTCCAACTCCAAGACACTTAAAAACATGGGAAATTTTTCCAATGACCATTGTTGACCTTATAGAACTCGTATTCAAGGCATTTAGGAATCGTAAACGCAGTGATTTCGTTGATTGCCAACAGGTCAAATCGAGTGAACGAAACTATTTTTTCCTTAAACTGGAGTTACTACTGTTTGGACGATGAGTACAACTGTGAATGTAGTCAAATACGATATACCAAAGGTACCGGAGCAATTCATTTTTCGTAGAGTTTCGCTTGTTTGTGGCTTATTATTAAAACTGCGGCTGCATATTTGTATGCAAACGAACAATTACGTCTATAGTTCTTTGTTTTAGTCCGTTTTTTCAGTCCGTGATATTCACGTCTGAAAATTATGCTAAAATAATTATTCGCCTCAGGCTCAGTGAACATTGGTGAATATTAACATCGACTTCGTCTGGGTAAGTATTAAATTTCATTACCTTGGAGGAAAAGGTAAATATGAAACCGCTAAGCAGCACGGCTAGAAATCATTCTTGTGTGAAAAGATATAAATTAGATAGAGTAAAAACAGAGAGAGTTCCAACTAAAACAGTTGGACTTTAGTATGAGCTTTCAATATGCAAATAAAATCGCGTTGAGATTTCAGTTTACAATAAGCATTCTTCTGCCTCAGTGTCAATCACCGACATTCCTTTCGTCTCGAGACGAGTGACGTTGAAGAATTGCAGAATCGCATACTTCGAAGATGGAGCTGCTGTTATCAGAATATTTTACTCTTGGAAATATTTTCCTTGCCATTGTATTCTTGCTGATTCTAAATCAACTAATTGAGCTGTATCAGTTCAGGAACATGCCGCCGGGACCACGTCTGACAAGTTTGCCTTTTATAGGAAATCTGTTGAGCTTTGATGCTGGAGAAAAGCCTTCGCGAGGCCACAGCGAGATTTGTTTACATACTTCCTTGGCTTGCAAAGTGTGCACGGGAGGTTCTTTATGCTTGTGATAATGTTAATGATAACCAACCTTTATTTCATAACTTTTCACAAAATTTCTCGGAGTTAACGTGTATACATGCTTACTAGTGTATACTAAAGTGCAGTACGTGTATACTCGTATACGGGTTTAACTGCATTCTAGTAATAGAGATCGGTGAAACCTCTGCACACAACCGGTCAATTTCCTACTGTGCATGCGCGAATGTAACTACTTCAGCATGAATGTGTCGTGCTTTGTCATAATAAATAATAATAAATAAATATTTATATAGCGCCTATCCATGCCTGCTGTAGGCGCTGTACAATTAGCCAAAATGAGCTGTACTAATCTTCAGCTGTACTAATCTTAATCATGCGAAACGTTTACACGCAGTCAAATTTTTTCTAGTTACATATTTTAAGTAAATCTTGCACTTGAATTTCGAATTTTCTACCGTTTATTTGTTAGAGAAACTACAGAAATTTCGTAAAGTTCTACAAAGTACTGAGCAACAAAAGGAACAGACGAATTAAACCAAAATTGGCGTCGTTGAAGACCACGCTGTCCAGTGACTGCTTTGCAAACTGCAAGCTAGCTTCAGATAAACAAACCGAATTTGAACAACTTTGAACTTAATAACCTGCCTATGAACTCTCCATTCGTGCTTCTTTGACAATGAATAGCTTGTTACGGTGAGTTAATGAAAGATCAAAGATACCCAGTTGTTCATCAGACAAAAGTTTTAGATTTGAAGCGTAACGAACCCATCATCCGTGCAGTGTTGCCTTGCTAATAGTTCTTTTGTAGCCAATCACAGGGCTTTAGATAGTTGTCAGCAGTCTCGTCAACGGACATCGTTTTGAATCCTCTCTGTCGCGCGTAAGTGAAAAACCGGTTAAAACTTGTCAAAAACCAGTATTTTTTTAAAATTTATTCGTACCTGGTTGTGGACGGCAGCTCATCAAACGATCAAGCGATTGCAGCAGAGGTTCCCTCTTGTCTCTCACCGAGCAGAAAAAGAAGGGAATCACTGACTTGTGGGATATACTACATGGCTGCGGAGAGATACGAAATTTTTCTTCGAGAGCTAAAAACTGATATTTTTCCACATGACATTTTTCAACATTGTGTACAGTGAGCATCTGGATGGGGGTACGGTGATATACAACACAATACATGTACCATTTATTAGTTTCTCTCAAATGGGTATTTCGAATTGTATGTACAACTTACTGATATTTATTAAAACCATTACTACGTATCAAGGCTCATAAATATAATAGTATTAGCAAAACAAGGTTAAAAACGGTTCAATGCAATATAAAAAATCGCATATATATATCGTGGCAGAAGTGTTTTCAGGTCTTCTCTAACAAGCTTATCTGATGGTCCAACTTATTCCAACGTTTTAAGGACGGTGCCTCCTAAATACAAAGGTTTTTGCGCCAGGGTAGGACCACGCGCAGAAAGTAGATCTTTCTAAAGGCTATTAGAATCCATAAAGAAAAATTGGTGTAGCGGCGCATTTTTTCGAGATAATTAGCCTTGAATCTCATCAAAAATGTTGACATCAGCATTTTCTGAAAACGGAAGTAAATGACATCTCTTCACAGATTAACTTAGAATTCGCCTTTACATACAGAAAAGCAAATACATTTATCTTAAAACTGCGTGGTAAATGGTAACATAAAAACCATTTTTAGTATGTTTTTAATAACAAAATCGTTGCAACAGCGCTGTTAGCGTCTCTGACAACCTTCCTCTGGTTCAGCAAAAATACAGTCTAAATATCTTTCGCTCACAACCAGAAACTAATGACGTGTTGAAGAAGCTCGCCACTTCCATTTCATAGCATAAAATGTAGTGGTAACCACGCGTTTTTTTAAGTTATTGATCTTTTTTGAAAACTTTTACGATGCCCGTTACATTTTTTCCTGTCACCTCCCCAGTAAGTAAAACATTTACGTATCTCGCACTTGTTTTGCGCGCACTACGCCATCTGCAGGCACATGTTTATCTTCGATCCTCCTCCAAAAACCTCTTGAAAGTACCACCTGTCAAGTTAATAGGCTATGGTCATAGGTGTTTCTCTTTTGTAGCACCTAGCCTATGGAACCCTCTTCCGAACAATATAAGAGGGAGCGGCTCGCTATCAGATTTTAAGACTTGTATAAAGACATATCTTTTTAACAAATTTTATAACTAGACTTTTGGTTAGTTAGTTAATTAGTAGATTAGATAATTTAGCTAGTTAGTTAGTCAGTCACTTAGTTAAGTTAGTCAGTTTTTATTTAAAGGTTTTAATGATTCCTAGTTTTACTTTCAATTTTACAGCTTAGCTATTTTATTTGTTAGTAATTTTTTATCACTGATGTAAATTTTTAATGTAAATTTTATTTTTAATAACATTTTTTACTGTAAAGCGCCATCAGCCATGGATATGGCGCTATACAAATCTATTATTATTATTATTATTATTATTATTATGTTTATAGTTGGATTTCAGCATAATTTTCGACAGATAACAGCTGGTTTTTCAGCTGGAAGACGTTAACAGTTAATGGTTAGCGATATACTGCATGCTATTCTGGTATTCCTGGTTTAATTACAGGTTCATTAAACTTGATTTGGTCACAGTAAGAAAAGTTTGCGTTCATTTTAGTCGTGTACTTGGTAGCGTAGTTGATTGTGCAATGTCCATTGCAGCGCGCGCGTTGCCTTTAAAACATGACTTGCGTGATGCGCAGAACGTGTGCGCACCAACAAAAGTAGGCACCGTCCTTAAGGCACGACAGAAACTTTCTATACTTACTCAGATCAGGAGCCATAATCGGGGACGGAGACCGTAAGTGCGTACAATTTCTAGTATTGGGGCTGTCCCTATGATATGGGACAATTTTTCTATTTTTAGAACAAATTGCGCCATCCCGAGCGGCACACGCGCGTACATGCTGCGAGGATTTTTGCCGATGTAGCGCGGGAAAATGGCGTCCGAAATTCCCGAAATGTTTGATGCTTTTGGCCCACAACTCAATACGTTCATGTCTGTTGGAATTTTACTTCAGTATTTTCGTCGTAAGCTGCTCCAGTTTGAGTGAAGTAAGACAGTGTCGAATTTAGTTATGTGTCGCTTTATATCACTGACCAAGTTGTGTTCCGCTGTTTCTTTTGCAAGAGCTCCACATTACTCCACTCTAAGTTTCACATACTGTATGTTGAAGATCAACAGCTTTTCCAAAACACAGCAAAAAACTAGTTGAATATATTTGGATATAGCATTGTTTCAGGACTTCAAAGTTTCCCTTCTGTTGCCACACGCTTGCGAGGATTTCGCCAGAGTCTATCTCGACCGAAAAGTAAAAAAAAATAATAATAATTGCAAGTTTGAGTTTCGCCTGAATTGTAAGCAACGCTTGATGTTTTATCAAGGCCCAATAAGTGACAATAAAGTTTATTTCTGTAGATGCTGCTCAGTTTTGTTTGTCAGGTAAAAATCCAATAATTTGTCTGCTGTCGATGAATAAGAGCGCCCGCCGATGCGTGTTTTGTACAGTCAGTAAAACATGACAAATAATTGGACTTCCCCACTTTCGTGTGAAAACGTACATCGAACTCATATAATATCTTTAGTTTTTAAATATGCTTAAGGCTCACAAATGTTTTTAGCTATCAGTAAACTTCTTCAATCTTAGCTACATTATTAGTTAAATATCGCTTCATTTCTCAGCAGACACAGTTCAAATTTTGACCCTTTCCCAGGTACAAGTTTCCAGGTTCCCCATGCAGACTCACTACACTATATATTTGAGATTTTGAATCTTTATTTGCCATCCTAGGTACATTCGATGAACCAATAAAACGGACTCTATCATGCACTTAAACACTCCAGAGATACTTATTATGTCCGTTTTCCTTTGTTTCTGTTCAACCACAAAGCTTGAGAAAGAAGTATGGCACAGTGTATTCAATGAAGGTTGGCAGTTTTAAACTTGTGGTCGCTGACGATGCTGATTCTGTTAAGGAAGTGTTTGTTAAGAAGTCTGAAGTCTGAAGTCTGGTGATTATGTTGGACGGCCTCCATTTCACACCTATAATAATAATATAATAATAATAACTTTATTTAAGTGTCTAGTCTCCTAGCTAGCCTTAAGCTTACTAATCGGGGACACTGTTAAAATTAAAATATAATATAAGTATAAAAACGATTCCTGTCTATTTACATACGTTTCTACCTCACTCCGTATGTTTTGTACAAGCACAAGCAATAACTTCAAATAAACCATATAGGGAAATATAACACCCCTGTACAAAAAGGAAAACATGCAATTATTAGGCTGATCTAAAGTTCTCGCATTTAATGTTTTTCAAGTCGTGCGTTTTTCACATCCTGGAGGTTAACTCACTTATTTATAATTACAGAACAACTGTTCCTCCTGAGATCATGCCTATGAAATTTTACAAAGATACACGGAAGAAGGCGGTGTTTATTCTTGTGATGTTGGGTCAGCTTTAAAATTGTGTTCCGGTGAACCTTTTTTCTTCTTACATTTTGTACTTAAGGCGGAAAGGATATCGCTTTTGGGAACTATGGCCCTGGCTGGATGGTCCATCGCAAGCTGTTCATGACTGCTGTACGAAAGTATACCTCTGATCGGAAGCTGATGGAAGAAAATATATTTCAGCAGGCAGCAAGAATGATGCTGTACTATGAAGACCAAAAGGGAAAGGATTTTGATCCTGCACAGATTATTGACGAAAGTGTTACAAACGTGATTTGTCGAATCGCATTTGGAAAGCATTTAGATTCGTCCCATCCAGACTTACAAGAACTTCTGCACTTGCATAATGAGGCCACCTCAAACATTGAAACAAATGCGCAGATGTTTGTTTTGGATTTCTTTCCAATAGCAAAGTACTTTCCATTCAACGGTTACCAATCAGACCAGAAAATGGCCGACAGACTCTTTGAAATTATTCGTCATCTATTAGAGATACAGAAGGAAGAGTTCGACC
Organism: Orbicella franksi; assembly: GCF_964199315.1. Classification (NCBI taxonomy): domain Eukaryota; kingdom Metazoa; phylum Cnidaria; class Anthozoa; order Scleractinia; family Merulinidae; genus Orbicella; species Orbicella franksi. The sequence continues at coordinate 14,980,313 of NC_138152.1, read as the reverse complement.
CTACAGCGGACAGCGAAAACCTTACTGGAAGTCTCTTAAAGGAGAGAATTGCAGCTGAAAATGAGACTGGTGAGGAAAGCAAGTTACCTCTTTTATTAGATGACTGCATCGTCAACACCATGGAAGACATGTTCAGCGGTTTTCTGCCTATCAGTATCACCCTGCGTTGGACCATTGCATACCTGGTTCATCATCCCCAATGCCAAACAGAGATACAGGACCAGTTAGATGAAGTGGTTGGAAGGGACCGAATGCCTGGACTGGATGATCGTCCGCATCTTCCTCTAGTTCAGGCCACCATCATGGAAGTACTTCGACTAGCAAATATTGCTGAGGCGGCTCTTTCTCATTACACGTTGAAGGACACCTCGCTTGCTGGATACCGTGTTCCAAAGGATACGGTAGTGTTCGTCAATTTGATGAACGTTCATCTGGATCCAAACTGCTGGGAGAATCCCAACTCGTTCAACGCTCGCCGCCATATTGATGCTGATGGCCAGCTCATTACCACTGGTAATAAACAATGGTAACTTTCTGCCTTTCTCAGCAGGAGGCCGATTTTGTGCTGGTTTGGCACTGGCAAAGGTGAGATTATGTTGCCATCATTTGAGGGAAGAGGGGGTAGGGGTGAGCATCGACAAACCTGATGGCTAACTGCTAGTACCTAGCCCTATTGAGCCCTTATATAATTTGACAAACTGGGTCGCACTCTCTGCAGGCCCCTTCCCCAAACAGCAGTAACCAGCAGTTCTGGGATTTGTGGCACCCACTCTCAGCGTTAGGGATGTACAATTGTCTAATGGTAAATGTTTCAGAAAAACGGTATGGCGGTGTGGGTGGGATCAAGTGGCACATTCCACCAGAGCTTTTTCCGGTTTCTGTAGCCTCAAAGCGACCAGAAGTATTCTTCCCACCTCTTTCCAACCCCCCCCCCCGCCCCCCCCCCCCCCCCCAAGAAGGAATGCTAGTGTACCGCATGGCTACCCTTTAGCATTGAATTTGAAGGAACCCATTTTTATTCCTGGTTGGGGAGAGGTACTGTGAAAGTTAAGTGCCTTGCTTAAGAGCACTACACAATGAACCTGGACAGGACTTTAACCCAAATAGCCTAACCTGACAATTATTCCACGACGCCGCTCGAGATGGTGAATGAATGAGAGTGAGTTGCGAGTTAAAACGACCTCTGTGCCATTGTGCGGTGTGTTCTTAGACAAGGTAATTTACCATGAGCGAGCTTTCTCTCTTCCTCGATCATCCTTAGAATTAGTGGTTACAGCAGGCGATGACTACTTGGTGGCTGCTTCCACTACACATTTTTCATAATATTGTCAGTTAAAGAAGAGCGAGGTTGCCGATAAAATCACAGACCTGGTTGTTTTATGTTCAGGTTATATTTCTTTTTAAACTTCATACGAGTTTGAGCTTCTTCGAAATGAACTAAAGTGCATGAGACACGTTACGTCCAGGACGCGAAAAAAACAATCAAAGTGCTCTATGAGCTAGCTCTTAAAATTTCCAGTGAAAGATGATCTATATGCGCCTACCGTTGCATAACAGGGAATTACTCTTTTCATAAAGAAAAGCACTGATGTTTCAACGTCGAGCTGCTTCCAGTCTTCTGCATTTGTGAATTGTAGATCTATGCTTATATATTCCATGTCGTCGGAGAAGAAGCGCAAAAGTTCGTGTCCTTTTGCAAGTGCGAAATAAACTCCACGGAGGAAAAATAGCCCCAAATCATTCGTTAAGGATTGGGCTGATGCATCAGCTGCTAACAACAAAGGTTCCTACTTCGAACCGGTGAAGTTGCTTGCACTAGATGATGGACGATGCTAGATGAGGACATTTTTTAGGATCCCTTTCTTGGGCTTTCACCCATTCCAAGCGGTAATGTTAACATCTCTATCGGTATGTCGAGGGTTCCCTTCATTTTGTTTACTGACAAATGCGCTTTTTCATTGTCTGCAGCATCTCCTAACCTGTACCGATAAAGAGAATGTGAATCCACATTAAGTTAACGCATATTGACGATCGAAAAGAACAAACAGACACAAAACTTATTTTCTGACTTACTAATCTACATTTGGGTGGGCGAGCGGTGGAATTCAGATCTTGCAGAGGATGTTTCATGCAGGAGGCAACATTCGAGACTCCCTGGTAATTGATACGAGCTCCATCGTTTATTAAAGTAAAACGATCCTTCACTTTTTGATAAACGTGTCATCATTTTCGCACTCTGTTGTGTATTTCTCCCATTCCAGGGGAATATCGCCCCAAAGTATACTTACCTTCGTAGTTCGATATGAAAATTAAAGCGAGTGGAGTTCATGCACATTTTGACTCGTTTTCGGCCAGTTTTTTAACGTTTGTCGCTAAAATTTGTAGAGGATGCTGCTCGATAATCAGGCAAAAAAAAAAAAAAAAAAAAAACGTGTAGGGGAATGTCTATATTTTTTTTTTTCAGATTGGCTTCTTTCAATAGTTATGACAATTATAGTGAACGGAATGTAGGTTTATGAAACCAGACAGGTAATCAAAATTTTCCGATTTTTTTTTTTTTTTCTAGAAAAAGGTGTCAAGAAGACATAACAATATTGATCACTCCCGCTTATGCAAATCCGACCGGTAACCGTGAACGTGGTTAGTGGACCTCTATCCTGGGAAATTGTGTAGTGTGTTCAAAAAAACATTAGAAAGATTTTTCAAGGATATATCTTCGTAATCTTAAAATGTTTTACATACTTTACTGAGTTTTCGTCAAACGTCCGACCGTAAAGCGGCGCCAACGAATGATGATTATTTGGGGTCTATTCATACCTTAAGATAAAATTCTCTCAAGGTAATTTACCTGGGGGGAAAACCGTGCACACTTCTAAATTTCAGTGTAAATAGGGTAAGCCAGTGGGGAGAATTTGCATGTTGATAATAGGGCTGAAAGGGTCCAAGCAGATCCTACAGTAGACCTAAATTACAAAATTAGAATTATCCATGACTAATTTCTTAGGGATAGCTAATAGTGTTTTTTGAGGAGTTCTGATGTAGCGTTCATAACAGTCTGAGCTCCAGCGGCCCAGTACCTTGATAAGCCACGAAGGGACCCCTGCTGCGGCTGCAGTGGTAGCTGCACCAATGCGGAAACTGTGTGTGAAATAATGATTAGCAGGTAGGCCACAACATTGCAGTACAGAACGGAGCTCCTTAGTCAGGGAGCCACGGGAGAGCCACTTGCCATTTGTGAAGGTAAACAAAGGGCCTGTAGCAACTGATTTACATTGTAGCAGGTAGTCTCTCGTAGCCATCACAGAACAGGTAGAGGTGGTGGACCTTGCTATGGTTAAGGTACAGCCTTTGCGAAAAGGGTCAGTTTTGGATTGCTTAATGGAAACAAGCATGTGGTTGGGGGATTCAATGTTAGGGATAAAGGTAATATCCCTTAGACAAAGATGGACAGTAGGGTCAAAACTACTGCTATTACAAGTAAATTCACTTGCGCGTAGAAAACCATAAAAGGCTAGGGTGAAGGCAGCCCACAGCATTATATGGTCTACATTGTAACTTTGGGAAGGCTGGAAATAATTGTAAATTGAAATCAAAATTTGAATAGTTATGGGGTGGCGAGTTAATTTGGGAGGCATCTGGGACAGTTTGATGCCAGTGAGGACCTTTTGCAGGCGATTCATTTTTGCGTTCGACGAAGTGGAACGCAAACCTAATTTTGACCTGTGGCTTTTCGGAGTTGGTCTCCCTGTGCACGGTTCTAGGCCGAAAACAACCACATTCCTGTAAGGACACCAAAATGGCCACCCCGCTTGATTTTTGCGGGGGCATGTCACGGCCAGCAAACTGGTACCGTTTAATGCTAAGACATGTGATAAGACATGTGGCGAACATGTGAGTATGTGAGCAGGCCATGTGAGCTCGTCTTTCCGATTGATCTTTTTTTGACTTCTTTCCATTCAGTCGCCGTACGCCTCGCTGTTATGTGCTCTCAGCGTCAGATTTTGGCGAATTTAAACGCTTCGACGGCAGCATTTATCGCAATCTGAGGGAATTGTCCTTGTTTATTAACACGACTTGGCTTTGGGACGATAAACCGTGGGAACAGCTACATTTTGATTGCATTTGTTGATTAGTTCCAGTCGCGACAGATAGCTCAGTCTTTATCCGGTCGAAATTTTATTGTTTGGAATCGGTGGAAAAGTACTCTGAAGGCAAGATCCATAAGACTACTTTATTCATCAGGGGAAATACTCGAATTAGTCGCGAAACGAGCACGCGACTGCAATTGCTAGCTTAGAATAATGTACGTAATTTAAATATTCTATGAAACTTGAGAGAATACAGAAACTGGCAGCGTCACGCAACGTATCAACAAATCGTGACCTCTTCATTAGCATGGACTTTGACACTATGCATATCTGACTGTAAAACCTCGGTTGCTGCTGAAAATGTTGATTTTAGCAATAGACAAAGGTTAAAAGTCAGCTAGTGAAATCATTTATTTACGATATATAATTATATATTAAAGTGAGAGCGTCGAACGCACTCTCATAATCTCTGATTACTACTAGTGTAGCATATGGTTTTGGCCAGGTGGGCAGCGAAATAAATTAAGGTGATTTCGGATGCCGGGAGAAGAGGGCAAGATGGACCAATGATACTTTGTAGGAGGCAAAAGGAAATAAAATGATTCTGACCGACACCATAGGCTCGATGGGTATTAGAGGCCAGTGAGGCACCAAATGGCCATTGCTGATGGAGGGATGGTACAGGGGGTGGGTGAGGCATTGGGAGCCAGAGAGTGGAAGCGATCCATCTGAAAACGGGACAAAGAGTCAGCTATAGAGTTGTCCAGCCCTGGGATATGTTTGGCAGTGAAAGTAAAGTTATGTTCTAGGGTCAAAATGGTAATGGAGCGGACCAGATCCATGATGACTTGGAACGTTTCGAATTAATGATGGTAACAACAGGGAGGTTGTCACACCAGAAACAAATACATTTAACCGACCAGTGGGGACCCCAGAGAAAGCAGGCAATATAAATAGCAAAAAGTTCCTGCCAGTCAATGCTGATCCTAGTAACAGGGTTAAGGCAGTGCTGAGGGAGCCAGTGGCTTTGAAACCATTGCCCATTATTATACCCACCATAACCGAGAGACCCAGAGGCATCAGTAAATAACTGGAGATCTGGGGAGGAGAGAACAGTGTCCCCCAAGAAGAAACTAACCCCACTCCAGTGGTCAAGAAAGGTCAGCCACATGGAAACGTCCTTGCAGAATTCTGTATTAAGTTTGATGTACCATCTGGAGTTGGAAATACCCTTGGTTAAACTAATAATGTGCTGCAGAAAAGCTCGGCCTGGGACCACAACTCTGCAGGCAAACTGAAGGGTACCAATCAGGGACTGAAGTTCTTTCAGGGTAGCACATTTCTTACAAAACCACTCATGCAAGGCCTCTTTGGTCCTGGTTAGCTTGTCTAGTGGGAGGCGGGCTTCCATTTTGTTGGAATCCAGGAGAACACACATAAACTCCAGGGATGTGGTGGGAGGGAAGGTTTTACCCGGGGCGATAGGGATATCGAGCTCTGTAAACAGAGAAAGGATGTTACAGAGAGCTGTGAGGCAGTCAGACCGGGGTGGCTTGGTAACAAAAAAGAAATCATCCAGGATATAGATGACATTAGGAATACCCAGTTTGGTCTTAATAACCCATTCAAGTTTGCGGGAAAATTTGTCAAAGAGGTAAGGAGCACTCCGCAAGCCGAAGGAGAGAACGGTGTCGCAGTAGTACATGCCCCTCCATTTCATGTCTAAGAGTTCCCAGTCTGACGGGTGGACGGGGATGTTGCGGAAGGCAGACTTGATGTCTAGCTTAGACATAAAACACCCCTGACCAAGTTTCTGGATGATTGAGATGGCATTATCAACTGTAATATAATGTAATGAATAATCGCTGGGGCCAATATGAGCGTTGACACTTGTGGAGTGATGTTTGGGATATGACAGGTGGAAAATTGTACGCCAATCAGAGGAGTGTTTCTTTGGAACAACCCCAATGGGATAAACCTGGAAGTTGGGAAAGGGGGGGGGGGGGGGAGATGAAAGGGCCAGCTATGTGGCCCAATTGCACCTCTTTCAGAATATTCTTGCTGATTATGGAGGGGTTATCCCTGGCAGACAGGAGGTTAGAATATTCTTTGGGGGTCCGTGGACCTTGAAAACCAATTCTAAACCCTTGAGTGAGACCAGTAAGGAGATTGTCAATGGAGTCGCAGTCAGGATGATCATGCAGGTAAGAGGAAAGCTGAGGGATATCAATGGGAGTGGAAGGGGACAACTTTGACAGGTAATCAGGTACGGCTTCGGGAGGAATGGCTAGAGCGGCTAGCTGACTTTGGCTGGGATCCTGAGTTGGACGAATCATGGTGGTCCTTTCCAGGGTGGGCTGCTGAGCATCCAAGTTTGTTGCACTGGTGTCTGTATGGGCAGGGGGTGCGGGCACAGGGGACCCCTTTGTTGAAATTGTAGCATAGGTCAGCATGGTTTGGGCCGGGAGAGTCCTTGGACCTGGGAGAGAGGGGGCAAGCATCCGTAAAGTGGTCGCTACTGCTACAGGACTTACAAAGGATGGACTTTGGTAAGCCCGTAAATGTATCCAAGTAAAGCTGGACATCCCGCTCCCCCATTTCTTTGAGAGGTTGTGGGAAGCCCGGCGCCTAAATTCTACGTCATAGACGTACCAAACCATACCCGGGAATTTTCTCGCTGATTCACGGATCAGCTGCTGGTAAGAGATTAAGTCAACCCCGCGGGAAGGGTAGGAATACAGAATGACGGAGGACTATACGGCGAAAGCATCGAGCCAACGAGCGATGCTAATGATTTTAGTGCGTTGGGCGGGAGATGGCAGGGGGATAGTAAGGCCCTCGTTCCCTACCTGGAGCTTTAAGTTGGAATTTACTCGATCGCGTAAGAGGGAGGAAAAAGGGAGAAGGCTAGCAAGGTCTACGTACTCACCGTTTGTGATGGCCGCTATCTGGCTGTTAAAAAGGTGGCTGGCTACCGACGGAAGCCTGTAGTTCATGTGGATGGAGGCGACCTCTTCCGGATTGCCGAGGTCTAAAGCAGCAGGTCCGCCATCTTGTCCGCCATTGAAAGACCGTGCAGGAGGAAGAGTGGGGACGACTGATGGCTTGTGGACTGGAACGAGATTTGTAGCGCCTGTCAGTGTTGGTTGAGTTGGCGAGGCTTGAGCCGGTTCTATTTCAGGCGGGATGGCCGGTCCACTTGTGGAGCTGGAGTTTAAATTGGCCAGTTTGGCTTCCACTATGGAGGTTATCATCGCCGATAACTGTTCGGGAACCTGCGGCGCAGTATTCGTAGCCGGAGAGTCGCTTTCTCGGAGGCGAGTGATCAGGACGCGACGCGGACCGGTTTGGTTTGGGTGGCGTTGCGACAGCGTAAAACGGAGAGTCTCCGTGGGCATGGCTGTATAGTTAATAGTCAGATTGTTGGCTGACATGATTTGCGATTGTCCGGCGCCAGACGTTGGACGACCGGGTCCGGTTTGGTTTGCAGCGGCTTGAGAACGGTTGCTGCGAGTTTTATGGGATTTAGGCATCGTAGCTGAAAGATTTTACGCCACAAAAGCCGGCAGAGAGAGCGTCGAACGGCCTAGCTTGAATACTAGCTCACAACTGGGACAGGCTCAGAAAACAATGGGATTTTACTAACTGGGCATTGAGGGAGTTGGGAGGGGTATAGCTTGCTGAAATCAAATGAGAGCATGGTGGAAAATCACTGGGAGCTTTGTCGTATGATTTCCCATATGGTAAAACTATCGGGTTGCATTGGACATTGACCTAAGGTTATTGCACAATGCCTAATAGGGGGAAGATAACAGAACTGGTGACAACCTTAGATGACAGCTATGATGTAGACTACAAAGCTCATCAACCACAGTTTAAATGCTTAAACTTCTAATTGTATGACAATCGTATGTATTTTTATGTACTATGTTTTGACCTTTTCTTATGTGCTACTTGTAGTAAGCTTATGACTATTACGTCTTTTACTCATATTTAAACAGTTGTTGTGTCGTTGTAAGTGGTCCCTTTTCTTATAATTTTCGAAAGAAAACCCACTTTCTTTCCTCGTTTATTGATCTATTTGATTTTGTTTTCCGCGTTATTATATTTTACTACCTTGACGAGAAAAATAAATCTCAAATTGCTGACCGTCCAGAGATCCTTCGTGCGGAAAAAAATAAATGGAAATCGAATAAACCGTTTTCACGTGACGTCATCGTGTCTAAAATCCAAAACTAAAGAGCCACTTCTAACTGTTTTAACGGACCAAACTTTCCCAATAACCATAAACTGCAAAAAACTCGTTACACGACAAGTTCCCGTCATACACCCATTTTACTCGATAGGCTATGTTCAGGTCTCAGCTTTTACCAAGGCTCGCTTTAACCCTTTGGGAACGAGATTTTCACCAAAAAAGATACCGTTTTTAACCGTTTAATCAGCTTTTCTGGCTGCCGTGACGCTAAATGGGCCTAGGTTTTGCTAAAATAGCTATGTTTTACCACAAAGATAGATTTTCCGAAAGATTAGGTACAAAAATGTGCAATATTTCAATTCGGTGCATGCGCATAAGCCAAATTTTGGACCGACCGTTGTACGGAAAGGTCCATCCTAACTCTACTATCTGCTTATCACGAATATCTGGTGACTTTAAATTGATGACGTCAAGTGGTACAAATAGCACGACCATTAATTACGCGTATACGCGTGGTTAGGGCTCAAAAGGTTAAGAAAGATGCTAAGGGTAATTCCGAAATGGCCTATTGTCAAATATAAAATTCCAGGTGACCGACTTTGCTAATTTCAATAATCAATATAACAACAAGCAACTACAATATAACACCTGACAGACGTTTAATGAAAGATTCAGACTCCCGATATCGATTATTATCGTTTTGCCGTATTTCCTCGACATTTGCTGTTGGACTACACCTATAAAACTATCTACTCTGCTTTCCACAATTACAGAAAATATAGTTTACAGCGCGACTACTCGAACCAGAAAACTAGCCAATCAAAACGTTAACTGAAAACTATGGACTGGTGGCTTCTAGTGACGGCAAGTAACGGTCTGTTTGACGTGAAAACATAAACATTATCGATTGTGCGTTATATACAACCTTAGCAATTCAGTCCTTGACGGCGAATTATCATAATTATCAATCTCGCTCAAAATATTTGGCTTCAAAACTCATTTGCGACAACTAAACCGAAACCATTGAAAAGCATACAGAATTTCGGATCGCGTACCAATCAACAAATGGCAAAGTTTCCTGAGAGGTTCGTAGCAGCTTCACACTTTGTTGGGTTTTTAGTTTTGTTAAGGACTATTTTTCGTATTCCTCAGTTTTATTTTAATTGACTGAGAAAAAAGAGCGCTATCCTTTGTTCTCAAGCAACGCTCTGATTGGCTAACTCTTCACCAAGTGGCCCAGTTAGATTAGTCGCACTGTAAAACGAATTATTATTCTCTTAATCAGGCGACGAATTTTCTCCTCTTTTGCAACGTGCAACATACGTATTTCATGAACTGCATATACCGCTTTCTAAAGAGCTACGCTAACAAAATTATAAGGTAATGATGTTTTTGATGAAGTGTTAGCCATAGTATAGTTTCTGATCGTAACAGCGCTTTCCATCTTTTATAGTATTTACTGTCTTTCTTGAACTCTTATTTGGTAAAGAGCTGGAAAACGAGTAAAACCAGCTACTCCTTTGAGATCCGGAAGACTCCCTGCCTTTGATGGTAAAAATGTAAACTTGTGAAGCATCCAGGACAAGAAAAAGAACAGCTCCACCTACAAAGAGAGAACAAAATACATGAACATGTAAGACCGCTAAAGCATTAGATTCTACAATTAAGCCAGTCTCACCTTTGCCAGTGATTCACCAGCACAAACCCGGCGTCCTGCTGAGAAAGGCAGAAAGTTACCAGAGTTGGTGATGAGCTGGCCATCAGCATCAATATGGCGGCGAGGGTTGAACGAGCTCGGACTTTCCCAGCAGTTTGGATCCAGATGAACGTTCATCAAATTGACCAACACCACTGTATCCTTTGGAACACGGTAGCCAGCCAGCGAGGTGTCCTTCAACGTGTAATGGGGAAGAGCTGCTTCAGCCACATTTCCAAGTCGTAGTGCTTCCATGATGGTGGCCTGAACGAGTGGTAGATGTGGACGATCATCTAGTCCGGGCATTCGGTCCCTTCCAACCACTTCATCTAACTGGTTTTGTATCTCTGTTTGGCATTGGGGATGATGAACCAGGTATGCAATGGTCCAACGCAGAGTGGTACTGGTGGTCTCATAACCGGCGCTGAACATGTCTCCCATGGTGTTGACGATGTAGTCATCTGATAAGAGAGATTCCTTGTCGTCTTCACCAACCTCATTTCCAGCAGCAATCCTCTCTTTTAAGAGACTTCCAGTAAGGCTTTCAATGTCCCCTGCAGGATCAAACTCTTCTTCCTGTACCTTTAACTGATGGCGAAGAATTTCAAACGTTCGGTCGGCTATTTGCTCTTCTGTTTGATATGCACTGAACGGAAAGAATTTTGCTATTGGAAAGAAATCTAACAAAAAGACTTGGGTACTCAATTCAGTATCTGTAAAGACTCGATTATTCAGCTCCAAGAGTTCCTGGAAGTCTGGGTGAGAAGAATCGAAGTGTTTCCCAAACGTAACTCGACAAATAACATTTGCAACACTTTCCATAAGAATCTGAGCAGGGTCAAAGTCCTTTCCCTTTTGGTCTTCAAAGTACTGCATCAGCCTTGCCGCCTGCTCAGAGATCCTTTCTTCCACCACTTGCTGATCAGAGAGATACTTTCGCACAGCTGCCATGAACAGCTTACGATGAAATTTCCAGCCAGGGCCATAGTTCGCAAAAGCGATATCCTTTCCTCCTAAAATGTAGAAAGGACATAAAAGATTACTGGAATAAAATCTTCGTTGTGAAGTTCAAAGGGCAGAGATTCAAGAAAAATTGGCATGTTCGCAATGAATGGGCAATTCCACCTTTGAGATGTGCCTTCAGGAAATCATGGTAATCTATTTTTCAATGAAGACAAATATCCAGTCCAAGATGATGAATACAACTGCCATGATTCCCTGCACACATATCTCATAGAGGTAGCAAGGATAAAGGGCGAGAACCGTAAATTACCAATTGCATATTTCCCCTCGGTACATGTGTACATCCACTGTATCACCCCCATCACATAGTAAAACCAAACTGTATCAAGCGTGCACCTCAATTTAGCGAACACGAGAGGGTTCTCTAGGTGATCGGAACTTCGATGAAACAGCAGGTGGACTTTTTGATATATCACTTCTCAGTCGAGAGAAAATCTGAGTAGAAACTTGAGAACTGTAACTGAAAATTCTATGTCAATCAAGATCAGATATCCGAACCACTGTCGTACTTAAGAGTTTAAAATCGCTTAAAGTTGACGAATTTAGACTTGATGAATTAATACTGACTTTGAAAATTGCACTTCCTTGCTGTTCTTTTTAAACATCTATCTAGCGATTCAAAGACAGACATACCGAGTGTAGTCATTACAAGGCTGTGAAATGGAGGCCTTCCAGCGTAATCAGCAGACTTCTTCACTAGCACTTCCTTTACAGAATCAGCATCTTCAGCCACTACAAGTTTAAAACTGCCCACTTTCATTGAATACACAGCGCCATACTTCTTTCTCATGCTTTTGCAATGAAACAGAAAAAAAATGTAAGAGAAATGTTATCAGTTTCTATGGTCGTTATGCCGAGGTGCTTGCTGGACTATTTTATAGGGCGTCCTCTGTGTTCAAAATGACGGCGCGTTGCACGAAACGCAGCTTACGAAAGGGACGGACCATTACTTGTTTGAGTGGTGTTCAAAAACAAAATTCCTCTGGCGTAAATGTCCAGTGCACGTTAAGTGGGGAGCAAGTGACGGCCCCGCAAAAAAACAACAGTTGATGATAGGACCCAACCGTAATTTGAAACTAATCCTGTTAAAAATTTCAAGGTAATATATGGTATCACGCAATCACCTCCATGCAAGGGCATCCCAGGGGTGATACGCAAGGCTGGACTACTCATGAGAAGCAAGCGTGAAAATTGAAAAACGAGGAAAACAAAGCTAAACAAACAAAAACCAAGACTGGAAAGATAAAGAAACAATGCAGGGAACGGCTTATAATCGTATGCAACTCATATGTACTCCTTAACCGCGCGACCATGGGCCGAGCGCGGTTCTTGCTCTGCAGCCCCGCTCTGGACGGGGTTTATTTTTATTTTAACCGCGCGGCCATGAGCCGAGTGCGGTTCACGTTCTGCACAGGGTTTTGTCGGTGAGCAGAGCCAAACTTTCTCTCGGCCAAATTTTGAATCACGCAACGTGTGATGTTTATTCGCCAAAAGCTGTTGAAACATTAATACACGGACTATGTTACGGATATTGTTTTCTTTATTGTGTCTAAAAGATATTTTCTTTGGTTTTATCGAAGCGTTGGCTTCGAAGGGAATATTCAATACGCTAAAAATAGGTATTACGTCAGCCATGGAATGCGCTGACGTTGCAGCTTTCACTTTCGCTACGTGACAAGTAAGATCGTGGTTTATTTCACCAGAAGCGACGGTCATTAATTTATGTACAATTTTGCGAGTGTTTCTTGTGGGTTTAGGCAAATGACGTGAATTCTTTGGCTGTTTTATCAAAGTGAGTTAAGAGATTTGAAGGAAAATTAAATATTTGCTGAGGTAAACAAGAGCTTGCCAGAACTTGAGGCGCTTATGTCGATGCTAGGGGAAAAACACAACCGTTCTAAAATTAGCTGTGGATAGCGTAAACCTCGGATTGTGTGACTTGCGTGAATACTTTGCTCGTCCTCTACTCATAGCACAACCAAATTAAATTTTGACTTTTAAGGAAGAAAGCTGTTTATTAATAGAGCAATTAATAGCGTGATACTCGTTTCCTTTTCGAGCGAACTTCCAGATTAAGACCTTTACGTCATCATAGATTTTACAAAGGCTAAGAGCGATGGTGCAATAATACAGTTTGTGTTGATTAAGTGATGTGGTGTCTACAGTAATCAATGAATCATCAAGGACTGCTTTGGAATGTGCACTGTGTTGCGACTGTAGTGCTAGGAAAACAATTAAATTTTAAAAGCGCGGTTATAAAATCTAAAAGATCTTCTTGTTTGTATTAATCCGTCCGCGGGTCCCCAAGGTGTTACCCATATGTACCTGTATGGGATCTATGTAAAGTCATATGTATCTCAGTGTTGTTATCCGTCTGTTAGACCTACTTGTAGTTCTTGAGTGTAGTTTTAGTCATGATCCCGCAGGTGGAGCAACGCGCACGAAAGAGAAAAACCAGAGAATAAGAAGACACTGATTGTTTAGAAATAGCCTGCTCGCAGGCTCTCATCGTTAATGACACGAGCAAAGTGCCAGGCCCTTCACCGCCTTGTTTCGCTCGTTGACTCATTTCTCGTGACTTTGATTATTAATGTTATTTTCCTGTTATTTACATTTTTCACTGTAGCTCTTTCGCAATAATATTCCCGATATCGATCACATAATTAACTCCCTTAATGCATAAACGCTTCAAAGCTATTTTAGTAGAGACAAGCTTTCATTAACATTATTACAAAAACAAAGTTGACAAGAATGAAGAAGCTAAAACGCACAGAATGCAAACCATCGAAGCGTGTAAACAAACCTCGTTGTGGCCTCGCGAAGGCTTTCTCCAGCATCAAAGCTCAACAGATTTCCTATAAAAGGTAAACTTGTCAGACGAGGTCCCGGAGGCATGTTCCTGAACTGATATAGCTCAATCAGTTGATTGAGAATCAGCAAGAACACGATGGCAAGGAAAATATTTCCAAGAGTAAAATATTCTGATAACAACAGCTCCATCTTCGAAATATGCAAATGTTAGCTGCAGCCTGACACTAGCGGCTAAATACAGGAATGGCTCCGACCTGTAATTGGATGATGAAAATAGTAATTACTTAATAAGTTCACGTTTGACTCGAAATGACAATTTTCACCTCACATGATCTCTCGAACGTTTCGTGTATTTATTTTTAGTTTTATAAGCCGCTCGCGTTGCTCTTTTGTTCTGTTCATTGCCGCCAAAATTGCGATAATCGTTGACATGTGCATAAAGAATCTAAAAGCAATTAAGGCAGGCAAATTCATCTACTTACATCGCGGGAAATGAATTGTTTGCGTGGATAAGGCGACAGAATCGTCTCCGTTCGTTTCAAACATAACTTAGACTCAGAGCGATTCCTGTATTTAACCGCTGTACAGGAATAGCTCCCATCGCTGATTGACCATCACGTTTTCTTAAACTGAACACTGGACTTTCTTCTGTTTCTTTAGGAGATCCACCCCAGAACAGCGAAACAAAGTTATAGTCGATTGACAAACTATAATAAGCCCGTCTTGCTTCTCTCTTTAGCAAAATATGAGATTGAGAATAGCAAACAGCGCTAGCTGTCTTAGTTTTCCGGAGCGAATCCTGTATTCAGCCTCTGACGTGACGAATGTACAGGAATGGCTCCGATCGCGAGACCAGTGAGTGGTCCTCGAATCAATACTTTGACACGTATCACTACATCACTGTATTAGTATTTCTGTTTATTTTTATATTCTCGATATTTTTTCTGAAGAAAAAATAAACCAGGCAAAGTCCTTGCAAAATTGAATAGAGTTTCATGCCAAAAAACAAGAGCTAGCAGAAATGTTTACATATCAAGTATTAATTATGCATTGCCCCGCCCCTCCCTTCGCCTTTGATTTTTAGTAATAATTAACGAAGATAACGTGACTCTCGGTCATTACGCAACATTTGCTCCAGTTTTATATAGTGAGTTGCAATAAGCATAAGCAGATCCTGTGTGCACAAATAAACTTATATTCTTGTTTTTTCGTCCTGTGTGATGCAGTGATACGTGTCAAAGTATTGATGAGTGGACCACTCACTGATCTCGCAATCGGAGCCATTCCTGTACATTAGTCACGTCAGAGGTTGATTGGGGTGGATCTCCTAAAGAAACAGAAGAAAGTCCAGTGTTTGAAACGAATGGAGACGATTCTGTCGCCTTATCCACGCAAACAATTCATTTCTCGCGTTAACTTATTAACCAATTTCACTCTGGACTTTCACTCTGAAAACGCATCAAATGTTTTCTGTCCACACTTCGCCGAAGGAATTTCACTCGGGATTTTCACTCTAAAAACGCATCAAATGTTTTCTGTGCACCCTTCGCCGAGGGAATTTCACTCGGAAGTTTCACTCTGAAAGCGCATCAAATATTTTCTGTCCACCGTTCTCCGAAGGAATTTCACTCGGGAGTTTCACTCTGAAAGCACATCAAATGTTTTCTGTTCACGCTTCCCTGAAATAATGTCACTCGAAAGTTTCACTCTGAAAGCACATCAAATGTTCTCTGTGCACACTTCGCCGAAGGAATTTGCACTCGGGAGTTTCACTCTGAAAACGCATGAAATGTTTCCTGTCCACCCTTCGCCGAAGGAATTTCACTCGGGAGTTTCACTCTGAAAGCGCAGCAAATATTTTCTGTCCACCGTTCGCCGAAGGAATTTCACTCGGGAGTTTCACTCTGAAAGCATATCAAATGTTTTCTGTCCACCCTTCGCCGAAGGAATTTCCCTCGGGACTTTCACTCTGAAAACGAATCAAACGTTTTCTGTGGACACTTCGCCGAAGGAATTTTACTCGGGAGTTTCACTCTGAAAACGCATCAAATCTTCTCTGTTCACACTTCGCCAAAGAAATTTCACTCGGGAGTTCCACTCAGAAAGCGCTCCAAATGTTTTCTGTCCACACTTCGCCGAAGGAATTTTACTCGGGAGTTTTACTCTGAAAGCGCATCAAGTATTTTCTGTCCACACTTCGCCGAAGGAGTTTCACTCGGGAGTCTCACTCTGAAAACGTATCAGACGTTTTCTGTCGGCACTTCCGAGTCGCCGAAGGAATTTCACTTAGGAGTTTCACTCTGAAAGCGCAACAAATGATTTCTGTCCACACTTCGCCGGAGGAATTTTGTTTGGGAGTTTCACTCTGAAAGTGCGCCAAATGTTTTCTGTCCACACTTCGCCGAAGTAGTTTCACTCGGGAGGTTCACTCTGAAAGCCCATCAAATGTTTTCTGTCCACCCTTCCCCGAAGGAATTTCACTCGGGACTTTCTTTTTGTCGTGTTGTTGTAAGTGGTCCCTTTTCTCATAATTTTCGAAAGAAAACCCACTTTCTTTCCTCGTTCTATTGGTTTATTTGATTTTGTACTCTGTTATTATATTTTACTACTTTGACGAGAAAAATAAATTTCAAATTGCTAACCGTCCAGAGATCCTTCGTGCGCGAAAAATAAATGGAAATTGAATAAACCGTTTTCATGGGACGTCATCGTGTCCTAAAATCCAAAACCAAAGACCCACTACTAACTGTTGTAACAGACAAAACTTTCCCAATAGCCATAAACTGCAAAAACTTGTTACACGACAAGTTCCTGTCATACGTCCAGTTTACTCGACAGGCTATATGTTCAGGTGTCAGCTCTAGGAAGGGAAGATTATGCTCTCAAGAGAAAATGAACCAATAATGGAAGTGTCATAAACGATTAAGGGAACTGATCAAAACAATTTTACACACTAAGCATCCATGTAAAGGAGAGGGGAAGGGGTTGAGGGTCTCCTGACAGAGATTGGGGACTACTAAAGAGACTATGGGTCTCCTGACAGAGGTGGGGAGGCCGGTGGGGGCTAATAGAGACCATGGGTTAAGTCCTTAAATCCTTGTCCTGTCCAATTTACGTATAGACTAGTTAGGATATCTCACAGTTTTTAGTAGAATTTTACTTTTAAAATAATGCAAATGCTACAATCTGATCGGCAGAGCCATTACATTCGCATGCTATCAGCTCAGTATAGTTCACCGGTCGTTTTTGGTTTAAACTGATTACCTCAAGCGATAGTGCTCATCCGCAGAGAGACTCGATCGTCCGAGGAAAATACTCCAATAGATGGTTTTCGTCCGTCAAAATTTTCCTTGAAAAGCGGGCTTAAAGAAAAAAAAAAAGTTTTTTTGAAAGTCTGTTTTCTTTTACAGATTTTACATCTGCCTTTCAAGCCTTTCATCTAAAGAGAAAGTTGAAAATAATTCAACATGATTTTTGTGCGCGGAAGAAAATTTAGTGGTGAGCAATAAAGACAACAGAGTGTTTATGTCTCAGAACTATCGGTTTGATAATTGCCTCTTGGAAATTTGATATTCTGAAAACTGGCATATTTGCCCTTGAAGCCCAAATACGTATTTTAAGAACAGGAAATTTCCTCGACAAAAGCACTCTATGTTTAATTATTGTGCAGTGGCTGGAGGTCGTCTACACCGTTTTCTGCTTTCTCTAATGTTTCGAGGAAGATTTTAAAACACTACTGGATAATTCAATTCCCAAGAACACCAAAGAAACAAAATTCACCGTTAAGCAGCTTTAAAACTTCAAATTTTTCAATGAACTTACCTCAGACGAGCGCGCGTGCACAACTGCTAGTCAATTTCAAGTAACCATTCAGTCCGCACGATTTTGCCCAAGTGTGAAATTTAAGATATATTACGTTGAGAAGTGGTTGGAAATCGACATTTGAAGGAAATTAAGTTACAATCTTACCTTGAAGTAGGATTATTCGCTTTCGATTTCAATGATCGAGGTGGTAGTTCATTTGGCACTTGACATCCTCAACTCAGTATCAACGCATACAAATCTCATGCTCATAACCTAATAGCCCATTTCCGAGTTGCCACAAGCCTCTCTATCAAAGCGAGGCCAGGTGCACAACCATTCATATAAAAAGATGAGTATAATTTGCGTGTGAATGTAATCTCATTTTCATATAAAAGGATGGATACCAAGGCTCGCTTTAACACTTTGGAGACGAGATTTTCACCAAAAAAAATACCGTTTTTTAACCGTTTAATCAGCTTTTTTGGCGTGACGCTAAATGGGCCTAAGTTTTGCTAAAAAGGCTATGTTTTACCACAAAGATAGATTTCCCAAAGATTAGGTACAAAAATGTGCAATATTTCAATTCGGTGCATGCGCATATGCCAAATTTTGGACCGACCGTTGTACGGAAAGGTCCATCCTAGCTCTACTATCTGCATATCAAGAATAACTGGTGAAGTTAAAATTGATGACGTCACAAGTGGTACAAATAGCACGACCATTAATTACGCGTATATACGTGATTAGGGCTCAAAAGGTTAAGAAAGATGCTAGGGGTAATTCGGAAATGGCCTATTGTCAAATATAAAATTCCAGGTGACCGACTTTGCTAATTTCCATAATCAATGTAACAACAAGCAACTAAAATATAACACCTGACAGGCGTTTAATGAAAGATTCAGACTCCCGATATCGATTATTATCGTTTTGCCGTATTTCCTCGACATTTGCTGTTGGACTACACCTATAAAGCTATCTACTCTGCTTTCCACAATTACAGAAAATATAGTTTACAGCGCGACTACTCGAACCAGAAAACTAGCCAATCAAAACGTTAACTGAAAACTATGGACTGGTAGCTTCTAGTGACGGCAAGTAACGGTCTGTTTGACATGAAAACATAAACATTATCGATTGTGCGTTATATACAACCTTACCAATTCAGTCCTTGACGACGAATTATCATAATTATAAATCTCGCTCGAAATATCTGGCTTGAAAACTCATTTGCGACAACTGAACCGAAACCATTGAAAAGCGTACAGAATTTAGGATCGCCTACCAATCAACAAATGACAAAGTTTCCTGAGAGGTTCGTAACAGCTTCGCACTTTGTTGGGTTTTTAGATTTGTTAAGGGCTATTTTTCGTATTCCTCAGTTTTATTTTAATTGACTGAGAAAAAAGAGCGCTATCCTTTGTTCTCAAGCAACGCTCTGATTGGTTAACTCTTTACCAAGTGGCCCAGTTAGATTAGTCGCACTGTAAAACAAATTATCATTTCCTTAATCAGGTGCCAAATTTCTCCTCTTTTGCAACGTTCAACATATGTATTTCATTAACTGGATATACTGCTTTCTAAAGAGCTACGCTAGCAAAATTATAAGGTAATAATGTTTTTGATGAAGTGTTAGCCATAGTATAGTTTCTGATCGTAACAGCGTTTTCCATCTTTTATAGTATTTACTGTCTTTCTTGAACTCTTATTTGGTAAGGAGCCGGAAAACGAGTAAAACCAGCTACTCCTTTGAGATCCGGAAGACTCCCTGCCTTTGATGGTAAAAATGTAAACTTGTGAAGCATCCAGGACAAGAAAAAGAACAGCTCCACCTACAAAGAGAGAATAAAATACATGA
Organism: Orbicella franksi; assembly: GCF_964199315.1. NCBI lineage: Eukaryota > Metazoa > Cnidaria > Anthozoa > Scleractinia > Merulinidae > Orbicella > Orbicella franksi. Next base: position 14,960,841 of record NC_138152.1, on the reverse strand, counting down.
ACATGTAAGACCGCTAAAGCATTAGGATTCTACAATTAAGACAGTCTCACCTTTGCCAGTGATTCACCAGCACAAACCCGGCGTCCTGCTGAGAAAGGCAGAAAGTTACCAGAGTTGGTGATGAGCTGGCCATCAGCATCAATATGGCGGCGAGGGTTGAACGAGCTCGGATTCTCCCAGCAGGTTGGATCAAGATGAACGTTCATCAAATTGACCAACACCACTGTATCCTTTGGAACACGGTAGCCAGCCAGCGAGGTGTCCTTCAACGTGTAATGGGGGAGAGCTGTTTCAGCCACATTTCCAAGTCGTAGTGCTTCCATGATGGTGGCCTGAACGAGTGGTAGATGTGGACGATCATCTAGGCCGGGCATTCGGTCCCTTCCAACCACTTCATCTAACTGGTTTTGTATCTCTGTTTGGCATTGGGGATGATGAACCAGGTATGCAATGGTCCAACGCAGAGTGGTACTGGTGGTCTCATAACCGGCGCTGAACATGTCTTCCATGGTGTTAACGATGTAGTCATCTGATAAGAGAGATTCCTTGTCGTCTTCACCAACCTCATTTCCAGCAGCAATCCTCTCTTTTAAGAGACTTCCAGTAAGGCTTTCAATGTCCCCTGTAGGATCAAACTCTTCTTCCTGTACCTTTAACTGATGGCGAAGAATTTCAAACATTCGGTCGGCCATTTTCTCCTCTGTTTGATATGCACGGAACGGAAAGAATTTTGCTATTGGAAAGAAATCTAGCAAAAAGACTTGGGTATTCAGATCAGTGTCTGTAAAGGCTTGATTATTCAGTTGCAAGAGTTCCTGGAAGTCTGGGTGGGAAGAATCGAAGTGTTTTCCAAACGTAACTCGACAAATAACATTTGCAACACTTTCCATAAGAATCTGAGCAGGGTCAAAGTCCTTTCCCTTTTGGTCTTCAAAGTACTGCATCAGCCTTGCCGCCTGCTCAGAGATCCTTTCTTCCACCACTTGCTGATCAGAGAGATACTTTCGCACAGCTGTCATGAACAGTTTACGATGAAATTTCCAGCCAGGGCCATAGTTCGCAAAAGCGATATCCTTTCCGCCTGAAATGTAGAAAGGATATAAAAAGATTACTTGAATAAAATCTTCGTTGTGAAGTTTCAAAGGCAGAGATTAAAAAAAAAAAAGAAAAAAAAATATGCATGTTTGCAATGAATGGCCAATTCCGTCTTTGAGATGTGCCTGCCGGAAATCATAGTAATTTTTTTGAATGAAAACAAATATCCAGTCCAAGATGATGAATACAACTACCATGATTCCCTGCAGACACACCTCATAGAGTTGGCGAGCATATAAAGGGCGAGAACCATAAATTACCAATTGCATATTTCCCCTCGGTGTAGGCGAATCTTTGCTGACGTCATTGTTTACATTTTTCCTCATTAGCATACGACTTTGCCCATAGAAGGCATTGCTAGACACGATTTTACTAGAAAAACTTAAAGAGCTTGTGAAACTTAGTAAGTGGTGAAATTTTTGGCTGTTTGGGTGTAATATTCGAGGAGAAATTGATTCGTTTTTAAAAACATCAAAATTTCTGTGTGGCAAAAGCGCTAATGAGCTAATAAATTCTTTGTAAAATTTTGAGCTTTTAAACCCTCGTCGCACAAAAAGTATTCAATACATCGCGCTCAAATTCCTTGGGACAGTTAACCGTGCTGTGCCCTTTCAATATTCACTATTAATCTCCCGGGGGAGGCACTGCCATATATGGGCTATATAGGTATGTGCCGCTGTGAAGGGTATGATTTTCAAGCCGTTTACTCTAGGAGAGGGTATATAAATCAGAGCGTTTGGGTCTAGAATAGGTTATAATTTTTCACAAAGCTGATTAGTTGGTTGAAGATTTTATCTAGACTAAGGGAATCAGGAATTGCCACTCAAAAATATAAAAACATCAAATCGGCAAGTTTAAATTAACGCAAATCAGCCTCAACAGTGTCGATAGATGGGGGGATTTGGGGAGTTTACTCTAGTATAGGGTAGCAAAATTCAGCTGAACTATCTCTGGTATAGGTTAAGGGTTCCAGGGTCCAGCGGCACTTCCCCACCCAGAAATTCCCAAAGTACCGCCCGGGATTAATCTCTTTGTAGCTCCATCAGAAATTGTATAGCTTATGGTAATGAGACAAATATTGTAAACAAAGATTCTCCTATATGTGTACACCCACTGTATCATCCCCATCACATAGTAAAACAAAACCGTATCAAGCGTGCGCCTCAATTTAGCGAACACGAGAGGGGTTGTCAGGGTGATCGGAACTTTGATGAAACAGCAGGTGGAGTTTTTGATATACACTTCTCAGTTGAGAGAAAATTTAAGTAGAAACGTGAGAACTGTAACTGAAAATTCTATGTCAGTCAAGATTAAATATCCAAAGCACTCTCGTACTAAAGAGTTTAATCGTTTAAGTTGATGAATTGATGAATTTTAACTTGATGAATTGTTACTGAGTTTGAGAATTGCACTTCCTTGCAGTTCTTTTTAAACATCTATCTGCGTTTCAAAGAAAGACATACCAAGTGTAGTCATTACAAGGCTGTGAAATGGAGGCCTTCCAGCGTAATCAGCAGACTTCTTCACTAGCACTTCCTTTACAGAATCAGCATCTTCAGCCACTACAAGTTTAAAACTGCCCACTTTCATTGAATACACAGCACCATACTTCTTTCTCATGCTTTTGTAATGAAACAGAAACAAAAGTATATGGGAAATGTTATAAGTTGCTATGATTGTTATGCTGAGGTGCTTGCTGGACTATGACGGCGCGTTGCGGGAAAAGCAGTTTACGAAACGGACGGACCGTTATTTTTTTGAGTGGTGGCGGACTGGGCAATTTCCAAAACAAAATTCCTCAGGCCTAAATGTCCAGTGCACGTTAAGTGAGGAACAGGTGAATTGTTGACGGCCCCAAACAAAACAACAGTTGATGATAGGACCCAACCGTAACTTGAAACTAAACTTGTTAAAATTTTCAAGGTAATATATTGCATCACGCAATCACCTCTATGCAAGGGCATGCCAGGGGTGATACGCAGGGCTAGTTGGACCACTCATGAGAAGCAAGCATGAAAATTAAAAAAAAACAAAGCAAAGGAAAACAAAGCTAAAGAAACAAAAACCAAGCCTGTAAAGAGAAAGAAGAAATGCAGGGAGCGGCTAATAATCGTATGCACTCATATGTACTTGGAGTATGGCTCGAATGTTCCTTTGTATTTGTATTCATCCGTCCCCGGGTCCCCTGGGTGTTACTCATATGTACCTGTATGGAATCTATGTAAAGTCATATGTATCTCAGGGTTGTTATCCGTATGTTAGACCTAGTTCTTGAGTGTAGTTTTGGTCATGATCTTGCAGGTGGAGCAACGAGCACGAAAGAGAAAAAACAGAGAATAAGAAGACACTGACTGTTTAGAAATAGCCTGCTCGCAGGCTCTCATCGTTGATGGCACGAGCAAAGTGCCAGGCACTTCACCGACTTCCTTCGCTCGTTGACTCATCTCTCGTGACTTTGCTCCTGCCGCAACGCATGAGGGCCTGCTCACAGACTACATTGTTAATGTTATTTTCCTGTTATTTACATTTTCCACTGTAGCTCTTTCGCAATAATATTCACGATATCGATCACATAATAAACCTCCTTAATGCATGAACTTTCCAAAGCTATTTTAGTAGAGACAAGCTTTCATTAACACTATTACAAACACAAAGTTGATAAGCTTAAAGAAGCTAAAACGCAATGAACGCAAACCATCATCGAAGCGTGTAAACAAACCTCGCTGTGGCCTCGCGAAGGCTTTCTCCAGCATCAAAGCTCAACAGATTTCCTATAAAAGGCAAACTTGTCAGACGAGGTCCCGGCGGCATGTTCCTGAACTGATACAGCTCAATCAGTTGATTGAGAATCAGCAAGAACACGATGGCAAGGAAAATATTTCCAAGAGTAAAATATTCTGATAACAACAGCTCCATCTTCGAAATATGCAAATATCAGCTGCATCCTGACGTCACGTAATGTCACGAGATGAAAGGCAATGCAAGTAATTAACAATCAGAACAATGGCTTTTGTAAGATATTTCAACACAATTTACAGTCTTATTGCTTTTTTAAGCAAATTCCTTTTTTAAGCATATTCCATCTGATTATTTTTGGCGCAGAAATAACCTCCAGAGAGCTAAGTAACTTCAAATTCACTTTTTCTTCAGGGTAATAAAACACGAGAAAATAAAAATCAAATAAATCAATAAAATAAGGCAAGAATGCCGATGTGGTGTGTTCATGTTCACGCGATTTATTAGAAAATGTTATCTCTAACAACAACACGCATTTTAGCGGACGCGTGTAGTGAAATACCTCGAGATGGGAACAGGAGTGACATACGAGTCACACACGGTCATTCGTGCTGACAAATACCAATGAGACGCAAACGAGGGTCAGTCCCCGGAGGAATTTGACTAGGATGTTTAAGGAACAGAGGAACAGAGGAACAGAGCAACAGAGCAACAGAGCAACAGAGCAACAGAGCAACAGAGCAACAGAGGAACAGAGGAACAGAGCAACAGAGGAACAGAGCAACAGAGCAACAGAGCAACAGAGGAACAGAGCAACAGAGCAACAGAGGAACAGAGCAACAGAGCAACAGAGCAACAGAGCAACAGAGCAACAGAGCAACAGAGCAACAGAGCAACAGAGCAACAGAGCAACAGAGCAACAGAGCAACAGAGCAACAGAGCAACAGAGCAACAGAGCAACAGAGCAACAGAGCAACAGAGCAACAGAGCAACAGAGCAACAGAGCAACAGAGCAACAGAGCAACAGAGCAACAGAGCAACAGAGCAACAGAGCAACAGAGCAACAGAGCAACAGAGCAACAGAGCAACAGAGGAACGGAGGAACGGAGGAACAGAGCAACAGAGCAACAGAGCAACAGAGCAACAGAGCAACAGAGCAACAGAGCAACAGAGCAACAGAGCAACAGAGCAACAGAGCAACAGAGCAACAGAGCAACAGAGCAACAGAGCAACAGAGCAACAGAGCAACAGAGCAACAGAGCAACAGAGCAACAGAGCAACAGAGCAACAGAGCAACAGAGCAACAGAGCAACAGAGCAACAGAGCAACAGAGCAACAGAGCAACAGAGCAACAGAGCAACAGAGCAACAGAGCAACAGAGCAACAGAGCAACAGAGCAACAGAGCAACAGAGCAACAGAGCAACAGAGCAACAGAGCAACAGAGCAACAGAGCAACAGAGCAACAGAGCAACAGAGGAACAGAGCAACAGAGCAACAGAGGAACAGAGCAACAGAGCAACAGAGCAACAGAGCAACAGAGCAACAGAGCAACAGAGCAACAGAGCAACAGAGCAACAGAGCAACAGAGGAACAGAGCAACAGAGCAACAGAGCAACAGAGCAACAGAGCAACAGAGCAACAGAGCAACAGAGCAACAGAGCAACAGAGCAACAGAGCAACAGAGCAACAGAGCAACAGAGCAACAGAGCAACAGAGGAACAGAGCAACAGAGCAACAGAGGAACAGAGCAACAGAGCAACAGAGCAACAGAGCAACAGAGCAACAGAGCAACAGAGCAACAGAGCAACAGAGCAACAGAGCAACAGAGCAACAGAGGAACAGAGCAACAGAGCAACAGAGCAACAGAGCAACAGAGCAACAGAGCAACAGAGCAACAGAGCAACAGAGCAACAGAGCAACAGAGCAACAGAGCAACAGAGCAACAGAGCAACAGAGCAACAGAGCAACAGAGCAACAGAGCAACAGAGCAACAGAGCAACAGAGCAACAGAGCAACAGAGCAACAGAGCAACAGAGCAACAGAGCAACAGAGCAACAGAGCAACAGAGCAACAGAGCAACAGAGCAACAGAGCAACAGAGCAACAGAGCAACAGAGCAACAGAGCAACAGAGCAACAGAGGAACAGAGGAACGGAGGAACAGAGCAACAGAGCAACAGAGCAACAGAGCAACAGAGCAACAGAGCAACAGAGCAACAGAGCAACAGAGCAACAGAGCAACAGAGCAACAGAGCAACAGAGCAACAGAGCAACAGAGCAACAGAGCAACAGAGCAACAGAGCAACAGAGCAACAGAGCAACAGAGCAACAGAGCAACAGAGCAACAGAGCAACAGAGCAACAGAGCAACAGAGCAACAGAGCAACAGAGCAACAGAGCAACAGAGCAACAGAGCAACAGAGCAACAGAGCAACAGAGCAACAGAGCAACAGAGCAACAGAGGAACAGAGCAACAGAGCAACAGAGGAACAGAGGAACGGAGGAACAGAGCAACAGAGCAACAGAGCAACAGAGCAACAGAGCAACAGAGCAACAGAGCAACAGAGCAACAGAGCAACAGAGCAACAGAGCAACAGAGCAACAGAGCAACAGAGGAACAGAGCAACAGAGCAACAGAGCAACAGAGCAACAGAGCAACAGAGCAACAGAGGAACAGAGGAACAGAGCAACAGAGGAACAGAGCAACAGAGCAACAGAGCAACAGAGGAACAGAGCAACAGAGCAACAGAGGAACAGAGCAACAGAGCAACAGAGCAACAGAGCAACAGAGCAACAGAGCAACAGAGCAACAGAGCAACAGAGCAACAGAGCAACAGAGCAACAGAGCAACAGAGCAACAGAGCAACAGAGCAACAGAGCAACAGAGCAACAGAGCAACAGAGCAACAGAGCAACAGAGCAACAGAGCAACAGAGCAACAGAGCAACAGAGCAACAGAGCAACAGAGCAACAGAGCAACAGAGCAACAGAGCAACAGAGCAACAGAGCAACAGAGCAACAGAGGAACAGAGGAACGGAGCAACAGAGCAACAGAGCAACAGAGCAACAGAGCAACAGAGCAACAGAGCAACAGAGCAACAGAGCAACAGAGCAACAGAGCAACAGAGCAACAGAGCAACAGAGCAACAGAGCAACAGAGCAACAGAGCAACAGAGCAACAGAGGAACGGAGGAACAGAGCAACAGAGCAACAGAGCAACAGAGCAACAGAGCAACAGAGCAACAGAGCAACAGAGCAACAGAGCAACAGAGCAACAGAGCAACAGAGCAACAGAGCAACAGAGCAACAGAGCAACAGAGCAACAGAGCAACAGAGCAACAGAGCAACAGAGCAACAGAGCAACAGAGCAACAGAGCAACAGAGCAACAGAGCAACAGAGCAACAGAGCAACAGAGCAACAGAGCAACAGAGCAACAGAGCAACAGAGCAACAGAGCAACAGAGCAACAGAGCAACAGAGCAACAGAGCAACAGAGCAACAGAGCAACAGAGCAACAGAGCAACAGAGCAACGGAGGAACGGAGGAACAGAGCAACAGAGCAACAGAGCAACAGAGCAACAGAGCAACAGAGCAACAGAGCAACAGAGCAACAGAGCAACAGAGCAACAGAGCAACAGAGCAACAGAGCAACAGAGCAACAGAGCAACAGAGCAACAGAGCAACAGAGCAACAGAGCAACAGAGCAACAGAGCAACAGAGCAACAGAGCAACAGAGCAACAGAGCAACAGAGCAACAGAGCAACAGAGCAACAGAGCAACAGAGCAACAGAGCAACAGAGCAACAGAGCAACAGAGCAACAGAGCAACAGAGCAACAGAGCAACAGAGCAACAGAGCAATAGAGGAACAGAGGAACGGAGGAACAGAGGAAAAGAGGAACAGTAGGCACAGAGAGACAGAGGAACAGAAGGAAAGAGAAACAGTAAGCACAGAGGAACAGAGGAACAGAGAAACAGTAGGCACAGAGGAACAGAGGAACTTCCTTTGTTGATTTTAACTGCGGATTAAGATGTAATCACATAAAATCCATAAATGATCATCATCGTCGTTCATGTCTTTGAATCATTTCCTGTAGTTCAAACCGTTATAAGATCTTTTATTTATTCACTTCCATTCTTCACGATGTGGCTTAATAGCTCAGTTGGTAGAACATTGCAACGGTATCACATATGTCATGGGTTCGAATCCCGCTCAAGTCTGACTTTTTTCAGGCTTAAATTTCACAAATGCTAAACTTCAAGTAGCACAGGAGTGGCATAAGAGTAACACACAGTAATGTAGGCGCGCGAGCGGAACCCCATACCTTAGAAAATTTAGTAACACATCGAACTGAAAAATTTTGGTTGTCACGTGACTGTCCATACGTACGAACGTACGTCCGACCGCCCGTACGCCAATACCTTGAAAACTAAGAGAGTAGCAGCATTACCATAGCTACATCTTTCATTTTGGGCGTCCATACTATTGTTAATTTACAGCTGTCACAACAAGCTATCCACTGACCAGAATCACGTGACTATATCGCGGGCTCAGGTTTAGAGCTCGAGGTTGCATCTTTCTTTAAAGTTGACCGCTGACCAGTTACTGGTTTACCGATTGGATCGCGGCTTCAAGTCACGTTATTTCTCTGGGGGAGAAGGAAGAAGTACTCGCAAAGGCAAAATTTTGGCGCAAATTAACCCCTGGCGCGTTGTTGGCTTTTCCTCCGACATATTCCTTGCGCAATCGTCTCTTGGAAAGTCCCTGATATATTGCGTACGTAATTTCTACAACCTTGGTTAGGCTTGTTGGGTATAGTTTATTAAAATTTTAACTGGAAAAAATAGCAAAACCACACTCTGAACAATTACATGCTCACAATTGATCATTTTCGAATTTCTGATCCAAGAAAAAAATTTCTCTTTTTCCTTTATCGTCAGTTATTGCAATCAGGAGCTCCGCTTTTAGGCTTGATTAAATCTGTATATTAGAAATACGCGTATGGCCTTTTATTCATTTTAGTGTCAATCTATCGCTGTCTATTTTTACGCGTCACGCAGGATTTAATTTGACAAGCACGTACGGTGCGCGAGTCAAAATACAAGCACCGTTTCAGCACATCGAAGTGCTAATAACATATTTATTAATCAGCTTTTCTCTCTCCAGGAAGCCTATCACTTTACTCTTACTCAACCAATGCCGGAGACTACTGTCCCGGATGTAAGATCCAACGATACAAATAACAAAAGCAGCAAAAATTTCGCGACACACCCCACTGGTACGGTAGACTTAGCTTGTGAATAGACGAATCATCCGAACACGAACTGTTTGGCGATATAATTCATCTAAACCGGCCGCAATTTGTACCTAGACTATTTATCCGTCAATGAGTCTCAGCTCAACAAATCGTCTACTAATATAAATTCGGCGTCGGATAATTCGTCCCTAGCATATGATCGCAATTCGACGTGGTCTCGCCACATATCGATTCATAGTTGACTGTTCATAGTTACATTTAGTGGGACACACTGTTTAACGCTTCTTGTGAAAATTCTGAGATTTCAGTCAGCAATCGCTATTTTCATTCTATTGGCTCTCGAAATGCGAATATTTTGATCATTATTATTGATTTGAATAGAATTCAACAATCCATGGTTAACCTCTGGTAGGCTTTGATATTAAGTTCTTGATAAGGCGTTAGACTACTACGTTCTAAACGAAGAGGTTCGGATTGTAAAAATGCTATCCACCCTTCATCTAGTTTAATTTCGTTTTTCAACTCTAATCTGGTAAGAAGCTGGAGACCTAGTAAAACCATCGACTCCTTTTAGATCCGGAAGGCTGCCTTCCTTCGACGGTAAAAATGTAAACTTGTGCAGCATCCAGGACAGGAAAAGGAACAGCTCCACCTACACATGTACAAGGACGAAATAAAATGTCTGAACAAACAAAAATGAAATATACCCTGCCAGAAAACACATCAAACCTCTTTTTGTATCTTAAGAATAACATATTTCGATTTGGCACAGTAATCATCTGTACAACCAAGGCAAGATCAAGGTAAGAGAATGAATCCGCCACATAGGACTTGTGCTAAGGTACCGTGAATCCTCGAATTAGCGCCCGGGGTGCTTATTTCAAATTTAGGAGAAGACGGAGGGGCGCTTAAACAACAACATAAGCTGTTTATCGACATGAAATGCTGATCCTAAAGTTTTTGAAATTTTTCAAAAGACCATTTACTCTAAGGGGCTGAAACTTTCAGCAGCTGTTCCTTCATTCTCCGCAGAAATTTTGATAACTTAATTGTGTCTCCATCATTTTTGAGGTTGCCATGGCAACCATCAAATTTCAAGTAGTTCTGGCCAAAAATCAACTTTTTTGAGATAATTCCGATGTTTTTTTCCAGTTTTCTTCATCAAATTGCAGAAATTCATGAATTTGTACATTTTATAATTATTCTGACTTGATTTTGTGTTAATTTCCGTTATTTCTTGACTTCTTAAGAAAAATATGAAATCCAACACGACGGATCCAACATGGCGGGTCAAGTGACGTCATTTTACGTCATAACCAAGAAAAATGGTATCATCTTGTGGAGCAAGCTCAGGGCTATCTAATCAATGTAAATTAATTTCGCTGTCCTAACAAAACGAAAAACCAGAGAGGAGCTAGATCCACCCCATCCCGACCCCCTTGAACCACGCTGGGATATGAGCTAATGAGCTACCTTGTACGTCCGAGGGTTGAAATATTAAAGATAGCATTCGTTTTCGTTCACTTTGTAAACAGGACATACACATATCTTCCACGAAAACATCCCAATAACGGTCGGGTAAGTAGCATCCGAGGAAGAACCGGGTACCATGCCTAAAACACTTCACAGGGATTACCTTGGGTATAGGACCTATATATATATATATAAAGTTATAAAATGCCTCAAGCCAACAAAGAATGCCACTGCGTCAGGAGGATCAATGAAGATTCACAGTCCAAGCCTCACCGCAAAAATGAATTTAAAAACGTTTGATAAAGCAAGGACGGACAACTTCTGACGGTAAAAAAGTTAAAAATTTAAAAATTTAATAGAAAAACGTTTCGGTCTTAGACCTTCATCAGTTACAAGAGAAAAAGGACGAAAACTAAGTTTAAATACGGTTATAGTGTGGGAGATTACGTAACGAAATGAAAAATACAATATTGTGCTATTAATACATCGTGATTAATACAATACAGGAAGAAAATGCAAAACGAGAAATACAATGCTGTACTATAAATTGCGTCATACAGGGTGATAATTAATAGACCAAACGAAAAGAATACAATACTGTGCATAAATTACATTATAGAACGTGATAATTGCAGAACTAGGTTAAATTCAACCTAAAAACTAAAAGAGTTAAAATAGATAAAACGGACTCTTGCAATGCGGTAAATATAAAAGAAGAAACCTACGTTTACGCTGGACAAGGTTAATAACAAAATCCCAAATCGAGGCCTTTGGAGCATTAAAGGGTTGACAAACAACAAAATCCCTGGAGGGGCCCTTAAACAATAAGCTGTAATAAGATCCCAGGCAGGGCCTTTGAGCATACCTAACACCCAAAAAGCTGACAAAATCCAAGGAAGGGCCTTTGAACTGCCTTATGGCGCGAACGCAGATTTACACAAGAGAAAGTTAATTATAACAAATTCTGTTTTTGGAGTGAAATTCTTTTCTTTTATTTAAGCCATGGGGAGCCAAAGAGAACAGTTGAGCACTCCAATAAGCCTCTTTCGTAATTAAAAACCTATCGATCTCGTCTGAGTCATTAGGGGCCTGCACCTGATCAATGCATTGGAATTCAAAATCATCCAAGGAGTGTGGAATTTTATTGAAATGTACTGCTACCTCACAAGTGGTTTTGTTTGTGAGCATAGCAGACTTGTGGTTACGAAACCTAACCCGAAAATCGGTGGTAGTTGATCCTATGTACTGTAAACGACATTTCTTGCAGGAAACTAAATAGATCAAGTTTTTAGAATTAGACGAGATCGATAGGTTTTTAATTACGAAAGAGGCTTATTGGAGTGCTCAACTGTTCTCTTTGGCTCCCCATGGCTTAAATAAAAGAAAAGAATTTCACTCCAAAAACAGAATTTGTTATAATTAACTTTCTCTTGTGTAAATATGCGTTCGCGCCATAAGGCAGTTCAAAGGCCCTTCCTTGGATTTTGTCAGCTTTTTGGGTGTTAGGTATGCTCAAAGGCCCTGCCTGGGATCTTATTACAGCTTATTGTTTAAGGACCCCTCCAGGGATTTTGTTGTTTGTCAACCCTTTAATGCTCCAAAGGCCTCGATTTGGGATTTTGTTATTAACCTTGTCCAGCGTAAACGTAGGTTTCTTCTTTTATATTTACCGCATTGCAAGAGTCCGTTTTATCTATTTTAACTCTTTTAGTTTTTAGGTTGAATTTAACCTAGTTCTGCAATTATCACGCTCTATAATGTAATTTATGCACAGTATTGTATTCTTTTCGTTTGGTCTATTAATTATCACCCTGTATGACGCAATTTATAGTACAGCATTGTATTTCTCGTTTTGCATTTTCTTCCTGTATTGTATTAATCACGATGTATTAATAGCACAATATTGTATTTATCATTTCGTTACGTAATCTCCCACACTATAACCGTATTTAAACTTAGTTTTCGTCCTTTTTCTCTTGTAACTGATGAAGGTCTAAGACCGAAACGTTTTTCTATTAAATTTTTAACTTTTTAACTTTTTTACCGTCAGAAGTTGTCCGTCCTTGCTTTATCAAACGTTATATATATATATATATAAAATATATAAATATATATAAAGAATATATAAAGTATATATATAAAATATATAAATATATAATATATATATATAAAGAATATATAAATATATAAATATATATAAAAAAGAATATATATACTATATATATATAAAATATATAAATATATATAAAGAATATATAAAGTATATATATAAAATATATAAATATATAAAATATATATATAAAGAATATATAAATATATAAATATATATAAAAAAGAATATATATATACTATATATATATATATATATATATATATATATATATATATATATATATATATATATATATATATGGGTTATTGACCAAGTGTGAGGTTAAGATGGCTGGAGGTTGGTCAAGTTCGTTTTTGCGAGTTTATGGACCGAGACGGAGTCGAGGTCCATAAAGTCGCAAAAAAAGAACGAGGCTAATATCCAGCCATCTTGACCGAGCAAACTTGGTCAATAATGGATTTATTATATGGCTCTCGGGGAAATTTTCCTTGCGGGACACGGTGGGTAGTCCTGAGCGGGCAAGATAGTTCCATCTTGCCCGCTCGGGTAGCCAACAACAGCGCAGGATTTGATTCATCTTGCCCACTCACGGAGCAAGCCATATAATAAGGGGGATTAATTCACTCTCTTACGTTGATCTTCTCTTATTATCACAAGTAACTAATAGTGAAAGTTATTGTAAAATACAGCAAAAACATCAGTAAATCTCAAAAAATTGCTGAAAGCATTGCTTAATTTCATCGCCGTGTGCAAGTCCGCTGTATCAGAGAAATAAAGAAGCTGATACATTAGTAGGGCCAGCATTTCTCAATTTTGGCTTTAATTATTCTGTAGGGAGTGTTCCACAGTGACTTACTCATAATCATGATTTGTGAACGGGTTAGGGACAGGGAGCCCTCCACTCTAACTATAGGGCAGATAAAAGATGCGACGTCTTATTTGTTTCTTGGTTGCTATTAAAAAAAAAAATGAAATACTTGTTAACTGACACGAGGTCTGGAGCGGAAAAATTACGGAGCGTGGCGGAGACGGTCGAAAGAATGCGGAAATTGGCTTCAAGGTACCCGACGAACTCTGGTAATGAATTTATTAGTTCCTTTGATGCAACACAATCTGAATGAGGGGTTGGAGGTTAGCAATCCCAAGCCAGTCAAATTATGTAAGAGTTCCGTAGTTTGGTGCTAGCAATGAGCTATCAGAACTGTTCAGGCTCCTTGCTCCGCCTCCTAGTTAAATTAACAAAAATATGACTTTCCAGTCTCACCTTTGCTAGTGCTTCACCAGCGCAAACTCGGCGTCCTGCTGAGAAAGGCAGAAAGTTACTAGAGTTGGCGACGAGCTGGCCATCAGCATCAATATGGCGGCGAGGGTTGAACGAGTTGGGATTTTCCCAGCAGTTTGGATCTAGATGAACGTTCATCAAATTGACCAGCACTACTGTATCCTTCGGAACACGGTATCCTGCCAGCGAGGTGTCTTTCAAAGTGTAATGATGAAGAGCTGCTTCAGTCACATTTCCAAGTCGTAGCGTTTCCATGATGGTGGCTTGAACGAGCGGTAGATGCGAACGATGATCCAGCCCCGGCATTCGGTCCCTTCCGACTACTTCATCTAACTGGTTCTGTATCTCTGTTTGCCATTGGGGATGATGAACCAGGTATGCAATGGTCCAACGCAGGGTGGTACTGGTGGTCTCATAACCAGCCGCAAACATGTCCTTTATAGTGTTGATGATGTAGTCATCTGACAACAGAGATGTCTTGTCCAGATCTTCTTCATCAACCTCATTTTCAGCAGCAACCCTCTCTTTCAAAAGACTTCCAGTGAGGTTTTCAATGTCCGCTGTAGGGTCGAACTCCTCCCTCTGTATATTTAACTGTTGCCGAAGAATTTCACAAACACGGTCAGCTATGTTCTTTTGTAATTGATAACATTGAAATGGAAAGTACTTTGCTATTGGAAAAAAGTCCAAAATATATTCTTGAGCATTCATTTCAGTGTCGGTAAAACTTTGATTAATTAGCTGCAAGAGTTCCTGCAAGTCTGGATGGGAAGAATCGAAGTGCTTTCCAAATGTGACTCGACAAATCACGTTTGCAACGCTTTCCATAAGAATCTGTGAAGGATCAAAGTCATTTCCCTGTTGGGCTTCAAAATATTGCATCAGCCTTCTTGCCTGCTCCGAGATTCTCTCTTCCACCAGCTGCTGATCAGAAATATACTTGCGAACAGCTGCTATTAACAGCTTACGATGAAATCTCCAGTCGGGACCATAGTTCCCAAAAGCGATACTTTTTCCGCCTAAAATGGTGAAAGAAAGAATAAAAAAAGACGCGAGCATATAATTTAAACATAGTCAATGATTTGAACCTAAGCCAATATTTGCAAACTTAAATATGACACGCACTTCTTCGCTTTTTCTTATTCTAGCTTATTCTTCTTCTTTATTTGTTAACGCAATTACTGCAACCTCTGTAACATTTCAAAGGCGGTGCTCTCACGAGGAACAGTTGTGTTTGCAATTGTAGACAACATGATTGAGAACCTCAGAGATGCGCTGTGATAATTGAGGGCGTGTTTCTTTGGGAAAATCTAAGTTTGGATTCTTAAATCTAAAAACCGACTTTACGTTTCTTTCCTAAACAGATTAATCCAAGATCACTCGAATCATGGTGCATCAAAGGAACCGAAGAATCCCTGCCCAAAGTGGATTATTCGGTTTCTTTGATGCGCCATGATCCGAGTGATCTTGGATTAATCTGTTTAGGTAAGAAATGCAAAATCCGTTTTGGATTTAAGAATCCAATCGTGGATTTTCTCAAAGAAGCGCACCCTGAACCGTTAACCAGCAATTGCACCTTTTCCTTTTAATGCAAGTGCTTTATATTTCTTCGGCTGTTCACAAAACATACCAAATGAGGTTATGTGGTAGCGGTGGAACGGAGGCCGTCCAGCATAATCAGCAGACCTCTTAACTAGTACTTCCCTCACAGAATCAGCATCTTCAGCGACTACAAGTTTAAAACTGCCAACTTTCAACGAATACACTGTGCCATACTTCTTTCTCACGCTTTGTAATAGAACAGAAACGAAAAAAAGTCACATAATACGTTGCCATGGATTGTTCCTGAAAGTTAATCGCGTGTGGGGCAGCTCAGTTTTACGTGTACATGTAAATCTTATATAGGTGAGACGGCAAATTTAGATATCAAATCTCAAAAAAAAAAAAAAGTGCAGGGTCTAGATAGAAAATTGACACCATTTGACCGATAAGTTGTGGGCTGGTAAGGCTCAGTTTGCAAAGGAGGCTGGGTTACTAGTGTCGTGGTTAATGTCTTCGCGGCTTCTTACGATCCGTATGACCTAGAATTACAGGTTGATAATGGAACGTTAGCGAGCAGACAACAAGCAGAACAGCGTGGAAGTAAAATGAATTATTCTGTCAAGAACGTATAGCCAGCATTTTTACTTCCTAAAACCGTTGGAAAAGGCTCCCGTAGAAGCAATTATTATTTCGCTGGAATCGCTTTTACGCGAGATGATCATCACAGCTGGAGCTCGGGCCGCCAGGGTCTTCGCTAAAAAAATTAAACAACAACAACAAAAAAAACTGTCGTATGGTGATATTTCATTGAAACACGGGATAGATAGTATAGCAAGAAGCAAAAAGCTCCAATTGGAATGGATTTCTAGGATGTTGAGTCAGGAATTCCACTTGAATCGATAGCAAGCTTCTGTTCTTGAGAAGAACCTACAACAGACTCGTGAGAGCGGCGGAAATCGACCATAGATTTCCATCAGGGCATCGATTGCCTTTCACTCCGACTTGCTTGCGGTTAGCTGTGTTCCTGCTTTACTTTCCTAGGGCAAAACTATATATATATTTTTCATGCTAGTGTATTTTAAAATTAAAACTGAAAGTGGTTATAAGCCTTGGAACTTCGAAAATGAACTACAAACGAGTGGCAGTTTCCAGGCCACTTACTCAAGTAATATATACTAATTTAGTGAGGACAACAGTATTTAAAAATATATATTTATCAGCTATCACCTCGGGGAAGACCTAGGTTGCCACAGAGTTGAGTGAAGGTGGAGCCCCGAGGATCTACCTACGTGTGCCGTGAAAGAACAACTATGACTTTGGGGAAAGATTTGCAGAGAAAAGAGTTTGAAATGCTGTAATAGATCTCAAAATCCAACGTTCTATATTTGCACGTTACATAGCATTATAATTTCATCACAGAAACTGGAACTCTTACTTACGACTTAGGCCATCGTGAGCTTTACAAACAATAAACCTAAGGAGCCTGTGGTCGATCACCGACCCGTGTGAGCTTGAAGATTCCAAAATACACTATGGACTAACCTGGTGCAGGCTCTCGGTAGTTGGGGAGGAGCGAAAAAAGAGGGCGACCGAGAAAAACAAGAAAGGACTTAGTCCTCCCTCGTTTTTTCTCTCGCTCGCCCTCTTTTATTTCCGCGTCCCCAACCACCGAGGGCCTAACTGTGGACCGTCAGAACGATCCACGAAAGGACCCATTGCCATTATAGTAAATCACTTGGTGAGTAAATCGAGTTCACTCATCACAACATTTTATTCAATCACTTCAACTTTGATTTCAGTGAGTGAGGAAGAGTCCGAAATCAATCAATCAATTAATCAATCAATCATAATACTAATAGCAGAGAATAGAACCGGACTAAAATCATTTATGTTTAAAGTGAGTGGAGTTCAAAGGAAGCATGGGTCACCATACGAACCCTACAAATAATTCAAAATTTATAACGGCTTCACGTGCTTAAAACGAAACGATTACGAAGGACCAGCAACTCGAAAAATCCTGACTTGAGATCCTGACTAGAAATTCATACTCGATATCCTGACCAGATACCTAGCTTGGTCGGATTGAAAATTCAACACAAACTCTTGCATTGATAGTTATCAGTTACTAGTACACTTAATGCATACGCGTTAATTATGAGAAACAAGCCATTTAATAAAGGCTTTTCATCAATGTTATCACTGTTACACGACCCGATTTTTAACGCAACAATATTACGTTACGAATCCATATGATGCGACATGGAGCTCGGGGCGATGTTGCAGTTGCTACCCAAATTTCCAATTTTGCGTTAAAAATCTTTTGATGTAACATGACCTTTACACGGAGTTCAATTTCGTCGTTGCAAGTTGTTCGGTGAACCGTTAAACCACCTCAATAAACTGGCTAGCGAAATTAGTAGTAATAATCATAAAGAACGTAAATCACACGCAGAACTAATAGCTACCGTAAAGTTCCGATAGTAGCGACCCTCGTTACTTTCGATATTAGCAGCCTTTGGGGGTCGCTACTTTCGGGGGTCGTTACTTTCGGGGAACAAAAATCGTTTACAAATAGAGCTGGCGCGAGCTTTTTTCCGAAATTAAAATGAACAACATAAAATTCAAAAAAGAACAACATTTTATTTGCATTCCATATGTATAGATTGTGTTTCATAAAAGAAGGTAACCATGATAAATACAGCAATAATAAAATAAATCAATATCAACACTAATAAACAAATGAGACAAAATTCGTCTAACCAGTTTCATGTTTTAACTACGACATGGGTGGGCTCCGGATGTCTTCCTAGATTGTGTTGTCAGTGGTCGGGACGAGTTGTATTAGTTTGTCTCTCAGTTCTTTCCTTAGACTTCTAAGTGTTTTCTTGACGCCAATTTCATAAACGCAAGGAATTACGATGCCTCCTCTTTGAACCCATACACCATCAGGCGCACTCCTGCTCTGGCCAGATGCACGGCAAGTCATCTTGATTTCCTTTTCCAGTAAAGGCTTGTACAGGACCTCCGCTAGACTATCAGGCACGTGTCCAAATGTAGTCGTATCTTGTTCGCCGCCGTTGGTGTTTTTCATCTTCATAATCTGAGTATCAGGCCTTTCTTAGCAAGAGGGTAGGGGTAGGGGAAATTGCAGAGAAAGGCCTGACACAAACGTTTTACTTGGCTTATGTCCAACATCCAAAATCTGGATGTTACGCTGATTGGATAATACACAATGCAACATGACGTCACACTACCGGAAGTAAAAGCATTTCGATTGGTGGTAAATTCTTTTCTGTCGGGATATTCACCAGGCTTGTTATTTCACCGTCGAGCTCAGGGTATTGGTCAGAAAACCGCGTATCAAGAAATGGTCTATTGTTCCGGCTCAACATCACACGTTCAGCAAAACTGAATAGCCTGTTGTTCTTGGTAACCCTGAGGGACTTCGTCCGAAGCCAAACCAAAATCGTCGCCGTTGTTCGGAAAACTTTCGGCAGAACAATTAAGCTGCACTTGGGGGTGGGCAGCATAATTTTTTCTCTCGTAAAGTCAATTCTCACCGGTGTACCCCAAGGCAAATTGACCGCCGCTGTGCACATCGAGGTGATCACAATTCAAAAACTAATTATCCACATGTGTCGCATTCGGACCACGTCTCTCTAAATACAACCCCCGGTTTAAATCCCTTTTTATTCTAATTCCGACTCCTTTTAATAGGTATGCTGCTGAAAACATTCTTTGTCTGTCATTCGTGCGGCGTTATAACTTTTCTGCTTTTTATTAAGTCGACCGCGCGGTGGTTAGAGTGAAGAATGCGTGACTGAAATTCTGTTTTTGCGCGTATAAATCTTTCTCTAAAACCTGGCAATCGTCATGGAAGTTATTCGTTTTCAATTTTTTGAGTGTTCGCAGAGCGTCCAGATTTTGACTCAACTGTTTTCAGTCGAGCGCGCGGCACTTTATAAACGAGGTGTGACTTTTTAGTTGTGAAAGAGCGCCGTTGTTTTCAATCCAGCTCGCAGCAAACGAAGGTGTGATCTTTTCTGTAGAACAACTATCAGTCTGGAAATGAAATAAGGTATCGAAGAGTTGTAACCATTAACGAATAAAAAAGTTTTACTCGTGAATTTGTCTGAAAAAAACTGATGTTAAATATACATCCTTGGTCAAAGAGCGCGTGCGTTTTTCTTCGATTTCAATCACTGAAACACGTTGCACGCGACAGAGGTGTGACTTTTTTCTATTCATAGACTGATAATAGATACTTCTCGTGAATAAATCTCTTCCAAAGCAATTGACCGTTGCAACCGAATTCTGATAATTTATGTTCAAGTTTAACTTAAAAATTTTACTCAGGGTTAAACGGGGAATATATATCGTAAGTATTTGAGTAAGACTAAAATTTCTTGAAGGAGATTGATTAATGATTTTACAAAAGCGTTAGCCAGTGGGAGGAAATAGTGGGAGAGGGCGGGGATAATGCTTTTCATGCACGCTAATAAAAGAACACTTAACCTGATGAATGAAGCGCGGCATTTGAATGAACTCAATTTTAGTAAACAAATCTAGAACGGTGGGGTCGTGATTCACAAAAAATACGTTGAGAGTAAAGCGGAAATTACTTAAGAGCGGAGAAACGCTACCCAAAACATCGCGTCTGTAATTTTAATTATTTGTTCCCTGATTTCTTTCCGCTGGAAATCGCTGTGGACATCAATCGGTCGGCGAGGAAAGATGCGCGAGCTTCGAAGCGCTGTTAAGAGCTATTAATCTGTGGCCGAATGCTCGACTGAGAGCAGTCTCTCCTCCTGCTTTTCAATCCGTGGGTCGAACGCGGAAACAGCGGGAGCGCGAAGCGAGCAGCTTTGCCGCTCGATTATCGCGCTCGCTATTTTCGCGTTCATCCTACACTGATCTTATGGGTTTTGGAGCATAAGAGAGCCTGTTCGCAATCTAGCCAAATGCGAACTTCACTTTCACTCCCACGCATGGTGAGTTTACCAGGTTAGAGCAATTTTAAAGCAAAACGATGCCTTACTTGTCGGCAGATTTTACTTTCACTTTTAAATACATGTGTACAACTGCCACCCTACCAGCCACCCCACCGCAACTATTTGCACCGACAGGATTTTACCAATACCATCTCCCCTCGGGAGAATTTGTCTTCCATTCAGTCTTTCCGATCGTTTAAATTTCGCGCTCGTATGGTAATCGGAAATTTCAAAAACTCCCGCGGGCATTTAGAAGCTTATACCGCCATTGTTCAAAATGACCATATAAGACCAATTTTAGGTCTTATAACAATGCCTACTGTTATCAATGTTGAGCCGGTTTTCTTGATAAGGAACTCTTTTTGTTGAAGGTCCTCGCTGAGCCCCTTCATCTTCATTTTCACAAGTGCTCTTTTTTTGGCCGCTTCGCCTTTGAAGTCACTCCAGTTGGGGATCGCTGGCCTCGAACAGGAATTCAACCTCTAGGACTGGCTCTCGAAGGAGTTCGTGGAGCGCTTTCCTTCGCCTCGTCGAGGGCCCTACCACCCGCCAATGTCTCCCGTAACTCCGTAAACATTCTGTAGCAACTCATTATTTTCCTAGCGCATTTTTTGTAGACAGACCTTTTGCCGTCTTCACTATCTTGAATCACAACAATTCTCAACTCGAGAAATAATTCCATGAGAATGACAGGTTTTTTACACAAAACATTAGAAAACTCTTTGTTCGAAGTTTCAGAAAACAGCGGTACTGTGACGACACACTTTCCATATTCTGTGTGAAAATTTTCGAGGCAAATTGTGCAAATATTCTCGGAAACCATTACAAAATATTAATGTATACGATGTGAGACAACCGTAGACTAACCGTTTGTGTCTTGTGTGCTCCCGAAATTCAGAACTCATGCTGAAGATGAGCCAGAATTTAAGCCCATGAGTAAGGTTGGAATTTGTAACAAATGCAACGATACTGCCATTGCCGGCTATCGTGGTGATACCAATGATGAATCAGTGTTAGAGGATATGGAGGCTTCCCACGAAACCAGGCCAGATCAGTTTGAAACAGAAAATGAGCAAAGTTCAACCGGCGTAGTCTCCGAAGCCCTTAAGACAAAGACAAACAGTAGCAGCAAAGGCACTGATATCAAGGTCCCTGACAAGAGAAAGCAGTGGACAAGGGAACAAAAGTTCGAGTTCATAGATCTCTACAAGAAATACAAAAACAAGGCAAAGGCCGCTAGAGAGTTTAAAGCTCGCTGTAACTTCGAAGTCAAAGCTAGCACACACAATCCATGGATCAACCAAGAACATAAACTTAGAAATTTAAAGTGCAAAGCGAAAAGGGCAGGAGCTGGTCGGCATACAGCTTTTCCGGACGTGGAGAAGAAATTATTTGAGGAATTCCAGGAACTACCTGGGAAAGGTGTCAAGGTTAAGGAATGGTGGTTTCGAAGTCGATGCAAACAGTTAAAGTGCACCTAACCCCCATTTTTTTTTTTTTTTTTTCGCTAAAACGAATTTGCTATTTGAAATACTTCTGCGAAAAAAAATTTGGTGTCGGTTAAATCCTCGATTTTCTGTGCCCCGACGAAATTTCGAAAATAGCTCTAAAACACCGCCATTTTGTTTCACGACCGAGTTTGAGGAGGATGGGTCCAGCGGCTGTTGTGACGTTTACCCAGGAAGGTTGAATATCTCACGTCCTCGCATTTCCTTCAGGATGGTGCAGTAAACATTCAAAAAGTGCTCAGAAACGCCTTCCAGAAGTGCTATCGGCTGTTGTAGCAATATCCCAGATATAAAGAAAGATATACTGTACAACTTACTGGCGATGAGCGGTCAATGCTACAATAAAGACGTAAACGGTGGTTGATTTTGTCGAACCGAAACAAGCGAACTGAGTCCGTGAGAACCATTGAAGAACTCTCCCTTTAATTTGTTCCGCAGACTTTCAAACGCTATTTTCAAAATTTTCTGCTTAAAGCCAACCAGCAATTCGTAGAAGTACTACCGACAACCTATATCTTCCAGTCCCGCAGTATTTATAACATAGCCGGCAAAGTTGTGCGATCAATCAAGAAGCGTTACGACCGATGTACTGATCATGATAGGTAAATATAGGTCGCAACGGTACGCTGCCACCCAACACTTATTCCTCTTTCGATTTAGATAAAAGTCGAAGATTAATCCTTAAGAATTACACGATAATAAAACTGTTAGACTCACAGAGTTTTTCGAAGGCTTGGAAATCAGCAGTGCGACAAACATTCTGTGCAATAGTTCGTATTCGTAATCTGTACAATAGCGTCGAAAATATGACCGCGTAACATTATCTGCGGACCGCTCAGGAGACACATCATTTTCGCTTGTCCGACGAATTTCACTGCAAACTTTGAGAAAAAGTTACATTGGCTATTTGGAGTTACGAATTAAAACGCGTGACAATGTGAAATCGGTAATTGTATGAAATGTTTCCTTCCGCCTTTCTTCCCGCAGCCTCAAAACTACAGGTCTAAAACAGTTCTACGATTTTCAATCGATCGAAGCCAGTATTTTGGAGGTCATCAAGTCTCGAAAACTGCAACACTTACGTCGCTCTTATGAACATGAAGCAATCCAGAAAGTAAAACACAAACTGGATTTAACAGAACAACCATACCTTGGCAGAATACATTCTCGCTAAGGACAAATGTAAACGGGCTATAAACACGCGTGGGAATCTTCTGTTTAGGTGACGAAATTACCATCCAAAGCAGTCCTTGAGTTTTCTTTACAGCTTTTCGTTTGCCTGCTCCTCCACTTCGTATCTAGCTTTCCATTTCTAATATACAAGCAGTTCGTCCGCAAAGAAGTCTTCTCCGTCGTCGCTTGAAATATTGCAAATTGCTCACAAAGCTCTAAGCGAGAGTTCACAGTTGTCGAACGTGCTCGATCGAAGTTTATTTCGGATTCTTCCGAATCGAAACTTAACTCTCACTCCAGTGACGAAAAAGAAATGATTCTGAAACAAAACTTGGCCGTTTTAGTTCCAAAATATATTGGAACGATTAGTTTTGTTTGCCATTTTCTCGAGCAAATAAAGAGAGCTGACGGAGGCGCCATTATGTTTGGCTCCTGGGTAGACGTCATCAGCAACCGCCAACCCAGACTCCCTAAAACGCGGTCTTGCAGCACTTTAAGCGCGACTTTGAAAGGGCATAGAAAATCGACGATTCAACCATATTCAAAAAATTTTTTCGCCCAAATGCTTCGAATAACAAGTGGATTCGTTTTAGCGAAAAAACCTTTTTGGTGTTAGGTGCACTTTAATGGCGCAGCTGCATCCAGGAGTGGAATTCAAAATTTCAAACCACTGGTTTGATTGCTAAATCACGCTGTGATATCAGATTGCGGCGCCCAGCAAACAGTCCGGGATCGTTATCAGATTTGATAACCATGTGACGTCACAACATGGCGGCCATTTCAAAACCCGGGAATTTTCGTATTCACTTCGCTTTGCTCGTTATTTGTTCGATTATACTCGAGTAATTTACCCATAACTCTATTCGATAATTACCAGAAAAGAGGGAGCCTCAGGTGTTTTGAAGATGGCGGTTGAAGACCAGCGTAAACGATGTAAAATGCTACTCGTAAAGTGAAACAGCGCTTGCAATTTTGCGTCCAAACCAGGTATGTTTTTCATTTTGTCATTAGATTTAAGTTACTTGGAGATTTTTGCGAAAATCACAAAAAATATGTCGTTAATCTTCACGCCATATTCTTGGGATTTAACGTGTTTGTAGTGTTGTGCACGATCTGTGAAAAAAGTGCGCGGGGGTATTTTGATTTGCGATGTGTTGTTCGTAACGGCGGCCATATTTACAGCTGTAACTGATGTGTTCCTAGGTATTGAGATGGCGGATGCTGGTACCCATATAATCAAAATAGCAACTAAGTAATGTAAGTAACTTACATAAATCATCTAAGCCCCTTCAGAAAAAATTATAGCTCTTAGTGAGTCGCTCGATTCATGGTACGGCAGTCCAGGTGGTCGGGAAACCACTTGCGAATCTAACATTAGTCGTTTATTTTCTTTTGAAGGGTTACCATGAGTTCAAAATCAAGGGGCCAGAAGGAACTCCTTTTCATGTCCTTCCTGAAAATTGGAAACAAAGACCCGTTCGCACTTCATTGTGTTTTGCCAGAAATTAGAGAAATACCCGAGACACTTCTAGACGTGCCACAGTCTGGTATCCAAGAGCGCTAAGCAAAATTACACTTTGAGAGAAGTTGCTGGAAGACAGATAGGCCCGGTGCAATACTTCTTAAACAGGGAACTAAAACACCTTTCGGACTGCCGGAAAATCGGCAATCACATTAAAGGGTAAGTTGCCTATATTTTAGAGTCAATTTTAACAACTCGCGGTCCTGAAATATTTTCCGGAAATGCCGGCCAAAATAGGTCAGTTTTCTGGCACACCAGTCGTTATATAATGAAGCTTATTGTTGGATTTAGCGAGTGAACTATGGTACGAAAACATATTACGTGAATTATAGTTTCTTTTATATGAATCGGTCATTAAAAGCTTTTTTCCATATCACCGAATGCACAACAATAGACTACTGATCTACAACTAAAACAATTTTTTTCCGGAAATGCCAAGACTTCCAAGTTTACTGTCACATCTCACGACATAAAGTGCTGCATGTACCCATTCCACTGAACGGAGGTGTATCACAAATTAAAGTAAATATACCTGCTATATTTTTGTTGTTGTGCCAGAACCATATCAGGCGAGCCCACAACGAAGATGGAAACGAAATGTACAGCACGGCAGAGGGGATTGAATTAGCAATCGCAGAAATGGAATTAGGCGAGGGATGGGATATGGCCATCGAGGTAAGCTATTTTATCATCAGTATATCTAGACAGAGAGTCGACAGAGGGAGGGTCGCGAACTGTTTCGATACTTTTATTTCCATTTCATAGTAATGAATCATAGTAGGAGATGTTTCGGTCCTAACCACGCTTCGCTCATGCAAATTGAACGAAATTCAGTTACAGCTCTCCGCTTGGAATATAGAAGCAACTTGTTCAGTGTCAATTTGTGAACTCAAGATGTATTTACTGTTAGTGTTTCGTTTATATTTTATACAGACTGTTGAACAGCCAGCTTCACCAACTACCAAGAAAATGAAGACTGAGTGAAAATAGAAGCTATCATATTAGTATCAATAAACAACGCTTTTGTGAACAGAATAACTGTTGTCTACCTTCGTGTGTTTTTACTCGGAACAAATATTATACGGTGTCGATCTGAAAATGAAACTTTTCGCAGTAGCTTTTGGACAAAGACCGTTTTCTTCCATACATCTCTGTTTCTATTCCATAATTCAGTAACCTATTGTGAAGCAAACATACAATTAATTAAATGAAATTGCATTGTGATGTTGTCAAAAAAGTAACTCCTTTCATCGCAGCGCCCCGTCGACCGCCATATTGAATTATACACTGTTGCTACCAAATAATGTCACGTGAACGAAAACTTGTGCAGCGATTGGTTAATGGTTTGTTTTGGTCGAGGTTATCAAATCTGATAACGATCCCGGACTGGCAAATGCTGCACAGAAACAGTCTGAAACACTTCGTGAACACTGAATAAACAATATCTCTAGAAATATTGAAGCAGTGTTCTTGAAACTTGGCACCACAAATTTGCATCACAAAAGAAACAAAATGACACCCTTAGGGCTGTTGCCATAGCAACTCTTTCGGCTCCACTCTCTTTCTGTCAAAAAACCAAATATCCTCATTTGCAACCTCTAAAGTGAGACAAAGGGTCCTACTTGGAACAGACATAGTTCCCATATTGTCTTAAATCCCATCATTAGATTGGGTGGGGTAGATGGTTCTTGGTTTAAGACAAAAACTGGGAATTTCAGTGTTTATTAAGGCAGCACCAGCGGCAAAATTGTTGTCATGGCAACAGCACTAAGGGTGTCATTTTGTTTCTTTTGTGATGCACATTTGTGGTGCCAAGTTTCAAGAACACTGCTTCAATATTTCCAGAAATATCAGTTATTCAGTATTTTACCACTTTTTAGTTGCAAACAATATGACGTCATCACTGATCAAATTTGCATACTATAAAAAAGTCAATATCTCTAAAACGAAAAAAGATATTTCAAAAAGAAAAACGCCATTCTTCTCTGTTTTTAAATGCCTTTTAAATAAACTCAAATTATTTTTCATGTCATCTGCACTATAAGAGACAGTGTATCGTGCAATTGACCATATTTGCCGGTGGTAAGCCTTGCATCAAACCCTTGTTTATCGTTAAGAATTCCAGACAGAGAAAAGAGGCAGTGTGATCCAAGAGTCGTAGTCAAGTCCCAAGAGAACGCGTGGTGCAACGACGAAATGATGGTCTTCTGGCTTAGAAATATGTAGAAGAAGCCAAACATGTTTGGTCAACCACACGACAGACTTCTTATCTATGATGTGCATAGAGCTCAAACAACAGAGAAGGTAAAGACCATTCTGACGCAAGAGTGCCAGACGACATTGGGGCTTGTACCTCCGGGCGCAACGATCAAGGTTCAACCACTCGATGCTACCTTTAATGCGGAATTTAAGAAAAGTGTTGACAGACTAGCCACGGAATGCCTGTCCCCAAATCCAGAGCGCTTTGTGACGGGAAAAGTGACTGCTGGTGATCGGCATGTGCTTTTCACGAAATGGGTGGGTATGGCATGACAACAGACCTCGCGCCGGCTGAAAGATACAGTTATCCGTTTATTTGTGAAATGTGGAATTTCACTACCCATTTCCGGTAGTAGGGACAGTGAAATAAATATCGATGGTTTACCGAACTACAACATGGGTGAATCAGCCGACATAGAGGAGATCGAGTTCTTCACTGACTCAGAGGAGGAAAGCTAAACTGCCTCGATTGTACTGCATGACGCACCGCTGCGTTTTAGTCTGTACCCCGTACCGGTATCGCAGAGTCAGTGTCATTTGATTGAAAGAAACACGATCATGTTCATCGACGAAAACAATATAGAGTTTTCAATTTCAATTTGAAGAAACGTCCCTGTTGTTAATACGAAATTATACCGGTTTAGTTCTTACATCGCTACATCGGTGAACTGATGTCAAGGACGAATGGGGGCATAAAGCTTCCCCTTGTTTTAAATTAAAGTACCTTATCGTAAATTATTTGTGACACTGCACAAACATATTATTGTACATTTAAATTTTGACTATTGATTGACAAATTAAAGGTATAGGGTATACAATTTAAAAAACTTGGTCTCGCTACTTTCGCGGGGGGAGGGGGGGAGCGTCGCTACTTTCGGGAGGTCGCTACTTTCGGGGGGCGCCACTTTCGGGGTGTCGCTACTTTCGGGATTTACTAGCGGCCACAAAAAATTGACGTTAATTTCGGGGGCTCGCTACTTTCGAAGGGTCGTTACTATCGGAACTTAACGGTAATTGTGTAAACAAACCTCGCTGTGGCTTCGCGAAGGCTTTCTCCAGTTTCAAAACTCAACAGATTTCCTATTAAAGGCAAACTTGTCAGGCGTGGTCCCGGCGGCATGTTCCTGAACTGATACAGCTCAATCAGTTGATTGAGAATCAGCAAGAACACGATGGCAAGGAAAATATTTCCAAGAGTAAAAAATTCTGATAACAGCAGCTCCATCTTCGAAATATGCAAATATATGGATCACGCGATGCAGATCTCGTCTCTAGAGAAGAAAGGCAATGTCGATGATTGACACTCCGAATAATAAGTTCTTAATAACTGGCCCCAAGGGAAACAGTGAGTTTGTTTCCCCGAGACGCTCAATGAGGTCGAGGGGAAACACAACTCACTGTTTCCCGCGGGACCAGCCATTAAGTGCTTTGTTATATCTCAGAACTCAGAAATTGAAAAAAAAAAAAAAAAAAATGCGAAGAAATCGTTTGCTTGACGCCGGCTTGGCGCGGTTTCAAGGAGCACGACCTGATCACGCGCGAGTCGAAAGTTCAAATTGTTGTTTTCGTGGGGAGTTAATGAGTTTTGTTCGCCCTAGGGAGTTGGTGAGTTTTGACCCACGACATGTGACACGTTCTCCTCTAATCGGAAAACGTATTTGAGTTCGGAGGTATAACAATGCTCATTGTACTCACCTACGTCGTTTGGATACAAATCGAAGTCTTTTCGATATAAAGTGGTATCGATACAAAGTCGTTTCGATACATATCAAAGTCGATTCGATAGACATCTAAAGTTGATTCGATACAAACCAAAGTAGCTCAAAGTCGTTTCCTTAGCAAAAGTAAACTCAAGGAAATATTTATACAATTGCATTTTAATTGTATTGTAATTTATTTATAGTAAGTAGTGTAAGTGTATGTGGTGTAAATATCGTGTAAGTTGGAAGTACAGTGTAAGTGTATTGTGTACTAGTATAATATTAGTTCTGT
Organism: Orbicella franksi; assembly: GCF_964199315.1. Lineage (NCBI taxonomy): Eukaryota > Metazoa > Cnidaria > Anthozoa > Scleractinia > Merulinidae > Orbicella > Orbicella franksi. The sequence continues at coordinate 14,931,902 of NC_138152.1, read as the reverse complement.
AAGTACTTAAAGTGTCTGTCCTGTAAATAAAACCGCGGAAAAAAAGTTCAAAAGTGGATTGTGAGTTTGTGGGTGATTGTTTAATCATGAAATAATTAATTGGTACACTGAACATTGTATGAATGGGAGTGCAAAATTAAATTAAGAATCTACACTACTCATTATATTTCAAAATTTTCTCACAATTGTACAAGCCTTTAAACGAATGCAGTTTGGAAAAAAATTCAAATATCATAAGTGGAGCAAGTTTTTAATTGCTCCAGCTTACATACAATTACCCGTGTTAATTTGCACTACAGTGCATGCCATACTGTTGCTATGGTAACTGTGTCGCAAAAATGATAACAACTTGTTGTAGAATGATGAAGCAGTTTTTTGATACCACAATTGAAGCGTCAACTGATAAAGAGTGATTGTAACAACCTGGGACGGATCTAAGGGGAGGGAAGGGGGAAGCTCCGGTTGTTTGGTTGACCCGCCTAAATTAAAAAAATAATAAAATAAAATCAAAGGAGACCTATGGTCAAACTCGTGGATTAGGTAATCTAGAGATGAAACATATTGGTGAACTTGCAATTACTGGTGTATTATTAAATGCTGTTAAAACAAGCCGGGTTTGTACCATGCAAGGTCGCACTTAACTCACAAAGTGTAGGCTTTTTTCGTTGGGTTTTTTTTTTTTTTTGCACACATATCACAAAGACATACGTCCAGAATAGCTAGGGTGGCAAAATTGCAGCAAAACATGGAGTGGTAAAGGCTAAAGGTTCTTGGGTCACAGAGGACACTCCTGCCCAACAAATCATAGAGTACTCTCCCCCCCCTCCTCCCCCCCTCCCCCCCCTTCTCTCACGCCCAGATCTTGATGTTGATTTGCCTGCTGGAAAAATTTGCATGTATTCAAGTCGTACGAGCTCACAAACGCGTTTCCATTGCATTTCATTCAAGGTTATAGGTATGGTTTCTTATGAGACAGCACTTCTTTTCCAATGTGGAAGCGCTTGTCTCAATATATATTGTACGTAAAATACATCAAAATAAGTAGACTCTTTTGCAAGCATTTTCAGTGTTGATCCGACAATTCTGTCGACCATAAATATGTGTTCCAACAATAATAAAAACAGCTTCATTGAAGTGTCACTGTATTTAGTATTAGCTAATAATTGGGGACAAGCTCGAAGGGGGTTTCTTTCTCTTTGTTATCTTTTCAATCAGGAAACAAAAGTGTAAACAAAAGACAGGGTAAAAGGCATTTAAGCTTATCAAAATCAAGTATTTGGGAGTTTCTTTCCAAGTCTATGTGCATTTCACATCCCACTTAGAGTTCAGATCAATGTACTAAAAGACGAGTATGGAGAACACAACTTAAATCTAAACTTAACTCGATGCCGGTTGAACATGGACAACTCAAAATTAAAAACTTAAGTGTCTAAACTGCAACGCGGTGAACGAAGGTCCTGCTTGATTGAACGTTGGATCTCACAGCAGATCTAATCAGCCAAACTTGAAAAGTAAAACGATAATACGTCACTACTGCAAGGTTGACACAACATCATAGAGTTAAAACAATATTTCGGCTGGCCTCAGGTTTAGATGTTACTAAATAACAAATCAAAGGAGACCTATGGTCAAACTCGTGGATTAAGTAATCTAGAGATAAACCATGTTGACGAACTTGTAGTTATTGGTGTATTTTTAAGGACTGTTAAAACAAGCGGGGTTCGTAGCACGCAAGGTCGCACTTATCTCAGAAAGCGTAGGCTTTTTTCGTTGGATTTCGTTGCCCGTTGCAAAATTGCAGTTGAACATGGAGTGGTAAAGGCTAAGGGTTCTTGGGTCACACAAGACACTCCTGCCAAAAAAATTAATAGACTACTCCCCCCCCCCCGCTCCCCCGCCCCCCCCCCCCCCCCAACATACATACACCCAGATCTTGATGTTGATGTATGTCTGCCTGCTGGGAAAATTTGCATGTATTCAAGTTGTACGAGCTTACAGACCTTCTTCAGTGCATTTCACTCAAGGCTATAGGTAAGGTTTCTTATGAGACAGCACTTCTTTTCCAATGTGGAACTGCTTGTCTCTATATATATTGCACGTAAAATACATTAGAATAAGTAGCCTCTTTTGCAAGCATTTTCAGTGTTGATCCAAAACATCTGTCCACCCATAAACATGTGCTCCTACGAGCTCACATAGTGTTTCTTTCGCTTTGTTATCTTTTCAATCGGGAAGCAAAAGTGTAAACACAAGAGAGGGTAAAAATCATTTCAGCTTATCAAAATCAAGTATCTGGGATTTTTTTCCAAGTTTATGTGCATTTCACATTCCACTCAGAGTTCAGATCAATATACTAAAATAAACAAGACAAATATAGAGAACACAGCTTTAATCTAAACTTAACTCGATGTCTGTTGAACGTGGACTACTCAACATGAAAAACGTAAGTACTATAAACTGCAAAGCTCTGAACGAAGGTCCAGCTTGATTGAACATTGGATCTCACAGGAGATCTAAGCAGCCAAACTTGAAAAGTAAAACGATAATAAGTCAAACACTACTGCAAGGCTGACACAAGGTCTATTCAAAACAATATTTCGGCTGGCCTCAGGTTTAGATGTTACTAATTATAAAAATGAAATTACAATATTATATAATGGTGTCGGTGTTTGTCCTGGTTAATGGTCGTGTAAAAGCTACAAAATCATCAATTCGGGCTGGCACGATGCATCCTTTGAGTAGTAACCGCGCAAACACGATAGCGAGGCTCGCGCTGACTGCGCGGTTACTATTCCAATATGGCGTCGGGCTCGGTTACTATTCCAACATGGCGTCGGTCTCGGGCGCTCTCGTTCGGGCCGACTTATTACGAACAGTGTCTACACCTGAGTGAGTGAGTGAGTGAGTGAGTGAGTGACACATTTGCATATCGGAGTCCCCGCAAGAAACAAGTTTCTACGCTTCGCGTATCCATGAGTTTAAAAATGAAATTACAATATTATACATTGGTACCGATGTTTGTCTTGTATTCAATAGCTGTTTCGTTCATTAAAAGTTGTTCGTTTCGCTCATATAAGCTCATTAAGGTCGAGGAATAAGACACATTCTCATCAAAGCTTACCACATTAGCTTTTCAGGTCACTTTCCAGCAAACAAACGCACATCTCATGGTCATTTTGAACGCCTGGACGACTCAAATGTTCCTGAAATTCAGCCTTCAAGTTAGCCATAGTACTAATTCGAACAATCAAAGTCAACTCCACTTCAATTAAGCGAAACAACTAATATTAATGGTCGTGTAAAAACTAAAAAATCATCAATATTGGGGCTGGCACGATGCACGCATTGGGTAGTAGGCTCGCGCTGACTGCACGGTTACTATTCCAATATGGCGTCGGGCTCGGTTAATATTCCAATATGGCGTCGGACTCGGGCGCTCTCGTTCGGGCCGACTAATTACTAAGAGTGTCTCCCCTGAGTGAGTGAGTGAGTGACACATTTGCATATCGGAGTCCCCGCAACAAACACGTTTCTACGCTTCGCGTATCCACGAGTTTAAAAAGATGAGACAATACCACGCTCCCTAGTAAACAACGACAACGGCGGCGCCAAGACCGACGCCTAGTCACAAATGAATTAATATTTTTCCAGCAAAATTCGCGATTGTCTAGATCTCTTCAGTACGCCAATGGCTCTGAAAAAGTGCTCAGTCTTAATATGCAGTGACAGCGTTCAATTCCAAATGTAAGTACGGAAAATTAGCCGTAGTCTTTCGCGTTCCTCAGACTACGCAGAACTTCACGTTGTTGGGGAGTTGAAGCAACCACAACGGCGACGCAGAGGACAACGTCGATTAAAAAATAAATTTAATTTTTACCTACGAATCTCGCGATACTTTTAAGTCATTTAATTTGTTTATCACTGTCAAAAAAATCACAAAACAACAGCATCACAAAACTAAATCAGCGACACAGTGATTAATTTGAAGAAGAAATTTAAAATAAGTAGCCGTCGTCGCTCACGTTCTCCAGACAAAGAAGAATTTCGCTATTTCCAATTGTTGATTTGGAGAGGACGGCAAATAAATGTACTATCTTGTAAGAAAACATGTACGGTGTTTCAATCGAGTTTTAGTATAAATCTACTGTGTTCTATCACGAATGCCGTTCTCTGATTGGCTACGCTACTCACTATCTATTCCGTTGTAGATAGTTAGTAGCGTAGCAGTGCCGCTTGGAGCCGCCTCTCGGCGTTTTCGAATTGTCTGTGAAGAGGATTTAGTTAAAGTTTTGAACGACTGGTAGATTTATACTAAAACAATCAGATTATTCACTCTCGATTTCCTGTTTCTATGCGTGATAGTTGACGAGGGCGTATCACGCGATAGAAATCTCGAGCTCATAATCTAATTAACAAGTAGATTATGAGTTCGAGATTTCTATTAAACAATTAGTAGAATTCTACTTGCACACTAATGCAAATGCTGCAATCTGATTGGCTGAGACATTGCACACTATCAGCCATTAGTGTGCAGTGGCTTTGTGTGGTCGACAAAATTGCAACGTTTACTCGTTTCTCTGAAGTCTCATGCTTTGGATATAAGCTCCCTATAGTCAGAATCAACTTCAGGAGGGACAGAAAACCAAACCAAAAGAAAAAAAAAAAAAAGAAGAAAAATAGAGCCCCTTCGAAACAAGAAATTATTTGAGTATCGGCTAATCCTTCTCAGCATCGGTATAAGTAGCTTTAGGCTCAGTTTGCTCCCTCTTTGCATTGTTTTAAAAATACATCGGGCTACATATAGCAACCCTATTGACCAAAAAACGTCGACCGTGGGGCCCAGTTAATTCTCTGTACCGGTCGACGCTAAACTGCAACGCCACTTCCGCTTTTCGCGTCCTCGACGTTTGTACGAGTTAGAAGGGAAAATCTGAAAAACTGTGAAAAAAAAAAAAAAAAAGCGTGATACAACCAAAAGATCATATTGGTATTCCTTATATTGGACCGGAAGTAGCTTGCACCTGAGGCTAAGACAAGGAGTCCTCTCAAATGCAAATAACATGTTATATCTTTTTAATGTTATTCCCCGCATCAGCCTCCATTGCAAGCTAGTTCCAGTCCAATACAGAAATACGGACATGGTCTATTGTGTGTCACAATAAATACTTTCCCCATCCATATGCAGCATACACTATAGCAAGTTAAACTTTCCAGTGAGTCTTAACTTTTGGCTTGAAAGAAGATTTGGCGGGACTGACAGTGGTAATTGCGTACGCGCTGTGCGTTCGACCGGTGTGGACTGCGCGTTCATGTTCTGTTGTCGTATGTAGCAATCACAAAGTTGACTAATAAAAAGAAAGAACAAGCGCGCGAAAAAATTCGCGTTACTGACCTTTGAAGTTCAGTATGTTAAATCAATCACCGAGGTAAACTTGTAAAGCTGTTAGCTGTGAAACCCTATTAGTTTTATTCAAATGTTACGTGAATTTAAATGCTGACGTTTTCGCACGTGTTAAACGAATCCAAGGCAGCAAGAGGTTTGATCATTTTGAATAGCTGTTGACACGGCTTGTGCGCGTTGCAAACAACAGTTGTAAAACAAATATTTCTGAGGTTATTTTTATACATTGTTATCAGAGTTAGACTACTACAAGATGTGTGGGTCGCTAATGTCCAAGTGTAAATCTGCAAACAACAAGATCGATCCAGCAATGAAGATTTTTCCGGAGCCGCGACGAGTCGCGAGCGAAATGGAGCTTGCCTACCAAGACGCGGCATGTTTTCAGGACCGAGAGTCCTGGAAAGACGGAAAACAACAGGGTGTATCCAGTGTTCATTCTTTGGCAGTAGTCCGAAACAAGAGTTCACTCAGCGAGGACAGCTCGAGCGAGTCTGATGATCCCTCACAGGAAGAAATAGAAGTTGCCATGGGCGCATTGGCCGACGAAAGAGTCAGTGTGTCACCTCCAAGCAATAAGAATAACAGGCTTTGTGAGACTATTGGATACTGCGTATGAAATTCTCACATTCCACGCTTACGACGCCTCTTCAAGTTCCAATACTCTCCGCGCTGATCAGCCACTCAGCTCAACTGACTCCACTCTTCAACGAAAGGTGCGAATCGCAGTCGCTTACGACATTCCTGTTGGAGACAAGAAGACGGTTTGTCTACCTGCTAGAGTTCCGCGACGGTTTAGAAAGCTAAAAGTCGCGCCTGAACCCACTTTGGAGGATATAAAAGAGAAAATGCGCGCTGCCGAGGAGAGAAAACTGAAGGAATTACAGCGCATCCGAGAGTGCGCGCGCATCAGGGCCGGAGTTAGTCGACCACACCCCGCGGAGACATTCGCCCAATCTACTACAGCGAAAATTACAGCTAAGCAGGCGGCAGCCGAGAGCAAGCGGAATAAGGAAATGGAGAAGAGAAAGCGGGCGGGGAATACAGCGTCACGGAATAGAAGCAGGACTGCCGCAGCTCAAGCCTTTGCTGAGACGCAGCTGCAGTCCTCCATTAAACGGAAGGTGGACGAGATCGTGCAAAGGAAGGAGAAACGACAGCAGAAGATTGACAAGCAGAATAAACTGCGAGGAAAATACGCCAAAAAAAAATCAAAGACAGAGTAAGCTTTCTTCAGTGTTACTTTTTAGTCGGGGATAATCTAAATAACTGCTTTTTTTTTTTTTTTTTGGATCCGTTATGTTGTGTGATTCTGAAATAAAACGACAATGTTAACCAGCAATTTAGATGTATAGTTTTTAACACATCTCTTTCAAACTGAAAGCCAAGGTACGGTTTTAAAAATGTTATCTATTTATTAGTAGACGGCACTAAAGTTAAAAGAAGAAGAAGAGGAAATACACGCTGATCTTAAAGAGCTAGAAACCTACCACGCGTCTGACGACAGCCATAGCCAAACCTGGGGAGACAAGAAAGACAGGACCGTCGTGTACGAGTGGGAGGATTTCTTTACTGATTGGAGCGTTCCAGTGGCGGATCCAGGAGAGCAGAAAGTTTTTCACTCCCTCCCCCACCGCATCTCTCACTCCTCCTCTCTATTACTCTACCCCTTCCCCTTTACACACCTCTTGATCCGTCACTGCGTTTCTATTCTTTTCAAAACGCCTTTCTATAGACTCGTTAACTGAAATGACGTTTGCAACATTTCTTCATTTTATCATTATTTTTTTAATGCATGTTTTGTAACTGCAAAAAAATTATCGTTGTAGCTATTTCCGTTAATTTTCTATGAATTTTTAAATTTTGTAAATTTGCCCTTTTCCATGTTCACGACCGAGGAATAGCGGAGAATGGAACGAGTTGGCTTTTGACGTCACTTCGGGAATAACAATATTTTGTTTCTGTGAAGAATGTATGCGAACATGCGATAGTGTGTCAAAATCGTTGCAAAATGCAAGGAAGATATGTTCTTGGAGGCTGTAGCAATACAGGATGCGTAGAATAGAGTATTGCTCTTCATTCAATACCTCTATCTCGATGAAACTCTACCAGAAACGAGAAAAAAGACCAAAGAAGTGGGCTGATCATGATCTGTGCGAAGCTAAGGCCGGGGAGCCATTCAGGATTTCTTCGATCTCGGGTTCGCCACTACTGTAAAAACCTAGAGATTTTCATGGCCTGTATATTTTTCTCTATCTCTAGTGGAAAGCTTGAAATTGTCAAGGTACTGCATAAGACCCGAATTTGGGATAAGCTGGAAACCATCTGACTATTTTGAGCGCAAACGATCCTCCGAGTCCCAGAAGAAACTATAGGTGAGGAAATTTCACGGTAAATTAAACGCATTGCGTTTTGAAATAGAGACTTTTCTAAACGAATAGTAAACGAAACCTACGTTCTACAACGACGCGAAGAAGATTGTTGAGGCTTCGAACTGGTAAACTAGCTATGTGTTTGTGGATTTTAATAAAAATACACGCACGCCGGAGGTCGCCTGTAATCTGGCCGTGTTTCTCAATGGCCATTCCATTGTTTTGCTCTTTGAGCTTCGTCTTTGAGGAACGAAATACATGTAAATTACAAACTTAGAATGGATCAAGCATTTATAAATATACGAGGAAGGCGAAACAAACGATTAAGATTCGACTCTATAGCTACCGACGGAAGTTGTTGTGCTGAAAGAAGAATACGTTTGTCAGTCAACCGAAACGCAAACTAATATTAAAGTCGAGGACTCCCACGTTATTAGCGCGCATAAAATGGACATTTCATTCCAAATAACAGTGAAGTAGAAATGTATTCATTTAACTGAAAGTACACTGAATCTCTTTTCAAGATTTTGTCGAAGGATTTTCCATGATTTCAGTGGTACGGAATATGCAAATTTGCGTAGCTTGTGTTCGTACACAGTAATTGAATATGCATATACTACGGTCGGTCGACAATAACGAAGCGAAAAGTTACCTCACCTTCGAATATTGTTTGCCGACATCTCTGCTTATCTCTTATGCTAAAACTTATTTTCAATCATTGATCTGGAGAAGTAGGCAGGAGTGGAGTACGACTGCATCGCATTTTAACTTGTATTTCGGGGGAAATTAATGTTTGAATGTAAAAGTGTTTTGACACTCCGAAATTTGCACGTTCCATAAAGTCGAATTACCAACTCTTCGTGTTCATTGACATCTTTATAACTCTTTAAGAGCTGTAAGCTAACTCTTCAGTCATTGTTTGTACCTTTATAACCCAAATGGACCGGCAAATTGTCGATCCCGGCCTAAATATAATTATACAACGCGGCGATCTCGACTGGCGACCCGCACTTCGAAATGGAAAAAAATATGTACTTCGCAGCCGTCCAAATCGTAGCTAGACTCCGCATTGTAATGCTAGATGATACAGCTCTTTCACTGTAAGTTCTTGTTCAGTTTTGATAAAATATGAATCACAAATAACCCGAAAATGTTTTGACTGCCCTCGAAGCTCAGTCAAAAGTCTCTTGAGTGTTTTAGCCCGGTTCCTGAAGTGACGTCACTAGTAGCCCGACCCAGATCCCACTTTGCGCGGTCGTAAACATAGAAATTACGTGTTTAAACGCCTGTAGAAACGCAGGGATTTTATCACTCGAGATAAGTTTTTCGCTGAAGTAATCAGGGAAACTAGTAGATTTTATTAAAGGAAAACAATTTGGGGGGTAGTGGCACTTTCACTGAAATGACGTTTGCAACATTTTGTATTTGTGCTATTTTCAAGAAAGTTCTGTAATCAAAGAAATCTTAAAAATGCCTTCTCTGAACTCGTTAACTGAAATGACGTCCGAAACATTTTTTTGAATTTGAATTTGAATTGTTTTTAAAACATATTTTATACCTGCAAAGAAATTTAAAGAAGGCCTCTGGAATTGTTAACTAAAATAACGTTTGAAAGCATATTTATTTATTTGCTATATTTTCAAGGATATTTTGTATTCAAAGGAATTAAAAAATCTCCTTCTCTGGACTCGTCAACTGAAATGACGTTTCAAAATGTAATTTACGATAATCAGTATAAAACGAATTATTATTCTCTTAATCAGGCGACGAATTTCTCCTCTTTTGCAACGTGCAACATATGTATTTCATGAACTGGATATACCGCTCTCTAAAGAGCTACGCTAGCAAAATTATAAGGTAATGATGTTTTTGATGAAGTGTTAGCCATAGTATAGTTTCTGATCGTAACAGCGCTTTCCATCTTTTATAGTATTTACCGTCTTTCTTGAACTCTTATTTGGTAAGGAGCTGGAAAACGAGTAAAACCAGCTACTCCTTTGAGATCCGGAAGACTCCCTGCCTTTGATGGTAAAAATGTAAACTTGTGAAGCATCCAGGACAAGAAAAAGAACAGCTCCACCTACAAAGAGAGAATAAAATACATGAACATGTAAGAACGCTAAAGCATTAGGATTCTACAATTAAGACAGTCTCACCTTTGCCAGTGATTCACCAGCACAAACCCGGCGTCCTGCTGAGAAAGGCAGAAAGTTACCAGAGTTGGTGATGAGCTGGCCATCAGCATCAATATGGCGGCGAGGGTTGAACGAGCTCGGATTTTCCCAGCAGTTTGGATCCAGATGAACGTTCATCAAATTGACCAACACCACTGTATCCTTTGGAACACGGTAGCCAGCCAGCGAGGTGTCCTTCAACGTGTAATGGGGAAGAGCTGTTTCAGCCACATTTCCAAGTCGTAGTGCTTCCATGATGGTGGCCTGAACGAGTGGTAGATGTGGACGATCATCTAGTCCAGGCATTCGGTCCCTTCCAACCACTTCATCTAACTGGTTTTGTATCTCTGTTTGGCATTGGGGATGATGAACCAGGTATGCAATGGTCCAACGCAGAGTGGTACTGGTGGTCTCATAACCGGCGCTGAACATGTCTTCCATGGTGTTAACGATGTAGTCATCTGATAAGAGAGATTCCTTGTCGTCTTCACCAACCTCATTTCCAGCAGCAATCCTTTCTTTCAAGAGACTTTCAGTAAGGCTTTCAATGTCCCCTGTAGGATCAAACTCTTCTTCCTGTACTTTTAACTGATGGCGAAGAATTTCAAACATTCGGTCGGTCATTTTCTCCTCTGTTTGATATGCACTGAACGGAAAGAATTTTGCTATTGGAAAGAAATCTAGCAAAAAAACTTGGGTATTTAGTTCAATGTCTGTAAAGGCTTGATTATTTAGCTGCAAGAGTTCCTGGAAGTCTGGGTGGGAAGAATCGAAGTGTTTGCCAAACGTAACTCGACAAATAACATTTGCAACACTTTCCATAAGAATCTGTGCAGGGTCAAAGTCCTTTCCCTTTTGGTCTTCAAAGTACTGCATCAGCCTTGCCGCTTGCTCAGAGATCCTTTCTTCCACCACTTGCTGATCAGAGAGATACTTTCGCACAGCTGCAATGAACAGTTTACGATGAAATTTCCAGCCAGGGCCATAGTTCGCACAAACGATATCCTTTCCGCCTGAAATGTAGAAAGGATATGAAAGATTACTGGAATAAAATCTTCGTTGTGAAGTTTCAAGGGCAGAGATTCATAAAAAAAAAAAAAAAAAAAAAAAAAATATGCATGTTTGCAATGAATGGCCAATTCCGTCTTTGATATATGCCTGCAGGAAATCATGGTAATATTTTTCAATGGAAACAAATATCCAGTCCAAGATGATGAATACAACTACCATGATTCCCTACAGACACACCTCCTATATAGAGTTTGCGAGCATAAAGGGCGAGAACCATAGATTACCAATTGCATATTTTCCCTCGGTATAGGCGAATCTTTGCTGACGTCATTGTTTACATTTGTCCTCATTAACATACGACTTTGCGCAGATATTACTAGAAAAACTTAAAGAGCTTGTGAAACCTACTAAGTGGTGAAATTTTTGGCTCTTTGGGTGTAATATTCGAGGAGAAATTGGTTTTCAAAAACTTAAAAGTTTTTGTGTGGCAAAAGCGCTAATGAGCTCATACATTCTTTGTAAAATTTTGAGCTTTTAAACCCTCGTCGCACAAAAAGTATTCAATACATCGCGCTCAAATTCCTTGGGACAGTTAATCCTGCTGTGCCCTTTTAATATTCAGTATTAATCTCTTTGTAGCTCCATCAGAAACTGTATCGCTTATGGTAATGAGACAAATATTGTAAACAAAGATTCGCCTATATGTGCACACCCAATGTATCATCCCCATCACATAGTAAAACAAAACCGTATCAAGCGTGCGCCTCAATTTAGCGAACACGAGAGGGGTTCTCAGGTTGATCGGAACTTTGATGAAACAGCAGGTGGAGTTTTTGATATACACTTCTCAGTCGAGAGAAAATTTAAGTAGAAACGTGAAAACTGTAACTGAAAATTCTATGTCAGTCAAGATTAGATATCCAAAGCAGTCTCGTACTAAAGAGTTAATCGTTTAAAGTTGATGAATTGATGAATTTTAACTAGATCAATTGTTACTGAGTTTGAGGATTGCACTTCCTTGCAGTTCTTTTTAAATATCTATCTGCGTTTCAAAGAAAGACATACCAAGTGTAGTCATTACAAGGCTGTGAAATGGAGGCCTTCCAGCGTAATCAGCAGACTTCTTCACTAGCACTTCCTTTACAGAATCAGCATCTTCAGCCACTACAAGTTTAAAACTGCCCACTTTCATTGAATACACAGCGCCATACTTCTTTCTCATGCTTTTGCAATGAAACAGAAACAAGAGTATAAGGGGAATGTTATAAGTTTCTATGGTCGTTATGCCGATGTGCTTGCTGGACTATGACGGCGCATTGCAGGAAAAGCAGTTTACGCAACGGACGGACCATTATTTTTTTGAGTGGTGGCGGACTGGGTAATTTCCAAAACAAAATTCCTCAGGCCTAAATGTCCAGTGCACGTTAAGTGAGGAACAGGGGAATTGTTGACGGCCCCAAACAAAACAACAGTTGATGATAGGACCCAACCGTAACTTGAAACTAAAACTTGTTAAAATTTTCAAGGTAATATATTGCATCACGCAATCACCTCTATGCAAGGGCATGCCAGGGGTGATACGCAGGGCTAGCTGGACCACTCATGAGAAGCAAGCATGAAAATTTAAAAAAAAAAAAAGGAAAACAAAGCTAAAGAAACAAAAACCAAGCCTGTAAAGAGAAAGAAGCAATGCAGGGAGCGGCTAATAATCGTATGCACTCATATGTACTTGGAGTGTGGCTCGAATGTTCCTTTGTATTTGTATTCATCCGTCCCCGGGTCCCCTGGGTGTTACTCATATGTACCTGTATGGAATCTATGTAGAGTCATATGTATCTCAGGTTTGTTATCCGTATGTTGGACCTAGTTCTTGAGTGTAGTTTTAGTCATGATCTCGCAGGTGGAGCAACGAGCACGAAAGAGAAAAAACAGGGAATAAGAAGACACTGATTGTTTAGAAATAGCCTGCTCGCAGGCTCTCATCGTTGATGGCACGAGCAAAGTGCCAGGCACTTCACCGGCCTGCTTCGCTTGTTGACTCATCTCTCGTGACTTTGCTCCTGCCGCAACGCATGAGGGCCTGCTCACAGACTACATTGTTAATGTTATTTTCTTGTTATTTACATTTTCCACTGTAGCTCTTTCGCAATAATATTCACGATATCGATCACATAATTAACCTCCTTAATGCATGAACGTTTCAAAGCTATTTTAGTAGAGACAAGCTTTCATTAACACTATTACAAACACAAAGTTGATAAGCGCAAAGAAGCTAAAACGCAATGAATGCAACCCAACGAAGCGTGTAAACAAACCTCGTTGTGGCCTCGCGAAGGCTTTCTCCAGCATCAAAGCTCAACAGATTTCCTATAAAAGGCAAACTTGTCAGACGAGGTCCCGGCGGCATGTTCCTGAACTGATGAACTGATACAGCTCAATCAGTTGATTGAGAATCAGCAAGAACACGATGGCAAGGAAAATATTTCCAAGAGTAAAATATTCTGATAACAACAGCTCCATCTTCGAAATATGCAAATATCAGCTGCATCCTGACGTCACGTAATGTCACGAGATGAAAGACATGCAAATAATTAACAATCAGAACAATGGCTTTTGTAAGATATTTCAACACAATTTACAGTCTTATTGCTTTTTTAAGCAAATTCCTTTTTTAAGCATATTCCATCTGATTATTTTTGGCGCAGAAATAACCTCCAGAGAGCTAAGTAACTTCAAATTCACTTTTTCTTCAGGGTAATAAAACACGAGAAAATAAAAATCAAATAAATCAATAAAATAAGGCAAGAATGCCGATGTGGTGTGTTCATGTTCACGAGATTTATTAGAAAACGTTATCTCTAACAACAACACGCATTTTAGCGGACGCGTATAGTGAAATAACTCGAGATGGGAACTGCTCAAATATGACTGAAAACGCGAAAAGGTGAGAAGTTTACTACAGGAGTGACATACGAGTCACACACGGTCATTCGCGCTGATAAATACCAATGACATGCAAACGAGGATCCGTCCCCGGAGGAATTTGACTAGGATGTTTCACTCTGAAAACGTATCAAATGTTTTCTGTCCATACTACGCCGGAGCAATTTGATTTGGGGGTTTCACTCTGAACAGAACAGAGGCACAGAGGCACAGAGGCACAGAGGCACAGAGGCGCAGAGGCGCAGAGGCGCAGAGGCGCAGAGGCGCAGAGGCGCAGAGGCGCAGAGGCGCAGAGGCGCAGAGGCGCAGAGGCGCAGAGGCGCAGAGGCGCAGAGGCGCAGAGGCGCAGAGGCGCAGAGGCGCAGAGGCGCAGAGGCGCAGAGGCGCAGAGGCGCAGAGGCGCAGAGGCGCAGAGGCGCAGAGGCGCAGAGGTGCAGAGGCGCAGAGGCGCAGAGGCGCAGAGGCGCAGAGGCGCAGAGGCGCAGAGGCGCAGAGGCGCAGAGGCGCAGAGGCGCAGAGGCGCGGAGGCGCAGAGGCGCGGAGGCGCGGAGGCGCGGAGGCGCGGAGGCGCGGAGGCGCAGAGGCGCGGAGGCGCAGAGGCGCGGAGGCGCGGAGGCGCGGAGGCGCGGAGGCGCGGAGGCGCGGAGGCGCGGAGGCACGGAGGCACGGAGGCACGGAGGCACGGAGGCACGGAGGCACAGAGGCACAGAGGAACAGAGGAACAGGAGAACAGAGGTACGGAAGAACAGTAGGCACAGAGGAACAGTAGGCACAGAGGAAGAGAGAAAAAGTAGGCACAGAGGAACAGGGGAACAGTAGGCACAGGCGAACAGAGGAACAGTAGGCACAGGGGAGCAGTAGGCACAGAGGCACTGTGAGGCACAGAGGAACAGAGGAACAGAGGAACAGAGAAACATAGGAACAGAGAAACAAAGGAACAGAGAAACAGAGGAACAGAGAAACAGAGGAACAGAGCAACAGAGCAACAGAGCAACAGAGCAACAGAGCAACAGAGCAACAGAGCAACAGAGCAACAGAGCAACAGAGAAGCAGAGGAACGGGGGAACGGGGGAACGGAGGAACAGAGCAACAGAGCAACAGAGCAACAGAGCAACAGAGCAACAGAGCAACAGAGCAACAGAGCAACAGAGCAACAGAGCAACAGAGCAACAGAGCAACAGAGCAACAGAGCAACAGAGGAAACGAGGAACAGTAGGCACAGAGAGACAGAGGAACAGAAGGAAAGAGGAACAGTAGGCACAGAGGAACAGAGGAACAGAGGAACAGAGGAACAGAGGAACAGAGGAACAGAGGAACAGAGGAACAGAGGAACAGAGGAACAGAGGAACAGAGGAACAGAGGAACAGAGGAACAGAGGAACAGAGGAACAGAGGAACAGAGGAACAGAGGAACAGAGGAACAGAGGAACAGAGGAACAGAGGAACAGAGGAACAGAGGAACAGAGGAACAGAGGAACAGAGGAACAGAGCAACAGAGCAACAGAGCAACAGAGCAACAGAGCAACAGAGCAACAGAGCAACAGAGCAACAGAGGAACAGAGCAACAGAGCAACAGAGCAACAGAGCAACAGAGCAACAGAGCAACAGAGCAACAGAGCAACAGAGAAGCAGAGGAACGGGGGAACGGGGGAACGGAGGAACAGAGCAACAGAGCAACAGAGGAACAGAGGAAGAGAGGAAACGAGGAACAGTAGGCACAGAGAGACAGAGGAACTGAAGGAAAGAGGAACAGTAGGCACAGAGGAACAGAGCAACAGAGCAACAGAGCAACAGAGCAACAGAGCAACAGAGCAACAGAGCAACAGAGGAACAGAGCAACAGAGCAACAGAGCAACAGAGCAACAGAGCAACAGAGCAACAGAGAAGCAGAGGAACGGGGGAACGGGGGAACGGAGGAACAGAGCAACAGAGCAACAGAGGAACAGAGGAAGAGAGGAAACGAGGAACAGTAGGCACAGAGAGACAGAGGAACTGAAGGAAAGAGGAACAGTAGGCACAGAGGAACAGAGGAACAGAGGAACAGAGGAACAGAGGAACAGAGGAACAGAGGAACAGAGGAACAGAGGAACAGAGGAACAGAGGAACAGAGGAACAGAGGAACAGAGGAACAGAGGAACAGAGGAACAGAGGAACAGAGGAACAGAGGAACAGAGGAACAGAGGAACAGAGGAACAGAGGAACAGAGGAACAGAGGAACAGAGGAACAGAGCAACAGAGCAACAGAGCAACAGAGGAACAGAGGAAGAGAGAAACAGTAGGCACAGAGGAACAGAGGAACTTCCTTTGTTGATTTTAACTGCGGATTAAGATGTAATCACATAAAATCCATAAATGATCATTATCGTCATTCATGTCTTTGAATCATTTCCCGTAGTTCAAGCCGTTATAAGATCTTTTATTTATTCACTTCCATTCTTCACGATGTGGCTTAATAGCTCAGTTGGTAGAACATTGCAACGGTATCGCATATGTCATGGGTTCGAATCCCGCTCAAGTCTGAGTTTTTTTCAGGCTTAAATTTCACAAATGCTAAACTACAAGTAGCACAGGAGTGGCATAAGAGTCACACACAGTCATGTAGGCGCGCGAGCGGAACCCCATACCTTAGAAAATTTGGTAACACATCGAACTGAAAAATTTTGGTTGTCACGTGACTGTCCATACGTACGAACGTACGTCCCTCCGTCCGTACGCCAATACCTTGAAAACTAAGAGAGTAGCAGCATTACCATAGCTACATCTTTCATTTTGGGCGTCCACACTGTTGTTAATTTACAGCTGTCACAACAAGCTATCTACTGACCAGTATCATGTGACTATATCACGGGCTCAGGTTTAGAGCTCGAGGTTGCGTGTTTTTTTAAAGTTGACCGCTGACCAGTTACTGGTTTACCGATTAGATCGCGGGTTTAAGTCACGTTATTTCTCTGGGGGAGAAGGAAGAAGTACTCGCAAAGGCAAAATTTCGGCGCAAATTAACCCCTGGCGCGTTGTTGGCTTTTCCTCTGACATATTCCTTGTGCAATCGTCTCTTGGAAAGTCTCTGATATATTGCGTACGTAATTTCTACAATCTTGGTTAGGCTTGTTGGGTATAGTTTATTAAAATTTTATCTGGAAAAAATAGCAAAACCACACGCTGAACAATTACATGCTCACAACTGACCATTTTTGAATTTCTGATCCAAGAAAAAAAATTCTCTTTTTCCTTTATCGTCAGTTATTGCAATCAGGAACTCCGCTTTTAGGCTTGATTAAATCTATATATTAGAACTAGTAGTAATCAGAGATTATGAGACTGCGTTCGACGCTCTAACTTTAATATATAATTATATATCGTAAATAAATGATTTCACTAGTTGACTTTCAACCTTTGTCTATTGCTAAAATCAACATTTTTCAGCAGCAACCGAGGTTTTACAGTCAGATATGCATAGTGTCAAAGTCCATGCTAGTGAAGAGGTCACGATATGTTGATACGTTGCGTGACGCTACCAGTTTCTGTAGTCTCTCAAGTTTCATAGTATATTTAAATTACGTACATTATTCTAAGCTAGCATTTGCAGTCGCGTGCTCGTTTCGCGACTAATTCGAGTATTTCCCCTGATGAATAAAGTAGTCTTATGGATCTTGCCTTCAGAGTACTTTTCCACCGATTCCAAACAATAAAATTTCGACCGGATAAAGACTGAGCTATCTGTCGCGACTGCAACTAATCAACAAATGCAATCAAAATGTAGCTGTTTCCCACGGTTTATCGTCCCAAAGCCAAGTCTTGTTAATAAACAAGGAAAATTCCCTCAGATTGCGATAAATGCTGCCGTCGAAGCGTTTAAATTCGCCAAAATCTAACGCTGAGAGCACATAATAGCGAGGCGTACGGCGACTGAATGGAAAGAAGTCAAAAAAAGATCCATCGGAAAGACGAGCTCACGTGGCCTGCTCACATACTCACATGTTCGCCACATGTCTTATCACATGTCTTAGCATTAAACGGTACCAGTTTGCTGGCCGTGACATGCCCCTGCAAAAATCAAGCGGGGTGGCCATTTTGGTGTCCTTACAGGAATGTGGTATTTTTCGGCCTAGAACCGTGCACAGGAAAACCAACTCTGAAAAACCACAGGTCAAAATTAGGTTTGCGTTCCACTTCGTCGAACGCAAATACGCGTATGGCCTTTTATTCATTTTAGTGTCAATCTATCGCTGTCTATTTTTACGCGTCACGCAGGATTTAATTTGGCAAGCACGTACGGTGCGCGAGTCAAAATACAAACACCGTTTCAGCACATCGAAGTGCTAATAACATATTTATTATCCAGCTTTTCTCTCTCCATGAAGCCTATCACTTTACTCTTACTCAACCAATGCCGAAGACTACTGTCCCGGATGTAAGATCCAACGATACAAATAACAAAAGCAGCAAAAATTTCGCGACACACCCCACTGGTACGGTAGACTTAGCTTGTGAACAGACGAATCATCCGAACACGAACTGTTTGGCTATATAATTCATCTAAACCGGCCGCAATTTGTACCTAGACTATTTATCCGTCAATGAGTCTCAGCTCAACAAATCGTCTCGTAATATAAATTCGGCGTCGGATAATTCGTCCCTAGCATATGATCGCAATTCGACGTGGTCTCGCCACATATCGATTCATAGTTGACTGTTCATAGTTACATTTAGTGGGACACACTGTTTAACGCTTCTTGTGAAAATTCTGAGATTTCAGTCAGCAATCGCTATTTTCATTCTATTGGCTCTCGAAATGCGAATATTTTGATCATTATTATTGATTTGAATAGAATTCAACAATCCATGGTTAACCTCTGGTAGGCTTTGATATTAAGTTCTTGATAAAGCGTTAGACCACTATGTTCTAAACGAAGAGGTTCGGATCGTAAAAATGCTATCCACCCTTCTTCTAGTTTAATTTCGTTTTTCAACTCTAATCTGGTAAGAAGCTGGAGACCGAGTAAAACCATCGACTCCTTTTAGATCCGGAAGGCTGCCTTCCTTCGACGGTAAAAATGTAAACTTGTGCAGCATCCAGGACAAGGAAAGGAACAGCTCCACCTACACATGTACAAGGACGAAATAAAATATATGAAGAAACAAGAATGAAATATATCCTGTAAGAAAACGCATCGAACCTCTTTTCTTATCTTAAGAATAACATATTTCGACTTGGTACAGTAATCATCAGTACAGCCAAGAGAAGGTCAAGGTAAGAGAATGAATCCGCCATATAGGACTTGTGCCTAAGGTACCGTGAATCCTCGAATTAGCGCCCGGGGTGATTATTTCAAATTTGGGAGAAGACGGGGGGGGGCTTAATCGAAGGGGAGGGGGGGGGGAGAGGGCGTGATTACTTAATTTTTCCCAGATCGTAGCCTGACATAATCATTTTAAAAATACATCACCTCTTCGTAAACAACAACATAAACTGTTTATCGACATGAGAAGCTGATCCTAAAGTTTTTCAAATTTTTGAAAAGACGATTTACTCTAAGGGGCTGAAACTTTCAGCAGCTGTTCCTTCATTCTCCGCAGAAATTTTGATAAGTTAATTGTGTCTCCATTATTTTTGAGGTTGCCATGGCAACCATCAAATTTCATGTAGTTCTGGCCAAAAATCAACTTTTTTGAGAAATTCTGATGTTTTTTTTTCTAGTTTTCTTCATCAAATTGCAGAAATTCATGAATTTGTACATTTTATAACTATTCTGACTTGATTTTGTGTTAATTTCCTTTGTTTCTTGACTTCTCAAGAAAAATATGAAATCCAACACGACGGATCCAACATGGCGGGTCAAGTGACGTCATTTTACGTCATAACCAAGAAAAATGGTATCATCTTGTGGAGGAAGCTCAGGGCTATCTAATCAATGTAAATTAATTTCGCTGTCCTAACAGAGTTAGATCCCTCCCATCCCGACCCCCTTGAACCACGTTGGGGTATGAGCTAATGAGCTAGCTTGTACGTCCGAGGGTTGAAATATTAAAGATAGCGTTCGTTTTCGTTCACTTTGTAAACAAGACATACTCAAATCTTCCACGAAAACATCCCAATAACGCTCGGGTACGTAGCATCCGAGGAAGAACCGGCTACCATGCCTAAAACACTTCACGGGGATTACCCTGGGTATAGGGCCTATATATATATATATATATATATATATATATATATATATATATATATATATATGTATATATATATATATATATATATATGTATATATATATATGCGTTTCTATTCTTTTCCAAGCGCCTTTCTATAGACTCGTTAACTGAAATGACGTTTGCAACATTTCTTCATTTTATTTTTTTTTTTTTTTCAAGCATGTTTTGTGACTGCAAAAAAAAAAAAAAAAAAACTTACGTAGGGGCCACCCCCTTAATGTTTCATGAAGGCTATATTTGCTTGGTTTATATATTTCTGAACCAAGTTTGGCAGCTGAGCTTTCTTTGGTCTCCAGTTTATTTTAATTTGGGAGTTGCGACAAAATGTCAGATTATGACGTCATAATTGATGAGGTCATCAAAACGTGCTATAAGTTTTTGTAAAATCTGATGGAAAGATTATGTCACTAGAAAGGCCTTGACTTGAGGAGTAAAATGCCGGAAACTGTTTTTTGCTATGATGATTATTTTTTGAGATATGGTAAATTAAATATTTTTTTGTTGTCCTCCCCGGAGTTTGCTTAACCATACTGTCCTTCTTAAGTAAGTCTCTTTGGTTTATTTTTTTCAGTTTTATTCTAGGAAGGCTAATAATCTAGAAAAATAGAAAGCTTGACGCTGTCAAAAATCGTATGGTTTTAGAAATTTGATTTTCGGCTCTGTTAGGACGGTATTAACAGTAAAAAAAAACGGGTGACGTCACAGGTTATGACTGACAAAACTAATTTTAACGCAATAACACTAGAGGGTTAATTTTTTATTCCGATTTTCTTCTTTGTTTTTGCTTTAGTCATCTGGCACATCACATGTGCAACATGCAACATAGCTGCATTTGCTGGAAAAAAATTACAGCTCCAATTTGGGGATTTTTCTCAAGGGGGGACCCCATATTTTGCAGAGTTATTTTTCATATTTAAAAATGCCATATTTCATTCAATTTTTGTGATATGGACAAAACTTTTTCAGGTTTCAGCTCCCCTTGATGTGCTCTTTCGAACACATTGCAAAAAAATATGGATATTAAAAACTTCAAAAGTGACAAAAAAAAAACATGACGTCATCACTGTGACGTTACAACTTTGACATTTACTGACATTTTTCACGTAAATATAATTGGCAATAGGTCTCCTGCTCAGCTGCCAAGTTTGGTGTAGAAAGAGTCAATGCTTTTTAAGTAATGCGAAATAATGTGAAATACCCAAGAACTGACGAAACATTTGGGGGACGGTCTGGCCCCAACGTGGCTAGCTTAAAGAGATCTCGGGCCTCGTTAACTGAAATGAAGTTTGGAACATTTTGTATTTGTGCTATTTTCAAGAACGTTCTGTAATCAAAGAAATCTTAAAAATGCCTTCTCTGGACTCGTTAACTGAAATGACGTTCGAAACATTTTTTTGAATTTGAATTAGAATTGTTTTTAAAACATATTTTATAACTCGAAAGAAATTTAAAAGATATTTTGTATTCAAAGGAATTAAAAAATCTCCTTCCCTGGACTCGTCAACTGAAATGACGTTTAAAAATGTAATTTAAGATAATCAGTATTGACATAAATTAATAATTAGCCGACACGGATCAGAGAACTGGGTGCGAGCGTAGTACGCGAAAGCTCATGGCAATTGATACCTAGACAATTCATCCGTCAATGCGTCTCAGCTCGACAAATCGTCTCCTAATATAAATTCGTCGTCGAATAATTCGTCCCTAGCATATGATTGCAATTCGACGTGGTCTCGCCACAGATCGATTCAAAATTGACTGTTCATATTTACATCTAGTGGTACAAACTGTTTAACGCTTCTTGTGAAAATTATTATTTCAGTCAGCATTCGCCATTTTCATTCTATCAACTCTCGAAAGTCCATTAATATAGCAACAGGTATAAGCAATATTTTGACTCTTATTATCGATTTGAACAGAATTCAACAATCCATAGTTAACCTTTGGGAGGCTTTGATATCAAGTTCTTGATAAAGCGCCGGTTAAATAACTATGTTCTAAGCAAAGAGGTTCTGATTGCTATCCACCATTCGTGTAATTTAATTCCGTTTCTCAACTCTAATCCGGTAAGGAGCTGGAGAACGAGTAAAACCATCGACTCCTTTTAAATCCGGAAGGTTGCCTTCTTTCGACGGTAAAAATGTAAACTTGTGCAGCATCCAGGACAAGAAAAGGAACAGCTCCACCTATACAAGGAGGAATTAAGATATATGAACAGGCAAGAATATTTGACGTCATAGGACGTCATAACCATCCACGAAAGAACTGGGTACCATGTCAAAAATGCAGGGATAACTTTGGGTATAGGGCCTATATGGGGGATTAATTCACTCTCTTACATTGATCTTCTCTTGATTATCACAAGCAACTGAAAACTTTTATTGTCAAACTTTTAAAGTTATTGTAAAAATACTGTAAAAACATAGGTAAACCTCAAAAAAATTGCTAAAAGCATCGCTTAACTTCGTTGCCGTGCGCGAGTCCGCTGTATCAGCGAATTAAAAAAGCTGATTCTTCAGTAGAGCCAGCCTTTCTCAATTTGGGCTCAATTATTCCATAGGGAGTGTTCCACGGTGACTTACTCATAATCAGAATTTGTGTGCAGCTTAGGGACAGGGAGCCCTCACCTCTAACTACAGGAAAGATAACAGTTGCAACGTCTCATTTGTTTCCTGGCTGCCATTAAAAATTTTGAATATTTTTTAACTGATGCGAGGTCTAAAGCGGAAAAATTACGGAGGGTGGTGGGGACGGTCGAAAGAATGCTGAAATTGGCGTATCAAGGGAACCGACGAATCCACTCTGGTCACGAATTCATCACCTCCTTTGATGCAACATAATCTGAGTGAGGGGTTGCACGTTAGCAATCTCAACCTAGTCAAATTATGTAAGAGTTCCGTAGTTTGGTACTAGCAATGAGCAATAAGCACTGTTCAAGCCCCTCGCTCCGCCTCCTAGTTCCATTATCAAGAATATGATTTTCCAGTCTCACCCTTGCCAGTGCTTCACCAGCACAAATCCGGCGTCCTGCTGAGAAAGGCAGAAAGTTACCAGAATTGGTGATGAGCTGGTCATCAGCATCAATATGGCGGCGAGGGTTGAACGAGTTGGGATTTTCCCAGCAGTTTGGATCCAGATGAACGTTCATCAAATTGACCAGCACTACTGTATCCTTCGGAACACGGTATCCCGCCAGCGAGGTGTCCTTCAAAGTGTAATGGGGAAGAGCTGCTTCAGCCACATTTCCAAGTCGTAGTGCTTCCATGATGGTGGCTTGAACGAGTGGTAGATGCGGACGATCATCCAGCCCCGGCATTCGGTCCCTTCCGACTACTTCATCTAACTGGTTCTGTATCTCTGTTTGCCATTGGGGATGATGAACCAGGTATGCAATGGTCCAACGCAGGGTGGTACTGGTGGTCTCATAACCAGCCGCGAACATGTCATTTATAGTGTTGATGATGTAGTCATCTGATAAAAGAGTTGTGTTGTCTTCTTCATCAACCTCATTTTCAGCAGCAACCCTCTCTTTCAAAAGACTTCCAGTGAGGCTCTCAATGTCCGCTGTAGGGTCGAACTCCTCCCTCTGTATCTTTAACTGTTGCCGAAGAATTTCAAAACATCGGTCAGCCATGTTCTTTTCTAATTGATAACATTGGAATGGAAAGTACTTTGCTATTGGAAAGAAATCCAAAACAAATTCCTGAGCATTCATTTCAGTGTCTGTAAAACTTTGATTAGTCAGCTGCAAGAGTTCCTGGAAGTCTGGATGGGAAGAATCGAAGTGCTTTCCAAATGTGACTCGACAAATTACGTTTGCAACACTTTCCATAAGAATCTGTGAAGGATCAAAGTCATTTCCCTGTTGGTCTTCAAAATATTGCATCAGCCTTCTTGTCTGCTCCGAGATTCTCTCTTCCACCAGCTGCTGATCAGAAATATACTTGCGAACAGCCGCCACAAACAGCTTACGATGAAATCTCCAGCCGGGACCATAGTTTCCAAAAGCGATATTTTTTCCGCCTAAAATGGGAACAGAAAGAATGAAAAAAGTCACTGGCATATAATTTAAACCTAAGCCAACATTTGTAAACTTAAATACGACACGCATTTCTTGACTCTTTCTTATTCTAGCTTATTCTTCTTCTTTAGTTCTTAACGCAATTGCTGCGGCTATCTCTCTAACATTTCAAAGGCGGCGATCTCACGAGCAACAGTTGTGGTTGCAACTTGGTAGACGACATGATTGAGTTAACCTCTGAGGTGTGCTGTGATAATTGAGGGTGTGTTTCTTTGGGAAAATCTAAGTTTGGATTCTTAAATCCAAAAAAACAATTTTGCGTTTCTTTACTAAACAGATTAATCCAAGATCACTCGATCGGGTCATGGTGCGTCAAAGGAACCGAAGAATTCCTGCCCAAAGTGGATTATTCGGTTCCTTTGATGCACCATTATCCCAGTGATTTTGGATTAATCTATCTAGTTAAGAAATGCAAAATCCGTTTTTGGATTTAAGAATCCAATAGTGGATTTTTTTAAAGAAACGCACCTAGAGTCTTGAAAAAACCAGCGACAAGAACCGTTAATCAGCAACTGTACCTTTTTTCTTTTAAATACAAGTGCTTTATATTAATTTCCCCGGCTGTTCACAACACCTACCAAGTGAGCTTATAAGGTAGCTGTGGAATGGAGGCCGTCCAGCGTAATCAGCAGATCTCTTAACTAGTGCTTCCTTCACAGAATCAGCATCTTCAGCCACTACAAGTTTAAAACTGCCAACTTTCATTGAATACACTGTGCCATACTTCTTTCTCACGCTTTGCAATAGAAAAGAAACGAACGAAAAGTCACATAATACGTTGCCATGGACTGTTCCTTAAAATTCATCGCATGGACAGCTCAGTCTTACGTGTACATGTAAATCTCATGTAGGTGAAACGGCAAATTTAGATATCAAATCTCAAATAAAAAAAATACAGGGTCTAGAAAGAAAATTAAGAGCATTTTCAAAGGAGGTTGGGTTACTAGTGTCGTGGTAAATGTGTAGGCGGCTCCTTACCATCTTATGTCGACCTAGAGTTACGGGCTGATAATGGATTAAAATGAATCTAGAAGATATGTGCTTGGATTCCTCGTCCGGATCATTTTGGGATGGATTCTTCGCCTCTCTGAACGAGCATTACAAACTGGATTGCAACTCCTTGTCCTACTTTCAGGAGTCATAAAGAGTGGAAAAGCCAAAAAAAAAAAAAAAAAAAAAAAATGGTCTCGAGTTGGTAAGGTTAGCGAGCGGACAACAAGCAGAACAGCGTGGAAGGAAAAATCTTAACAAATAAATCCACCAGCACGTAAAAATGTGACTCTTTTTTCTCTACGAAATTGTGTGATTTTGCATACTTTTGTGACTCAGGTACCAAATTTGGACAAGGTGTAACGCAAGCCGTTCTTGCGTGATCCACATAAAAGTACGTTTCCACGTGTGGAATTTAGTAAAGTTTAAGACAATCACAAAATAATCTGCGTCACTTCGTTTGTTTTAATGTTTTGTTGTAAAACGTCGATCCAGAACAGTTTTTTCCAGCGCATTATATACATATTTTTCATGCTTGTGTATTTTGGAATTAAAACTGAAAGTGGTTATGAACCTCCGAACCTCGAAAATGAACTACAAACGAGTGGCAGTTTCCAGGCCACATACTAGTAAACAAGTAAAATATACTGATTTAGCGAGGAGAAAAGTATTTTGTCTTTTAAGTTTACGAAATGAAAATGATGTGAAATGGCGCTCAGGGCGATGTTGCAGGTTTTTGAAACCGATACAAAAACCTGCACTGAAATTGCTGCCAAAATTTCCAATGTTGCGTTAAAAATGTTCTCGTGAAACATCATTCAATTTCGTCGTTGCAAATTGTTCGGTGTACCGTTACACCACCTTAATAAACTGGCTGGCGAAGTTAGCAGTAATAAAAATAAAGAACCTGAAACACACGCAATACTAATAACTAGTAATTGTGTAAACAAACCTCGCTGTGGCCTCGCGAAGGCTTTCTCCAGCATCAAAGCTCAACAGATTTCCTATAAAAGGCAAACTTGTCAGATGTGGTCCCGGCGGCATGTTCCTGAACTGATACAGCTCAATCAGGTGATTGAGAATCAGCAAGAACGGGATAGCAAGGAAAATATTTCCCAGAGTAAAATATTCAGATAACAGCAGCTCCATCTTCGAAATATGCAAATGTTGGATCACGCGATGCAAATCTATGTCGATGATTGACACTCCGAATAATGCTTATTGTACTCATCTACGTCGTTCCGATACAACTCGAAGTCGTTTCGATATAAAGTGGTATCGTTACCAAGTCGTTTCGATACATATCAGAGTCCATTCGATCGACATCTAAAGTTAATTCGATACAAACCAAAGTCGTTTCCTTGGCAAAAGTAATCTCGAGGAAATATATATTGTGGTGACCCTCAACATTCCTTGCGTGACATTTCTAGAACACTCCTGCGTTATCACATGACATTTAGTTCTTAGGGGACGGGGGATTTGCCAGTTCCCCTCAATTGTAAACACGTGCCCTTTGAGTAAGTTGTTGTGGTTCGAGTGTTCTGTTGTTAGCAGAATAAAAGGCGATTAACTCTTATTACTGTTCGTCTATTCTGAACGCTAAAATATAATTGCATTTTAAGTCATTTCGACTTCGTCCGCTAAGTAAACCAGGCGTAGTCAATCGATAAAACTTAAAAAAACTTGGGGCCTGTTAACACAGAGTAGCGTCAGAGACATTCAAGCAGGTGTAATCGTTCCTGATGCTATTTCAGGACTAAGTTATGCACAAGGAGAGTTTGTTATCGCTGACGTGCCATGATAAGCACTCTGAAAATGGTTGCCTGACTGATGGCATTGTCTGTTTGCTTCACTAGAATGAAAGATGTGCTCAACTATCAAGATGTGCAGTCTGACTTGGCTAACTTTCTAATTTGACTGACATTACTTTATTCCAAACTTTAAAAGTGGATTGTGTGTTTGTGGGTGATTGGTGATGTTAATCATGAAATAATTAATTGGTACACTGAACACCTGCATGAATGGGAGTGCAAAATTTAATTAAGAATTTACACTACTCGTGATATTTCAAAATTCTCTCAAAATTGTACAAGCCTTTAAACGAATGCAGTTTCGAAAAATTTTCAAATATCATCAGTGGAGTAAATCTTAAATTGCTCCATATAATAACTTGTATTAGTATATACCACACAAGTGAATAGTGCTCTTCGCGCGTTCTGATTGGTTAATTAACTCGGAGGTGATTAGCAAGTACTATTCACCTCCACTTCGGTGAGTAATTGTTAATTAATTTGCATTACAGGGCATGCCATACTGTTGCTATGGTAACTATGTCATTGTGGCGCAAAAATGATAACAACTTGTCGAACAATGATTAAGCAGTTTTTGATACAACAATTGAAGCATCAACTGATAAAGAGTGATTGTAATAACCTAGGACGGATTTAGGGGGCAGGGTGGGGGAGGGCAAGGGGTTGTCTCGAGGGGTTCGCTTGAACCTCCTAAATTTAAAAAAAAATCAAACATAATACCACGCTCCCTAGTAAGCAGAGACGACGGCAGCGCCAAGGACGACGTCTAGTCAAAAATTGATTTATATTTTTCCAGCTCGCGGAAAATTTCGCAATTGTATATATAGATTACTTCTTAGAAAGTGCGACGTATGGATTTTTATTCACGAGTTGCAAAACTTTGGAAAACGCACTCGTTCGCGAAGCCATTTGCGTGCTTAACTCTGATTGGCTAAGTGATTCAATCTGAACGGTGATTGGTTATATTTTCACATGGGAAGAACGCTATACGCGAAGCTGATTGGACGTATCGCTTTTTTCACATGTGGAAATATAGCACATATAGAATTCTATTTGCAAGGTTTATTGCCTAAAATTCTCGCTATATGTACAATAAAGATATGTTCATTACGCCAATGGCTCCAAAACGAGCTCAGGCTAAATATGCAGTGACAGCGTTCAATTCCAAATGCAAGTACGAAAAATTAGCCGTCGTCTTTCGTGTTCCTCAGACTACGCAGAACTTCACGCTGTTGGGGAGTTTAAGCCACCACAACAGCGTCGCCGAGGACAACGTCAATTAAAAAATGAATTTAATTTTTACCTACGAATCTCGCGATACTCTAAAGGGAGTAAATTTATTTATCACTGTCAAAACTATCACGAAACAGCATCACAAAACTAAATCTTAGACACAGTGATAAATTTGAAAAAGAAATTTAAATAATTAGCCGTCGTGGCTCACATTTCCCAGACAAACTTAGAATTTGGTTATTTCGCGTTGTCGATTTGCAGAGGACGGCAAATAAATGCACTTTCTTTTTAGGAAACATGTACCGTGTTTCTATAGAGTTTTAGTAATCTAAGGCGTTCTATCACGAATGCCGTTCTCTGATTGGCTACGCTACTCATTATCTGTTCTTTGATAGATAGTGAGTACGTAGCAGGATGCCCTTGTTAACAAAATTATGACCGCTTCTTGGCGTTTTTGAAGTGTCTGTGAAGAGGATTTAGATAAAGTTTTCATCGACTAGTAGATTTATACTAAAACAATTAGATTATTCGCGCTCGATTTCTATGCGTGATATTTGACTCGGGTTGCGAACTCGTCAACTATCACGCGATAGAAATCTCGAACTCATAATCTTATTGTTTAATGGAAACATGGTTTTAAACCAATCAGTATATAAATTATAACGCACGTGCACGGCCATTTTCCTGCTCAATATATCTTTTGTTTAGCGGTGTTGCCGTTGCCGTTGCCGTCGTGGTTTTCTTAAGCTTTTCAGAGGACGGCAAAGAAATGAACAAAGATTTATAACGTGCGTGCACAGGCATTGTTTTGCACATTAAACCTTTTGTTTGTGACGTTCCCGTTGCCGTCGTCGTCGTGTTTTGGTTCTAAGCTCCCTTTTCTCAGAATCAACTTCCGGAGGAAAAGAAAATCAAACAAACAAACAAACAAAATAATAGTGATAATAAATAGAACCGCATCGACACAAGAAATTATTTGAATATCGGCTTATCCTTCCCAGTACTAGCACGATAAGCATCGGCATAAGTAGATCCAGGGTCAGTTTGCTTCTAGTTTACATTGTGCTAAAAATACATCGCGTTACATGCAGCAACCCTATTGACCATGAAACGGCGACCACGTGGCCCAGCTAATTCTCTGTAGCGGTCAACGCTAAACTGCAACGCCACTTCCAGTTTTCGCGGCCTCGAAGTTTGCACGAGTTTGAAGAGAAACTCAGTGTGCAATAGTTTTACATGCAGCAGCCCTATTGACCATGAAACGGCGACCGCGTGGCTCAGCTAATTCTCTGTAAAGGTCAACGATAAACTGCAACGCCACTTCCGGTTTTCGCGGCTTGGAAGTTTGCACGAGTTTGAAGAGAAAATGTGCAAAAGTTTTGTAAAAAAAAACTTCTTTCGAACAATTGTGAGTCACGACAATTACATTTTCCATGCATATGCGGCATACTATATCAAGTAAAACTTTCTAGTAAGAGTCTTAACTTTTGCCTTAAAAAAATTTAGAGCGGAAGTGTCTGGCGGGAAAGAGAGTGGTAACTGCGCACGCGCAGTGCGTTCGACCTCTTAGGACTGTATGTCCACGTGGAAATACGTACACACACGTGTTGCCGTATGTGTACGTGGAAACAAATGTTTTAGCAATCGGGAAGTTGACCAATAGAAAACAAGAATAAGCGCGCGAAAAGTTGAGAATGTTAAATCAATCACCAAGATAAATTTGAAAGGCTGTTAGCTGTGAAACCCTTTTAGTCTTATTCGAATGTTACGTCAATTCAAATGCTGACGTTTTCGCACGTAATAAACGAATCCAAAGCAACAAGAAGTTTGTTCTTTTTGGAAAGTTGTTGGCGCGGCTTGTGCGCGTTGCAAACAACAGTTGTACAACAAACATTTCCGAGGTTATTTTTATACACTGTTATCAGAGTTAGATTGCGCAAGATGTTTGGGTCGCTACTGTCAAAGTTTAAATCTGCAAACAATAAGATCGATCCAACAACGAAGATTTTTACGGAGCCGCGACGAGTCGCGAGCAAAATGAAGCTTGCCAGCCAAGACGCGGCATGTTTTCATGATCAAGACCGAGAGTTTTGGAAAGACGGAGAACAACAGGATGTATCCGATATCCATTCTTTGACAGTAGTCCGAAACAAGAGTTCACTCAGCGATGACAGCTCAAGCGAGTCTGATGATTTCTCACAGGAAGAAATGGGAGCTGCCATGCACGCAATAGCCGACGAAAGCGTCAGTGCGCCACCTCCAAGCAATAAGAACAGCAGGCCTCGTGCCGTAGGTCGTGATCAGCGAATATTGAATACTGCGTATGAAATTCACGCATTCCACGCTTACGGCGCCTCTTCGAGTTCCAATACTGTCCGCGCTGTTCAGCCACTCAGTTCAACTGACTCCACCCTCCAACGAAAGGTGCAGACCCCAGTCGCTTTCTACATTCCTGTTGGAGACAAGAATACGGTCTGCCCACCTGCTAGAGTTCCGCGGCGGTTTAGAAAACGAAAGGTCGCACCTGAACTCACTTTGGATGATATAAAAGAGAAAATGCGCGCTGCCGAAGAGAGAAAACTGAAGGAATTACAACGCATCCGAGAGTGCGCGCGCAGCAGGGCCGGAGTCAGCCGACTACACCCAACTGAGACGTCCGCCCAAGCTACTGCGGCGAAAATTACAGCTAAGCAGGCAGCAGCCGAGAGCAAGCGGACCGAAGAAATGGAGATTAGGAAGCAAGCGGGGAACAGAGCGTCACGGAATAGAAGTAGGATTGCCGCAGGTCAAGCCTTTGCTAAGACGCAGCTTCAGTCCTCTATGAAGCTGAAGGTGGACGAGACCGTGCAAAGGAAGGAGAAACGGCAGCAGAAGATTGAAAGGCTGAATAATCTGCGAAAAAAATACGCCAAAATACACCTCCGCATGCCTTACTCCTCCTCTCTATTCCCCTACCCCTTCCCCCTTTACACACCTCTGGATTTGTCACTGCATTTGCGTTCTCTTTAAAACGCCCTTCTATGGACTCGTTAACTGAAATGACGTTTGAAACAATTTTTATTTGCATTATTTTCAAGGATATTTTGTAATCAAATAATTTTTTTTAAACAAAAATGCCTTCTCTGGTTTCATTAACTTAAACGACGATTGGAACATTTCTTTATTTGCACTTTTTTTCAAACATATTTTGTAACTGCAAAGAAATTTTAAAAAGGCCTTGGGCCTCGTTGACTGAAATGAAGCTTACAAAATTTTTTATTTGTGCTATTTTTAAGAATATTCTGTAATCAAAGAAATTTTAAAAATGCCTCCCCTGGACTCGTTAACTGAAATGACGTTTGAAAACATATTTTATTTGTAATATTTTCAAGGATATTTTCTATTCAAAGAAATTAAAAATACTCCTTCTCTGGACTCGTTAACTGAAATGACGTTTGAAACGTTTTTTTATTTTTACTATTTTCAAGGATATTTTCTATTCAAAGAAATGAAAAAAAAACTCCTTCTCTAGACTCGTTAACTGAAATGACATTTGAAACATTTTTTATTTGTAATATTTGACAGGAAATTAACCACTTTGACTTTAAGCTTCGCTTCCCTCCCGACAGTTTCGAAAAATCCGGCAAAAAGCATTTTGATCGCTGTGCACTAACGTGCGGTTGTTTATTTTGACAAGATTTATTTGTGTACCTGTTCGTGTTTTTGTGTCTATAGGCTTTTAATTTTAGATCCCAAGAAACAAGAAAAGGTATTTCTTTAATTCTGAGATGTTTAGGATTCCACGCCATCCTTATGGCTTTCTAATAACTTACTCAAGTCACTCAGTCTGCACCCTCCAGTGGATGTATTTGTTCATTGTAAAAAGTAGAAATATTTCTCGCTTCTCTCGATCTTCACTCATTTTATTCCTCGACTCGTGTCTTGAAAACAAGCCCCTGTTAACATTTATTACCGACAATAGCTTAGTATTATTCTTTTTGGTGGAACTTACTTGCTTTACTATGGATTAGTAAACAACACTGCTTGCTTCCTGAATGAAGGGGTATGTCAGTGGTTGAGAAACATGTGCGAGATCTACATATAGTCTTGCGTCAAGCGCAGATCAAGCAATTGCACGTAACTTACATCGTATCTATTATATCGCAATTATCAGCACAGTTGTCAGGATAACCGAGGCCCCATCCACACTACCCCGGAGGAATTTGGAACCGGAGGTTTCACTCTGAAAACGCATAAAATGTTTTCCGTTCACACTACTGGCGGAGGAATTTGAAAACGCAACAATCACCAGTCATTCTGGATTTGTGTTTGAGAATAACTCGGTCAGGAAAATATCATGGTTATCGTGACGTCATCGTTTTCGAAAAGTTCCGTTTTCAAAATGCTTTCCGTCCACACGAAAGCGAAAGGTCGGCGTTGTCAAATTCCTCCAGTTTGAAGGGCATGGAAATAGAGCTGTGTTTTCAAATTTCTCCGGCGTGGTATGGACGACGCATGGACCCAGGCGCAGGTCTCCTATATACTTCAATGCGGCCCAAGTTTTGGAAATTGTGAATTTTTTTGGACAAAACGCTCACGTTTGGACAAAAGTACTTGGAGGAAAACATTCCAAAACGTTTCAAGGCCTGCTGGTTACTTAAACTTTATCTGACGTTTGCTTTTCCTTGATATGGATAGCATGTCATGATTCCGTTTTATGCATACAGGAACTTTTATAACAAAATTGCACACTTTTATTTGCTTTTATCATTATTTTGCCGTAAACTCACGAATCACATATGTCTTTTTATGGCTTTTCAACATCATTTTGCTTTTATTACCATCACACACAAACCCTTTAATTGTCATCCTCATTGTACGCCTATGAGGAAAAAAAAAATGCTAAATTGTTTTTCTTGTACCTATGGTAATCCATAAGAATCCTCTTGTGCTTGTGCCTTTCTACTTTATTTTAATTAGTTCTCGTTTGCATCTCTTTTGATCTTAGGGTTAGGGTCACTGTTTGTGTTTTCTATCCGTTATCTCGTTTGGTCAATCAAAAACCGAGCTTGTAAGAAGAAGAAGAAGAAGAAGAAGAAGAAGAAGATACTCATGTACTTAGCTACTTTAGGTGTAAAGTGAGAATCTAGCTCCGAGGTGAGAAGGAGCAAACTGGGGACACAGTATATTAAAAATGGAAATTCAAAATATATACAATAAGAATTACCTAAAAATATACTAATTAGAACCACAGGTCGCCGGGCCTAAGCTTAACCGAGTGCAAAGCGAAGCAAGCGACCTCTATGAACACCATTCTCAGACGAACCACAAAATTAACTTGTAAACTGTTGAACGCTTATGCATATCACAACGACATACGGTGAAACCTGAATTAAGCGGACACCCTTGGGACTCTCACTAGTATCCGCTTTATACAGGATGTCCACTCTAAACAGGTTCAGCAATAATAGTTAATTATTATACATTGAACTCACTATCTCTTCTCTGATTGGCCGAAAGTGTACATTGAATTTTCGAAATCAGCGCCTGATTTTGTAATTTTTTTCTTATTAGAAAAAAAGCTCACTTACAATATATAATTACAATAAACTACTTACAATAAACTTACCTACTGCACGTTAATTAAAATAAACTACGTAATCTGCAGCTAGGTACGTACCTATCTAGCTGCAGATTATACAGTAATCATGTCAAGGACACTCAAGGTCACGGGTAATCATGTCATGTATGGCCGTGGTGCATGATTTCTAAGGGTAATCGTGTCAAGTTCGCGCGCTCTAGGTTGCTTGCCGTCGGTGAAGATGCAAAAACATGACTTCCATTTTTTTTTTTCGTTCAATGTATAATAAAACAATTGTTAGATTCGGTTTTTGTGATATCCAGAATAATCAAGGTCTCGGTAAGGGTTATCAGCCTCAGCCTTCGGCTTCTGCTGATAACCCCTGCCTCGACCTTGATTATTCTGGATATCACATAAACCTCATCCAATAATTGTTAATTATTAACCCCTATGAAACACAGCGTAACACGCTGTCCTTTGAAGTGACCGCTTATTGCAGGTTTTGTGCAACAGAATGGCTTATAATTGGTGCCCGCGTCCGCTTAACAGAGGTGTCCGCTGAATGCAGGTTTATTTTACAGTTTATTGTGAAGAAAATTTAAGGACTCAAGCTGGTGTCTACTTAATAGAGGGTGTCCGCTCAATATGGGTCCGCTTAATACAGGTTTCACTTTACTACATTTAGAATGCTAGTGTTCATATTCAAGACACACGCCATTTTGGATCAAAACAGACCTCCTTGTTTAATGTGACTAGTTAACAAAACTGAACAACCGTGTATCATGGCCAGCGGTTTTACCATACATAACACATAGATTACTCTTTTAATTTACCAACTGACATATCTACACCTTACAAGCTGGTTATTACCTGAACAGACAAACGAACAAAACACTATTTGTGAATCATTTATAATGGACGTATTAATTATTTGCAGACGGCAGAGTGACTTCATACCCCGGGAATACAAAAATTACATGTGCATGCACCGATCTCTAACTCAAATCGATACTTAACCATTGAAATAATTCATGTTTAATTGGAAGAATCGGATCCCATTATATGGTAGAACTAACGTAAGACTATCACGGTACATCTAAATACTTTCTCTCGTATGAAACAAGTCTTAGCACAATGCTGATTATACCATATAGCAACAGTCTGGATTTTTTGCTGTCACAAGCTTTCCATGGACTCCATGGCGATTTCTCTGTCAAGTGAACTGGGACAACGGAGGTGATTTGTCACCTGGGCTTGTGTAGCAAAAGTCACGAGACAAACTGCCACCGCACAGGCCTGGAAGTTCGAATCCTTGATCTCGGTTGAGCGTCTAGATCTGGCACTGAATTTCCAAGGCCTCGTGAATTCTTATCCTAAGGTTTTACTTTTTACTACTCTAGCAATGACGACCACTCTTGTCGCTTCCAACCTGTGTCCTGTGCTCCAACCACCGGAAGGATCAATATAGTTGTGTTAAAGTGTTCTTTTAAGGTTAACGTATACCTTCAGGGGTGTCTCGCGTCAAAGCGATGTAGCGCGTTCGGTTACAGCGGTAGATACCTAAACCCCCATATTAAATTAAAGCTTATAGAGCTGGCTATCAAACTATACCAAGCATTTTGAAATGAAATGAATTGCCGATTTTTTCAGGACCACTAAATGCGAGCGCCCTAATCACCTTTTGGAAGGTACAAGTCAAAGCGAATTTTGTTTTTCGCCAATTTGGTTTTTTTCCCTGGTTTAAGGACAAAAAGCACTAAAAAAGGGTGTCTGCGTTTTGCCTTATTCAATTGCAGTAAAAAGTTACAGAACATTTTCGAAATAGGCTTTAAAAAGGGTGAAGTGATCGTTCAAAAATCGCTCTCGGAGAAAAAGTATTTCGAAATAAAAAATTCGGAGACAAGTTTTTGTTTATTATATGTTAGTCTATAGCTATTGTCCAAATTTGAGGGCAATCGAAGAAATTCCCTTTGAGTTGTAACTCTTTAAAGTGTCTGCTTCAAGCGAAAACATTTATTCGAGAAAACAGCGCTACGAAAAATCTTTTGCTCCGCAAACAAACTCCGTCCACAAACGCCTTCAACTGGGTTCTCAGATCAGTACGCCAATCAGTGTTTGGAAAGTTTTTTCTCGCGGTGAAATTTACGCGCGAGTCTCCAAAACACCTTGTGTTTCACAATGCGCTACAGGCGGATCCGAGAGATAATTTTTCTGTAGCTCGGATTTTCTTGAAGCTGGTCTAGCAAAATGGGGGAGACGAAAAAGGATACAAACGCTAGAGTGGCTGGGCGAAGAAATCAAACAAACGAAAGCGCGGCGGAGCAAATGTGCATGGAAAATACTCCAATGGATTTCAATGAGTCCGACGATTCATCGGTATCGGACTCAACAGAAGAGTCACTGTAAAAATCGCTGTTATCGCTGTCATGTTCCCAAATTTTTACAGAACCTTTCTCTTCTCTTGACTCGATCTTTTTGCTCGCTTGATACGATAGCCGTAGCTTCATCCGCGAGGACAATTTTCGCTTCTTCACTCCGAGATGTATTTTCATTCGTTCTTCGCTGTTTTCGCTTTTTCGAATTGGTCCACGGAGTTTTCCGTGGTCCATGTTTACTTATAACTTAATAGAAGTACACCTAATACGAAAAATGCTTGGATTAACAATGCTGACCAACTGAGTAGAGGTGAGTAGCCAGCCAATCCGTGGTATCTATATAGGTAATATTCCCACGGAAGTCGCCTCGGTTGATTGCATACGTGTTAGAAGGCTGTCAATCAAGAGAGAACTTTTACTTCCGGCCATAACGTAAAACCTCCATTTCTCCGCCAATATTTAGTTTTTTTCAATTTTTTTTTTCCAGAAATTAGAGATTACTTTTCGACCATTAGTTTGACCCAAAAATCCAAATTTGAAGAAATTGCCGATCTGAAGGTATACAGTAACCTTAACCAGACGTTAAAATGGTCGGGCTGTTTATGCGATGTAGAATATTCCACCGTCCTTCATTCTAACTTGTAGATTACACCAGACTGCTTCCCGTTGGTAGAGGGGTTTTAGGGTGTGCTAGTTGTGACTTTATTGTTACGTTGAAAGGTACACGGTACGCCCTGATACGATGCGGAATAGACCGGGTGAGTCTCTGTTGATCTGTTTTATCTGAGCTCTGACGCTCACGTTGTTTTGTTTGGTATTTTGAACACCATGAGTTGTAGTTGCTATTACGGAAGACATCTCTCTGGTGCTCACTTTCGTGTACCCTGCCTTCCACCATGGTGGAAAAGTGTTCTAACGACCGCCCTTGTGTGCCAGATGATAGTTGGAGTGAAAATTTAGATGCTGATCTGTGTGGGTGGATTTCCGCGGTAAATGGTAACCTTGGTAGATCCTTCGTCTTTAATCTGTACACGTGTCTGAGAGAGCCACTTTGGGTCGAAAGCTTGTCACAGCTAACAAACTGGACTCTGTTTCGGTATCGTACAACTCTCATGTCTGCTACAGAGTCGGGCAACAGTTATGTATCTTTTCTCAGAGTCGAAGCACCCGTTATAAACAATTATTGAGGTTTTTGTGGTATCCAGAACGATCAAGGTCGAGTTAGGGGTTATCTGCCAAAGCTAAAGGCTGAGGCTGATAACCCTTACCGACACCTTGATTATTCTGGATATCACATAAACCGAATCTAATAATTGTTTTATTATACATTGAACGAAAAAAAATGTGGAAATCATGTCTTTGCTTTTTCACTGACGGCAAGCAACACAAAGCGACGAACTCAGTTGACATAATTACCCTTAGAAATCATTGACCGCAGTCATACATAACATGATTTCCCGTAACCTCGCGTGTCCTTGACATGATTATTGTATAATCTGCAACTAGATGACGTCACAGGCACTGATTTCCAAAATTCACTGTACGCTTTCGGCCAATCAGAAAAGAGATAGTGAGTTCAATGTATAATAATCTTATTTACTGGCGTTGTTCAGCTCTAATTTGGTAAGGAGCTGGATAGCGAGTTAACCCGATTAGTCCTTTGAGATCTGGAAGGCTGCTTTTCTTCGGCGGTAAAAATGTAAACTTGTGCAGCATCCAGGACAAGAAAAGGAACAACTCCACCTAGAAAGAGAGAAACAAATAAATGTAAGTTATGTGTCCAATAACAACTGAGGTACTTACAATCAAACAAAATGTTTTTAAAACGGAAATTTATATAATTATTCTACTGTCACATTTTGGCCATCACAGTTCAGTTTATTCCTTCATATATAACCTGTTTATCTTTTTACGCTAAACAGGTTCTTATACTTTGAGGCACTATATCAAAGCCAAAGAAGATGTTCCAGGTCCTTAATCCACTAAGTTCTTATAGACGAGTTTTTACTGTACCTCACAACCTGGGTATATTCTAACTGTTAATTGCTTTTCTAAAATTTCCTCTTACCAGAGGTCACACATTGACAAGGACATGATTTTCCAGTGTCACCTTTGCCAGTGCTTCACCAGCACAAACCTGGCGTCCTGCCGAGAAAGGCAAAAAGTTACCAGAATTGGTGATAAGCTGGCCATCAGCATCAATATGGCGGCGAGGGTTGAACGAGTTGGGATTTTCCCAGCAGTTTGGATCCAGATGAACGTTTATCAAATTGACAAACACTACTGTATCCTTTGGAACACGGTATCCAGCAAGCGAGGTGTCCTTCAAAGTGTAATGAGGAACACCTGCTTCAGCCACATTTCCAAGTCGTAGAGCCTCCATGATGGTGGCCTGAACGAGTGGTAGACGCGGACGATCATCCAGCCCCGGCATTCGGTCCCTTCCGACCACTTCATCTAATTGGTTCTCTATCTCTGTTTGCCATTGGGGATGATGAACCAGGTATGCAATGGTCCAACGCAGGGTGGTACTGGTGGTCTCATAACCAGCGCCGAACATGTCTTCCATGGTGTTGATTACGCTTTCATCTGACAAAAGAGACGCTCTGTCTTCAGCGCCAGCCTCATTCTCAGCTGCAATCCTCTCTTTTAAAAGACTTCCAGTGAGGCTATCAATCTTCGCAGTAGAGTCAAAGTCTTTTTCCTGAATCATTAGCTGATGGCGAAGAATTTCAAATATCCGGCCCATCGATTTCTGCACCGATTGATAACTACGAACAGGAAAGTATTTTGCAGCTGGAAAGAAATCTAAAACAAAGTTCTGAGCAATTGTTTCAGTGTCCGTAAAGCCTTTGATGTTTAATTGTAAAAGTTCCTCGAAGTCTGCATTTGACGAATCAAAGAATTTCCCAAATGTGATCAGACCAGTCACATTTGCAACGCTCCCCGTTAGAATATGTGCAGGGTCAAAATCTTTTCCATTTTGGTCTTCAAAGTACTGCAGCAACCGCCCGGCCTGCTTAAAAATCCTTTCTTCGACAAGTTGCTAATCGGAGAGATATTACCGGATAGCTGCCATGAACAGCTTACGATGAAACTGCCAAGCAGGACCAAAGTTTCCTCTCACGATATAGTTTCCACCTGTAATACAGGAATAAAATTTTATTGAAAAGTTAACAAAGAATGTGTGAGATGAGTGGGGTCGATGCGAGAAAAAAATGGGGGAGGGGGGAGGGGGAGTGTCCCAGCCATATGGAAAGTTCGAGCTTGTTTGTCTTGTCGCGTAGGTGTATGCATCACTGATTTTGGTGTCGGTTAATTGTAGTGAACCATCAAAGTATTTTTTAGGGTACACTTGAAGAATTAATAATTAAACTCTGTCATTTCCGTTTTTACCGGTGGTATACTATTAGCAGTCAAATAAAACTCGAGCCACTCTCAGATTGGTCTGCTTTAAGGTTGAAATTGGGGCAGTCTATGTGCTTACCTCTTTTCAGTATGATTAACTAGCGGAGTACCAGTAGAATTAAAAAGGAAACTTGGTCATGGGTT
Organism: Orbicella franksi; assembly: GCF_964199315.1. Classification (NCBI taxonomy): domain Eukaryota; kingdom Metazoa; phylum Cnidaria; class Anthozoa; order Scleractinia; family Merulinidae; genus Orbicella; species Orbicella franksi. Next base: position 14,892,195 of record NC_138152.1, on the reverse strand, counting down.
TAAAACCCTGGCACACGATTTTTGACAGTCTTATGCAACCACCTTTGTTGTACCCCAAATATTCTTTAATTTGGGAGCACTTGTTTGACTCCAAACACGAAAGATTCAGTCAGTAACTAGTCTAGTCATAGGAGGGGACTGGTTATGAAGACCGCCAAACTTCAGAGAGATAGGTCATTGTTTGAGTTTTTCGAAGTCACGTGACAATGACCGTGCACTCACAAATTCAAGATGGCGTCGTTTGTGAACGAATATGTGGTCATTTGACGTGTTTTGAAAGCTAAAAAAATGTAGTTCTGTCAGTTTGAATGGTTTTCAAAAGCATCTCATTTCGAAAGTAAAATGCCGGCGATAACTGTTCGGTTTTTGGCTGTGGTACGTGCCGGAAAACAAAAGGAATCGGCATCTGGAAACTGCCCTCTACACGAAATACCGAATGTAAAAAGTAGCGAGAAGAGTGGCTGAGTGAGATCACGAAAACAAGAGTTGTAGACAAAGATTTCCAAAGATTTCCTCCATTAACTATGGTCTAGGGAAGTCTTTTCCTGCTTCCGGGAAATAGCAATTTCAATAAAGTGTAGTGTATATAGATTTACTGTACCAAGTGTATACAGCTTGAAGGAGTGAAATGGAGGTCTCCCAGCATAATCGGCAGATCTCTTTATCAGCACTTCCTTTACAGAATCAGCATCTTCGGCGAATACAAGTTTAAAACTGCCAACTTTCATCGAATACACAGCACCATACTTCTTCCTCACGCTTTGTAATGGAACAAAAAAATAAGAAAAGGTACACAATAAGTATCGATGAATTGCATGGTCAGCACAGTTTTACATCTGTATTTCACGTACGTGAGGCGGGAAATTGGCACACCCATTTCTCGTTGAATTGAAAGTATAGAGGGTCGGGGTGGAAATTTGAGACCATTTTAGCGATTCCAAGTGACAATGTGGGCTGCAAGGCTCCGATTGCAAGGAAAGCTGGGTTAGCAGTGTAGAGAAATGTCCACTTTTTTTTTTTTTTTATCATCTTATGACCTAGGATAGCTGTTATTGCAGTTATCAGCGGCTTGACACACAAACGAGGCGAAAGGGTCAGTTCTGCATTGTATTGACCCTTTCGCCTCGTTTGCATGCCTTTTAAAACAAAAGAATATTTGACCGCAGACTCAACTCCAATAAAAGCTATTACTGCAAGCAAACTGCCTCTTGGTGTCGGTTTTAAGGGGAGGATTGAGTTGCTAACGACTAGAAATGAAACTAGACGATATCTATGCTTGGATTCCTCGTCCCGACCACTTTGGGCTACATTTTTCGTTTCCCAGATCGGGCGTTGCAAAGTGATTGTGACGCCTTGTCCTTCTTTCAGGAGTGGAAATTACCCCCAACCCCCCCCCCCCTCCCCCCCAAACCCCCGCCAAAAGTTGTACATAGATTAATGTATATCAAGGTTAATTGGAAATTTAAACAAGTAATGACAAAATATGTGTCGAGCTAGAAAGATTGATAAATGAAGTTAAAGCCCTCTGGCTTTGATAATAAATAATGCAAATTATAACACAGCGCGCGCTAGTCCTATCTAATTCCTATTGAGCCATCATGAACGAAATCTCTATGTACGAACGGCCGTGCGTATATAAGATGACGTGTGCAGTTTCAATTTAGCTGCAAAATTTCCGTCGAGTTTAGTGCAAGTTCCTTTTGTTTAAGTTTCGGCAAAGTAAAGATTATTCTGAACAATCCAAACCCTACTTCGAGCCTTTGACTTTTGCCAAGCTAAGATGTTTACTTAAACGTGAGTATTTTGACTTTGTTTGTCTACATTTTCATCGAGTATTTTTGACTTTGTCTGCCTACATTTTCATTATAATTAATTCGAAGAAGCGAATTTTTCATCGACTATTTTAGAAACCATGTTAAGCGTTTTCGCTCAACCGTTGCTCAACTGATTGTGGCGTGTTAGGATCCTAATGCCCTTTATTTTTCTTCACCGTGCCTTGTGAGAACTTTGTAGTCAATCATAAAAAAAAAAAAGACAAAAAAAGAAAAAACAACAAAAAAAAAAGAAACATGTTTCAGCGCCCAAGTTGTTTTCGCCATGTTATAAAAGAATTGGTCCATGTTTTTAGCTGTGCGTATATCGAGTTATGGATGCACTTGGGAAGCTTGGAGAACACTCAAGAAACTAGAGTTGCTCTCGGCTGTCGCCTGGAGCAACTCTTACGCTTCTTTCGTGCTCTCCAAACTTCCCGCGTGCATCCATAACTCGATATACGCGCGCTAAGCATGAACCAATTCTTAAATGCAACAGTACGAGAATAAGGGGATGTGACACCGTTTAAAGCATTCATGAAGTCGTCCTAGTCCGAGACGTTACCACAAAGAGAGTAACGCTTCTATCTGATCACCACTGTTCTTCGGGTTCTCATTTTCTATCTTATAAGTGTAAAAGTTAATTTCCAACTCTCCTTTATTAAAGAGAAAATTAAGTTAAACCGCTTTTGGAACAAATAAAGATTCCGCATAAAAAAAAAAAAAAAAAGAAAAAAAAAAAGAAAAAAATAAAGAAAAAACCCTCACATTTTCCACGCAAAATGTGTTACTTTAGTTGTTACCGGACAGTTTGTTATTGGACAGTTTGTTATCGGACAGTTCAGTAAGCCAACCACATTCAAAGTTGTAGGTACGAGCGTGAGTGCGCTTGCTTGCTTTTGTGTTTTTGGCGCCTTATTGCCGGTAGGAGGCGCGGTGGCGTTAGATTGTTTACATCTCCTTTGTAGTATTTTAATGCAAATTTTCCCTTTGTTTCATAACTTGGCTATTTTTTTTTTCTCGGAAATTGTTATTTTTATGATTAATTGGTAATAAGACTTCTTGTCGTCCAATTCGATCTGTAATCATACTCGTGATAAACAAATCGGAATCCCGCTGCGCGGTCGTCCGATTTTGTTATCACTCTCATGATAACAGGCCGAATTGGACTCCACTCAGTCCTATTACCATTACTTATAACGCAATTTGCGTCACTTACTCCAGTTTCCGAAGGTCGAGTGCAAACATACATAATAATTTTTTATTGTTCAAACGCTGCTTCTTTAAAGTCAGAGAAACAATCAAATGCAAATTTTCCTTTTCACGTTTTTCTGTTGCATTAGCTCTTGCTAACAATCCAAACGTATTTTGAATTTAAACTACATACTTGCTGAGGAAATCATTTCACCTCTAAGTCGAATATAATAATTTTAACTTCGCTACGACTACGAAAACCTTTCACATTTGTCAACGGATTTACAAAAAGCCAAGCAGGAAGCGAAGGAGATTCACTTTAATGAATCTCCCATCCATACCTACAACTTGGAAAATATTATTTTCCAAGTTAAAAATGAATTACAAAAGGGTGGCGATTTTCAGAGTCAAAGCTCTCATCAAAGAAAATAGACAATAAAATCGTCTCGAATTATACCATGTCTGCTACAGAGTTGGGCAATAGTTATGTTTCTTTTCTCAGAGTCTTAGCACCCTTTTAACTAATTGACGTCAGTTTTTTTATGCGTCTGTCCTCCTACTGATGATAAATTGCGTCACAACATTGTCAAAGTGGCTGTGGCACCAAGAGCCGCAGCTGCAGACGAGTTGTTCCGCAGTAAACGTCGACAATGTTATGAGGAAATTTATCATCAATAAGAGGACAGACGCATAAAAATCTGACGTCAATTTGTTTTTTACAACAAGACCCCAAAATGGTCAAATGCCGGGAATAAATGAGGGGAAAGGACGCGTAAACTTGCCGTAAACAAAGATAAGTGAATTTCATACAAAATGAGGCCAACAGTGTGAATAGCTTTTCTCGCTTTTTGACTGGCTACTTGGAAAAGTCAATAAAATCTCATTGGTTAAAAAGTCGACAGTTTGACAGCTGAAAATTAAACTTGAAAGCTTGCATAAATTAAAATTTTATCCGTCTGTACCCTTGCTGATGATAAAAGTGAGCCAATCAGCGCGCGAGAAATTAGACAGTTATTGTACAATATCTTATCTACTGGCGTTGTTCAACTCTAATTTCATAAGGAGCTGGATAGCGAGTTAACCCATGAAGTCCTTTAAGATCCGGAAGGCTGCCTTCGTTGGATGGTAAAAATGTAAACTTGTGCAGCATCCAGGACAAGAAAAGGAACAACTCCACCTAGAAAGAGAGAATCAAACACACGTAAGCTGATGTAAGTTAGGTATGTGATAACACCTAAGGTGCTTACCATCAACCAGATTGTTAGGTTCAATGGCTCCACCAGGTTCTAAAATTGATGGTATAAGCTTTTCAATACATGTACATGTGAGCTTTTTGAAAAAGAAAATTATAATATTATTATTAAATTCCCACATTTTTGGAAATCATAATTCATTTTATTTTCTTATATATAACCTGTTTTCTTGCAGCCTAAAAAGGTTCTTATATTTTTGAGTGTTTAAAAGCCAAATTAGAGGCTGTACATAATAAAGGTTCTTAATCCATTAAGTTCTTAAAGGTTTTATTATTTTTTTTTTTACTATATACCTCACAACCTGGGTACATTCTACTGTTAATTGCTTTTCTTGGATGTGCTCTCTCAAAAGAGGTCTAATATAAATTAGTATCACCCAACTAGTGGACTAATACAAATTCTGCACTTTGATTGGCTACGTTACTAGAGAACTATTAGTAAAAGTCCTCGAGTAGCGAAATTGGCGCAATCGAGCGTGACGCTTTCTTTCGTTTTATTCCCAAATAAATATTTCTTCAACTTGCATTTGCTAACTTTATTATTGCCTTTTCTGTCCGACTAATTGGGTGATAATAAAACAATTAGACCCTTCGCCCTCAAGGGCCACGGGTCTAATTGTTAATTATTTACAAGGCCAATTGTTTTCCAGTCTCACCTTTGCCAGTGCTTCACCAGCGCAAACCCGGCGTCCTGCCGAGAAAGGCAGAAAGTTACCAGAGTTGGTGATGAGCTGGCCATCAGCATCAATATGGCGGCGAGGGTTGAACGAGTTGGGATTCTCCCAGAAGTTTGGATCCAGATGAACGTTCATCAAATGTACCAACACTACTGTATCCTTTGGAACACGGTATCCAGCAAGCGAGGTGTCCTTCATCGTGTAATGGGGAAGAGCTGCTTCAGCCACATTTCCAAGACGCAGTGCCTCCATGATTGTGGCCTGAAGAAGCGGAAGATGCGGACGATCACCCAGTCCAGGCATTCGGTCCCTTCCAACCACTTCATCTAACTGGTTTTGTATCTCTGTTTGGCAATGGGGATGGTGAAAGAGGTATGCAATGGCCCAACGCAGGGTGGTACTGGTTGTCTCATAACCAGCGCCGAACATGTCTTCCATGGTGTTGATAACACTTTCATCCGACAAAATAGACGCTTTGTCTTCAGCGCCAACCTCATTCTCAGCTGCAATCCTCTCTTTTTAATAGACTTCCAGTGAGGCTATCAATCTTCGCTGTAGGGTCAAAGTCGTTCTCCTGGATCTTTAATTGATGGCGAAGAATTTCAAATATTCGGCCCATCAGTTTCTGCACCGATTGATAACTTGGAAATGGAAAGTATTTTGCAGCTGGAAAGAAATCTAAAACAAAGTTCTGTGCATTTGTTTTAGTGTCAGTAAAGCCTTTGATGTTTAATTGTAAAAGTTCCTCGAAGTCTGGATGGGACGAATCAAAGTATTTCCCAAATGTGATTCGACCAATCACATTTGCAACGCTCTCCATCAGAATACATGCAGGGTCAAAATCTTTTCCATTTTGGTCTTCAAAGTACTGCAGCAACCGCCCCGCCTGCTCAAAAATCCTTTCTTCGACAAGTTGCTGATCGGAGAGATATTGCCGGATAGCTGCCATGAACAGTTTACGGTGAAACTTCCAAGCAGGACCATAGTTTCCTATTATGATATCTTTTCCACCTGTAATGCAGGAATGAAATTGTATTGAAAGGTTAATAAAGAGTGTGTCAGATGAAGAAGGCTGATCCAATAAGTATCAAGTGGACCCAAGGGGGGTGGAAAACCTCCCAGAATTATAATAACCAGCACATCATAGTAGAAACATTTGAGATTTTGCTTAACTGATGTATGTTGGTGGGTTTCCGGTATCTAAATGATAACCTTGGTGGATCCGTCGAAACATGGTGGAGCGTGCTCGTCGTTTCGCTTAGAAGTGTACATCACAGATTTTGGTTTCACTTGTAGTGAGCCGTCAAGGTAATAATAATAAAAACACCGCTATCGTTTTCATTTTCAGTGATATCTTTCAGCAGTCAAATAAAACTCGAGCCACACCCAGATTGGTCTGCTTGAGGGGCTTAATTCAAATGTTCTGATGAGCGTCCCCAATATCATTCTGTTTACTTGTAACCAAACCCTATCAAACAGAGACTTGTTTTGACACAGAGACAAAATGCAACTCAGAAATGCTCTATTTCAAAAGACAAACGTTATCCGGTAAGGCCAAATGAACACTTACAACATGTACAATGTAAGTCCTTTTTTAAGGCTTTCGCGTGTCACAAAGTGAGTCTGAAAGACAAGGATTCAATCAATCACTAGTCCTAATGGTTCATATCTTTTCCCAGTTCTAAGAAATTGCAGTTTAAATTCAGTGTGGTGTATGTAGAGATTGGCCTTATTCTCCCAGGGGAGAGGTAGGAAGTAAGAGAGTGAGAGAGTAATAGTATTGTAGACATACTGTACCAAGTGAGGCCAGCTGGAAGGAGTGAAATGGAGGTCTCCCAGCATAATCAGCAGATCTCTTTACCAGCACTTCTTTCACAGAATCAGCATCTTCAGCGACTACAAGTTTAAAACTGCCCACTTTCATTGAATATACTGTACCATACTTCTTTCTCAAGCTTGATATTAAATAAAAGAAATTAGCCATATAAAATGACAGCTGTACATGCTATGTTTAGAGTATCTGTTCAGTAAATTCCAAGGAATAACTAAAACAGTAGAGTTTATAACAGTTTACAGTTTTACTTAACTACTTCCATTACAAATTACAAGTTACACTACCTGCATATTCAATCAAAGGGCTCTATGAGACAACTCATTCATGCTCTTAGCCATGAAATTATTTAAGTGTTTATTGTGTATCACGGTGTTTATTAAAGTTGGTGGCACATCAATAAGCGCCAAGCTTCCTCCTGACATGTATCTTAGCTATCAGCAGGCTTACAATTGACTGGATGATTGGGTAAATGAATCATTTGCTGTACAATCGAGTAGGAAAATATAGTATTGTTCTGTGTGTTATGTTGTCAAGCATTTGTGTTCATTTGTTTAGCAAATGTTGCGTTCTCTATAGGAAGTGAAAGTCTTATTTTCACTGTTTGCTTGTTACATTTTATGTATGGTATTTTATTAAAAAGAAAATGCAAGTAATTAGTGTAACATTTGTCGGTAATCCTTGAGAGAGCTTGTGTAACTGTTTTACACATATACCATGTTACAAAAAATACAGGACGAAATTAAAGTTGAATATATATCTATATTATATGCATTATATTTAGCCTATTTTGTTATTTTGGTGGAATGCACAGTGGGAAGATTGAGTGGATGCAGATAAATATGCATGTACACTGATATAACTGGCCATTCACTTTATATATTGCTAGCTATAACATAGTCCCTTGGATTTCTATTGAGGCTTGTCCCACTTGTAGTCCAATAAATACATATTATTGTGTTATGATATTCAAGTGCATAATATCTTGATCATGGCATTCTGGAATTAAAATGTGGGTTGTTTATCATTTACACAGAAAAATCGGCTTGTCAACGATTTGTGCAAATGGTAAGCAAAAATCTTGATGGTAAGTTTCGTTCAGATTGGCCATTTACCATTTACTCAAAAAACTCCAATTTAATAAAATTTTTACCTGATCATAATTCCAAGACGGTGATGAAGAAGTTTCACAACAAAGATATTAGGTAGTTTGACATTTCAGTTCAACAGTATTGATTTCTGGTGGCGGAAATTTTTCAACACAACATTTCAGTGTCTATTAATCCAGGTTGAAGTGGTATTATTTGTACAAATATGTTTTATATTTTAATGAATACGAAACAGTCTTAACCCTTTACCCCCTATGGCGAATGGCAGTTTTTCCCAAATCGGCAAATAAAGACACTCTGCCTGTGTACAACATGCCATTTGAAAGCCAAGAATTTACATCAGCAGCTACATGTATGAAGGACGTACACATTTTGAGAGAAATTGCTTTAAAATGGGAAAATGAACGACTTCAAAAATGTATCAATCTTCTACTATATTAGGTATACCCTAAACTACAGCTTATTCAGCAGCTCTTGGTGCATACAATGTGTAGCTTGCTATGAAAAAAGTCTTGCATTCCATTTGCATCCAAAAAAAGGAACTAAAAACTTGCGGGGGTGGTCAACCATGTGTTGGATAGGAGGGGGTCAAAATTTTATGACTTCAATGAGCAGATCTTCACAAGACAATTTTTGTGGCAAAAATTCGTAGAAATCTATCAAATATTCACAAAGTTATGATGTTGTGTGCCAATTTGCACTCTTAGGGAGTAAAGGGTTAAAGAGTAAGTCAATATCTAAGGTACAGGTAAGCTGGTTGAAGCTGTGATTGTGAGCTACATGTCCATCAGTTATCTAGCTGTTAATGAAGTTGAAAGTGCGCAAGCTTGGTTTTCAAAGGAAAGCTTCTTTTCTGATGAAGTCAGTTTGCCAAGACAGTCCACCCTGCACTCAAAGCATTTATCATTAAAGTTCTTGAGTCGTCATTGTTATTATTCATTTGACTGCATCATTGATTATAATAATTTCTTATTGTTTTAGTTAAATAGCTGTTATGGGTAGCCAGCAATAATCCAGCAGATGTAACATTATCTGCTGCCCCTGAAATTCAATAGATAAAAAAGGTCAAGATAAAAATATAAATAATCTGGAGGTTGCCAGAAATAGGGCACATGCATCCCTTTTTAGTTGACTAAGGTCTAGCAGGACAGGATCAACTCTGTTTCCAACAATCTAAGATATAGGCATTGAATTGTTTATTTACCTGTATTTTGATCCCATTTGGGTGACCATCATGCTTATCAAATGTCACACAGTTTTTAAGATCATCAGTTTGTGTCTCATGGTTAGATTCATTAAACTAAGTTTAAGACATCAAGTGTTGATGTCTTGTTTTGCCTGATCGATCCAGGCCTACATGTATGCGTGCAACACACACACAAAGATAATCAGCAAGGAAGTACAGTTTCCTCTTTATGAAATTCAGGAGATCATAATTATATTACTGAATCGATATTATTCCACTTAGGGCCATTATTATAAAGCAATAGCATTCATTTGGCATTTCAGTGGTACTTAACGCAATTTCACAGCTTTGTAATGGAGCTTAAAAGCAATAGTCAGGCAGTGATAGTAAACCTGGCTGAATTCTGGGCTTTAAGTCTGAAACAGACTTTAGTTTAGTTCTGGGTCATTTTGATTTGATGTGTGGGATGTATGTTATGCCTAAAGCAAATTCAAAACAATTAAAGAAAGCAGTATTCACTCACCAGAAATCGCAAAAGCAGGAAGTCAAAATCCACAATGGTTGCCTTGTCGAGCTGAGGAACTTACACTCGTTGAGCCAATAATGACCGTAATGGAGGAATATCTCAAAAATAATTTGTGCTCCCCAAATTCTAAAATTTTTCAATATTTCCAACCAAATTCACTCTGTTTATCAACAACTAATACAGTATGCATCCCATCTGGTGTTGATAGTCAACATCTGTAAAAACAACTGGCGACGACATGGCATTTTCAGATGGCCAGCGGTAACACCCCAGCTATATAGAGCGTTTCTTGGCACAAGTTAACCCAGGAATGTTGAGTTGGCCAGGTAGATAACGAGTTTGTCTTAAAATCCAGCGACCGAAGATAGGCCGAGGTTTGAATCCTAGTCAGCACGCTTCACTACCTTTCTTCTTGCACCGTTATTTCCGGTTAACATCAGCACAAATTAATCAACATTTAATTTCTGTCTATGCTGAATAAAAAGTCTATGTAGATTAAATGTCCATGTAGATTCCCAGATGAAGGCCACTATCGCTAAAACTCATTCATTGAGCACGCGCACATGAATGAGTTAAAACTGTAGCATATATGTATAATGCAGGCTAATCAAGGTCGACATAATAATAAAAAAAAAAATAAATAAAAAAATCGTAATAAAATTAAATTAAAAAAACATGAAATCATGTACAATGAGTCAAACTAGCCATAAGTAGGACTACCGGTAATGATGAAGAGGATCGTGAAAAGGGAAAGTTACATGTGTAACAAAATAACACAGCCATGAGATCGATACAATAATAATATTATGGGTATTAAATATCAAGACTAGGTAATAGGTGCCAGTTGATACAATCATCCTCAAATCCAAGCTCTATGAGAAGCAATGTATGAATTTGTCTTTTAAACAGCCTTTTTGTAATTTTATGTCAATCAGAAGTAGTAGTTCCAGAAATTATCCATACCCACCCAGGGGGATGGGAGTCTCAAAGCCCCAAAATTGAAAAGGAAAGTCTAAGGTCAGGGGCCCATTTCTCGAAAGCCCCAAAAACTTTTTGGGCTCGTAAAGCCATTTTTAATTCCCCTGTATCTAAAAACTGAGAGGTGTGCAAGCCTGAAACTTCTTGTATGAAGGGAAACTCTGTTGATATTAAGAATATGTGAATAAAAGGGCTCCATAATTATGAGGTTTGAGATTTTGGTATTGCTTTCCAGGTGTGAAAAAGTTTCGGGACCGTTGAGAAATGGGCCAGAGGTCAGAATACAAAATATCCATACCTACATATACCATGGGCGGCTTCTTGGAATTCTGAGGGCAAGGGGTTCTTATGATCGGAATTCAGAGGGCATGGAGGTGGGGGCAGGGGGATTCTAAAGGGAACAGACAGGAGTGTAAAAGCACAAACGAACTGATGAAACTGCTGACTACCGCAGAAAGCAAGATACAAGACAAGCATTGATCGACCATGCACATGGGTTGTACATTGGGCTCCAGAGGCCTTTAAGTTGAACACAAACGCTGACCCACCATGTTCGTTTACATGCACCAGGGATACATATTCATAAAGAAACCGCTTTAAATTGGCTTCTTAACGAGTGAATATTATTCGCAAATTATATTGAAGGTACGTTTGGCAGGATTTGCCCACGCATGTTCTAATTTCTATAGTAATTAACACACCAAAAAAAATTGAAATTTTTATTCTGTCACTAGTTTAGTCGAAACTAGTCGCAAAATTGTTACTGAAGAGGAGGAAGTTTAAGGTGCCAAACATTTAGTCAAAAATGGATGCGATGGTATCGGTTGCAATTTCAAGCCCTGTAGACATTTGGTAAACTTCTGGGAAGGTGTAGAAGCGTAAAATCTCTTTTGTTGGAAGTCATAGGGAGTCAAACTAGGAATACAGAAGGTTGAAGTTTAAAAATAAAAAAAGGGAATCTGGAAGGGTGGGGGGTTTGTGATTTTGGAATTCGCAGGGCATGTGGAGGGGGGGAGGTGAGCATTTTGGAATTTCCAAAGGCAAGGATTGGGGGGTTGAAATGTTCATGCCGCCCGTGGTAGGGTATGAGTATTTTTTTTGGAATCCCCCAATTCCCTAAGGAGTGAGGTAGGTTTCAAACCAAAAAACCCTGTGTAAGGAGTGGTGTCTACAATAAAATATTTTCTGGGGCAACCAACACATGTTGAATTACTTAATTGCTTATTGCTCAACCCTTGTGAAAATCTTCTAAGGATCCTTTAGGATTCCATAGGATTTCTGAAGAATACTATAAAAAATGCACTTAAAAAATGCACTTAAAAAATGCACTTAAAAAATGCACTTAAATTCTATGCCATTGGTGACTTTTATGAAGCACATCCCTGGTTTGGGGGAATCAGATAACCTGATATGACCATAAGGCGAGGCAACTTTTGTGGCCTGGGGATGGGAATTTTTCATAACCTCTATTCATGAGCATGTCATAAGGGAGTGGGGGGGGGGGGGGGGAGTTGGGTTGGAGACTGGGGGCTCCCATATGGAAAGGCCGGGGATGCTTGTTTGAAGTTTGAATTAAGAGAGACCAAAATCCTTGATCTACACCCCTAAGGGAGAAGATCAGCATCCCCGACTTTTTCCTTTCAGTTTGTGGCGTCTCCAAACCCCCCAATCGGGGCTTTGTCGAGGGAAAAATTAGGATGCTGAAGTATCGAACATTCCTAATGCAAGAAGTATCCAATTTCACCCTTAGTCTCAACCTGCCTAGTATTCACTTCAAACATGGAGGACCGCGGCACACATGTAAGCTTATAATTTACATTACATGTGGATGGCAACAAGATGTACATGTAAACATGTAAACAAACCTTGCGGTGATTTCGCGAAGAGAGTCTCCAGAATCAAAGCTCAACAAATTCCCTATCAATGGCAGACTTGTCAGACGAGGTCCCGGCGGCATGTTCCTGAACTGATACAGCTCAATCAGTTGATTTAGAATCAACAAGAAAATAACAGCAAGGAAAAGATTTCCAAGCGTGCAGTATTCTAACATCTCCATTTTGGAAGTGACAAATGAAGCTAAATGAGGAAAACTGGGTGCGAGAACTTAGTCCCACCCGGGCAGGCCCGCGCAAATACAAATATGGCGCCAAGACATACAGTCCCGAAGATGTTTCTTGTCATACCACGCTTTGTAAGGTTGTAGATACCAGAATCTGCCCGTCAAACTAGATGTATAGCAACATTTTGCGTTGAAAATTGGGAGAGAATCTTCGGAGCTATTTATCGCAATTGTGCTGTCGACTGCCATGTCTTGCGACAAGTACTCGGTGAGTAAGACGTAAGCTTAAGGGTTTAGTATCACGGCTTCTTTCTTTTTTGCTGGACTTAACGAGGTTTAGCTTAATGATGCTTGTGTTATTGCTGGACGATGTATATCTTGTGAATGTGCACGTCAACGGTCGTCCCTAGAGCTTTCTGAAGAATCGATCATTCAGATAACCTTATTATTCACCAAAATAATTTGTTTGAATCAAGCATATTGTTGTTACATTTTTAAGCTTATCTGTTGTTTCATTTAGGTACTTTACACTCATCAGAAGACAAAAAAAGCTAAGACATGGCAGGTACACTTACTGTAGTTTAATACTGCGTAGATTTTAAAAATTTAGTACTTTTATTGTCTTTATAATTATAAGCTTATTGTTTTAATTTAATCCACTAGTGGGATTTGTGAGTAATGTTTAGCAGTTTAGATCTGCTTTATTTTGAATTCCCAAGAAGATGTACAATAGCTTGAAACACATTCTTTTGGCTTGTTATGCAGTCTTCCATGCAACAAACTAGAATTTCCCTTTTAAAAGTTGTAGCTCCAATGAAGTCCGAAAAGTACTTGAAAAACTAGAAACTAAGTGACTGGATTGGATAATTTGCCATCCAAGATGCTTAAAATAGCGGTTAGTGTTCTGGCACCATCCCTGACATTCTTGTTCAATCAGTTGATTTCCTCTGGTATTGTTCCAACTGAATGGAAGTGATGCCAATTTTCAAAAGGGGCAAAAGACAAGACATTTATAACTTATAACCAGCCAATTTGGATCATTCCTGCTGTCACTAAGGTGTTCAAAAGAATAATTTTCAATCAATTTTACAAGTATGCCAATGGTAATGATCTCTTAGCCAACTGACAATTCGGCTTTAGATCGCTTCATAGCGCACTAACATCCTTGCTTGAAGCTTCTAGCAGTTGGTTTGTCAATACTGACAACGGTCCTATAAATGGTGTAATATTCATACATGTAGATTTAAAGGAGGCTTTCGACACCATTGACCATAAGATTCTTTTCTGAAAGCTAGCAAGTTATGGCATTGAACAAGGGGCCCTATAGCTAAAGTGGTTTGACCCTATCTAAGTGATAGGAAGGTGCTGTTACCTGTGGTGTCCTACAGGGAAGCCTACCTCCTTATCCTGATTTACATTAATTAACGACTTGCCGAACTGCCTGAGTAAAGCTTAACCATGAATGTACGCTGACGATGGGAGCATCAGCATTGCCGCCAGTAACTTACAAGAACTTACATCAGCACTAAACGCTGAGCTAGCTAACCTTCATGAATGGCTTAATGTGAATAAACCTAGTCTAAATATTGCAAAAATCGAACTTATGTTAACAGGCTTATGTCAGAGACTTGCTAATACCATTGGCCATTCACTTACTATACAAATTGAAGGTCACCAAATTGATAGAGTGCCCCACACCAGATTATTAGGAGTCTAGTACATCAATCACATTTTGTCATGGTCCCTAGCATGTTAATGAGACTGCCAAGGTTATCTCCTCTGGTATACAGCTGTAGGTGTACTTAAAAGGTTGAGGCCATTCATATGCGAAGAAACAGCTATATTGCTATATACTGTTGAGCTATTATCAAACCATATAAATTTTGATTATTGCTGTCCTGTGTGGGTTGGTCTTGCCAATGAGTTAGCCAACAAATTAACAACAACAACAACAACAACAACAACAACAACAAAAAACGAAATTGCACCATAAAGGTTATCACTAAGTCTGATTACCATTCTAGTGGTACTGCCCTCTGTGGTAAGCTAGGGTGGGATAATCTCAATATTAGAAGAAAAAAGAAAAAAAACTAAAATCAATGTTTAAAACTATGAATGATCAGACCCCGCAGTATGGTCTCAGAAATATTGAAAACAAATTAGCTCTGCCCTAGCCCCACACTGATTTTTTTGAAATGGAGTATCTGCTACCGTGGGGCACATTTGTGGAGCAGCCTTCCATCTGATGTCATGCTATTAGATCTTTTATTAACTTTAAAAAAGAGATTGATTGTCTTATGTCCTCCTTGTACTCCCGCACAGCAATTTTTTATTTTTATTTTTTATTTTTTATCTCTTCTTGTAACATACAGTCAGCCAAGATATACTCGAATGTAACTGTAGCTAATGTCTCTATTGTGTTTAAATGAAGTGCATGTATGAATAAAGTTTTTATTTACCTGTTGGGTCGATCTTCACTCCAATAACTAACTTGTTACTTAAATGATGG
The DNA here is from genome assembly GCF_964199315.1 of Orbicella franksi. NCBI lineage: Eukaryota > Metazoa > Cnidaria > Anthozoa > Scleractinia > Merulinidae > Orbicella > Orbicella franksi. The sequence goes on along the minus strand of NC_138152.1, from coordinate 14,877,063 downwards.
ATGAATTGTATCAACAATGGGTAACTTCAACCATTAGATCATGGGCCAATCAAACACACTCACCTGTAACAGACTTTATGGGTTGCAGCCTTTAATGATAGCCCTAGTCTTCATTGTCTTGACAATGTATATTGTACATGCATATAGCCCATGTGTGAAGGTGGCGAGATAAAATATTTAATGTGTAACAAAAACAGTCTGCAGCATGTACATGTATTTTTACAGGTAGCGTGTGTTAAACAGGTAATGGACAATGAGTATATGGGGTAATGTGTATTTTTCTTAAGAGCACCATACAATGTATTTATTGAAGCCATTACCATTTTTGAGAGCTAACCATAAACAGGCTAACTGCAGTGCTATTCAAGTCAACCTGAGTACCCTTCTGCCTGACTGGGGCTCTGGTTAACCAGAGAAACACTGAGGATAGCTTGCTTATGGTTACAGCTGTACAGGTACATTTACATTAACTCGTACACGTGTCTCTCAGTTGTGGTAATGATTTTTTTTTTTATTGTAACACAAAGGACACTACTAACAAAACAAGACAGACACTACTTACAATACCACTAATGATATGTTACTTATACTACTTACTATACAATACTTCCTTAGAGTACAATTCTTGCACTACTTTTTACAGTTTGTTTGTTTGTTTGTTTGTTTTTTACACACCTATGTACCTAGCAAATTACAATGAAGAACGGGTTCAGTTGTGGTAATGACAATGTGATGTATATTAAAATGATTTTCTACCAATTATCTGTTACCATTGTGACCTGTTAGCCATTAGCCATTACCTGTAGTAATAATTATAACTGCCAGCCCAATCTACATGGCCAAGGGAGCTTTATATAATATGTCTGACTAAGAATTAGACAATCAAAAAACCAATTAGACAGTCTAATCAAGACCAATCAATTTGCTAGAATAATTATTATTCTCGCAGTTTGGTTGGTTCTTACTTATGATCAGTTGGAGGAGAAACGTACAGAAGACACCACCAATCTTTTTTCTCTATTATGTAAATCATGGACATGTGGATTCTGTGTTCTTGTGCATCTAAATCCAAAATATTGATCGCAGCAGACATCAAAATGTGATGTACATGTACACTGTATATCACATTTTGATGTCTTCTGCCTTGTTTGATGTCCCCTGTTTATACAAGGGTTGAAAGTATAAAAATAATGTAATGTTTGATAAGAGCTATGTCTCACTTTTGGTGTTCTGAGACTTATTGCTCATCCATAACACTGACTAATAAACCTGTTGACTAAGCAGAGTTCATGTGTGTTGTTAAAGGGTGTAGAAATGCAGCATGTTTTTAATACAGCCCATATTAAGGTTCATAAAAGTACTCGCAATTCAACTTTCTGATTGAGAATTTTACAAGCATGTTTTCTATTAAATCTTTAATATTTAATTTGTTTACTTTGTAGGATGGCTTTTTGAGGGTAACAGGAAGCAAGGTTAGTTTATTCATGTATATCCACAGTCTCATGTATGCCTAACTTGTGGCTAAAGCCTTACTCAAAATTAGTATCAAGCATTTTATCAGCCCTTTGGTTAGGAGCTGTTGGGCAACTGGGCACATTCTGTATTAGTCTACTTTTATCAGCCCATGTACGTATAAGTCTTAGATCATGTGTACTAAGGGTATCCTCGGTCAAGTGTCGATCGATACCCTTGTTTGACCCTTGATCAACATCTTTATTGACACTCAATTGACATATCGATCGATACTCGGACGACTTTACACTGACACTCGATCAACACTATAATTGACAGTCAGTCGATAGTTGGCCAGGTGTCAGCCAGCTCATATGTATCGATCGACACTGAATGGCATGTCTGCGAAAATTAGTCGATTCTTGACTGACTATTGACTGAGTTGTCAGTCTAGTGCCAACTGAGTATTGAGTGTTGATAGAGATATTGGTGTTGATCAGGTGTTGATCAAGGGTTGATAGAGGGTATCAATCAACACTCAACTGCAGATGATCCCAAGTCTTTTATTTTTTCTCCTTTTCCTCCACCCTTGGTATATGTTTTAGGCAGTGCTTTGTGATGAGGTGTCAAAAACTCTGGATTCCCTCTTTGTACGAAAAGATCAGGTCAGTTTATATGGAATGTGTAAGGTGGCATTTATATTTGTTCAATGTAACAACGTGAGATTAAGAACAGGTAACCATAATGAGTAATAGAGTGGTAGCTGTTATCCTCTAGTTAAAACCATGTTTATAAAATGGAATTGAACATGGCCTACAACTCTAAACACTATATATACAGTAGCATAGAGTTGTAGGATTGTGATTGAAATTTCCTACATGTACAATGTACTTGCGTTACTGTGTAAATTAGAAAGAGCAAATACATGCATGCATGTATTCGTTGTTTTAGTTTCATGTACTAGTACATCCATGGCCATGGCAACTGAAAATAATAATTATAATAATGACAAAAAATAGATAAATTAAGGGATAAAAAAAAAAAAAAAAAAAGTTTGAAATTCCTTGGTTCAGTGTTTCTAGGCTTTGCAGGCCTGGTTATATGTTTGTTTTTCACTAACCCTGGTCTAGTCTGTGTGACTCAAAGAGAATAATATTTTGCGCTATTTATTTTGTCATCTGTTGCTTACATGTGATTTTGAAATGCAAGTAGGAATCCTTAATGGAATCCTGTTAAAAACTTTAACTTTAATTAGTACAATTGCCTATAGCTCGCTAATCTTGCAATGGTGGTCAGCAGGGTGCTCAGGTGACACATTTATAGCGACGTTGAATACAAATAGACCATTTTACAGTTGTCTGCTCAATGGCCTGGCCTTTGAATGGTGGCGAGGCTGGAGTTGACCTTGTTTTGATACAGACCTCACTGCTTTTGTCATGTAAATGCACCTAGTTAGCAACAGAACAACTTGTTTTACACAACAAAAGCAGTGAGGTCTGTATCAAAACAAGGTCAACTCCAGCCTCGCTGCCATCCAAAGGCCAGGTCACTGAGCAGACAACTGTAAAATGGTCTATTGCATAAAAGACATATTAACAAATAACAAACGAAACTACTCGTGTGCGCATACGAAAAAATATAGAACTCATGCGCACAAGTCTGGTGCATTACCACGGCAGCGATTAAATTAAATCCGTAAACAGACTACTGGCATGAGCGTACCATAACAGCTGTACAACCGTTATGGATTATCATTTTTAATCCTGGAAGTTCTCTTTATAAAAGATCTTCCAAATTCTTGCAAACATTCTTTAGGTTCTTTGCAGCAATCTTTCAGGAACGTCCAATGCTCCTTTAGAAATCTAAAAGATCTTGAATTATCCTGCAAGGATTATTTTATTGATCCAAGTGTAATCTTTTTTAAATCCACGAGGATCTCACATATAATGAATGCTTGTAATGTAGGAATTTTCCAAAGATTTTTCAAGGGTCCTTGAAAGATGATTCTCTTTAATGACCGCCGGCAGGTCTTTGACGATCTTTTTTGATGCTGGTTTCCATCAGAGAAGCACAGCATTCTTAAAGCTGTACTGTTCACGGAGATGTATTCTTAAGGGAATAGATTTAGGACTTTTACTTAACTACTTACTGGCATTTACCGGTAAATGTACGTAAATGCATGTACAGGCATGAACTTGTAAATTACGGCGGTTCAAATTTTCAGCTTTTTCGGTCTGGTGCAGTTGGACAACAATCAGTTGCAGTGTGGAGACCTGTAAAATGTAAATGTAAATCTTATTTATAGTGGTCATGCACCCAGCTATACAAGCACTAAGCTACTGAAACAAAGGAAACAAATCTTTCGAATAAAGGTAACATGGTTCAAAATCCCAACTGGCAGGAGGCAGACCAGTTGGCTATTTACAAAGTGTGACCGAGGATTTGAACTCGGGACTACCGAGAAACAAATCCCGCTAGTGGCAGGGTGGAGGCCTTGAACCCGGGACCTCCAGATTATAACAGCAGCGCCCTAAGCCACTCCGCCATGCTGCCTCCAATGTGAATGCAACCTTTGAAATCCAGCTCCTCAGAGAATCGTCCAATATTCACCACAGTAATGGCAAACACCAGGTGTTGCTGCTGCACTAATGTAAGATATAATGCTTAGTATCACACCAACAAACTGATTATAAAATGACATCAATGGGTAGAGATAATCAGCACTAATCAAGGAGTAGTCAGCTGATTATTCTCAAATATATATATATATATATATCAAATATATATATTATAATTCATGAAGATTAAACAAAGGAAATCGTGACCGTGTCTGGTGTTTGGATATCTGATCTTAATTAACATGGATTTTTACCATTTGATTTCTCCGTTTTCTCATTAGTTTTAGTTTCGATTGCGAAGAAATATCAAGCACTCAAGACAGTATTTGACCACATATCCAAACACCGCGAAGTTCGTCAAAAATACTCTGCTGTCCGTCGTATTTTCAACTCTCTTCTCGGAGTTTGGAAATGAGGTCAAACACGGTCTTTCGTGTTTGATAAGTTACTTCAAAGATCACAGCGTGAAAGCAGTAAGACTTAAATGTGCAGAATGTTGTAGACTTTATACATTCTCTTTGTTAAAAGAAAAGAAAATGAAAATAATAATAATAATAATAATAAAAAAAATCATGTTCAAGAAAGACCTTTGCCACCTTTGAAAGTTTGTAGAACTTCACCTCGAACGTTTAAAAGTTTTTTTTTTTTAATCTCTCGCTGCCCTCACCTAAAGATGACTAAGTATTAGCGATGTGATATCAAAGTCGAACTCTTATTTTCTCGCTACTTCAAAAATTGATAATAACGCTCAAGTGCTGAGCTTGAGCTACCTGTGTGCAATACATATTATGTAATAATCCAGCACGAAAGACCGTGTGTGACCACATTTACAAACTCCGAGAAAATATTGTTAGGTTGAAGAGAGTTGGGCTTTTTTCCGGAGACTGCTAGATGGAAAGAAAGAGAACTGTCACATGTAATCATTTTGACTAAAGCTCGTTTCAAACAAGGACGAAAGTTTACAAGAAAAGGAAAATTATAACACAGCAATCAAGTAGTGATGACTGTATTTGCGTTCGGAGAAGCCTAATTTTGACTTTTGGCTTTCTAGAGTTGGTTGTCCTGTGCACCGTTATATGCAGAAAAATCCACATTCCTGCAAGGACACCAAAATGGTCGCCCCGCTTGATTTTTGCAGGGGCATGTCACGGCCAGTAAACTGGTACGGTTACTAAGACATGTGACAAGACATGTGGCGAACATGTGAGCAGGCCATGTAAGCTTGTCTTTCATTGACTTCTTTCCATTCAGTCGCCGTCGGCAATGGATGCTCACAGCGTTGGATTTTGGTGAATTTAAACGCTTCGACGGTAGCATTTATCGAAATCTGTGGAAATTAGTCCTTGTTTATTTTATATGTTAACGAACACGACTTTGAATCGCCTTGGCTTTAGGATGTTAACCGTGGCAACAGCTTTATTTTGATTGCATTTGTTGATTCGTTCCAGTCGCGACAGATAGCTCATCGGGTCGAATATTGTTTTGAATGGGTGGAAAAGTACTCTGAAGTCTCTGAAGGCACGATTCATAAAAGTGAGCCTGAACCAAGGAACGGCAAATTATGAAAATACTGTATGCTTTGAAAGTGAAGAATGATCATCGCAGTTAATTTTCCAATTTAAGCAATTGGAAAGAAGAAGCCTGAAAAAAATCAGGGCTTCAACGGGATTCGAACCCGTGACCTCCGCGATACCGGTGCGATGCTCTACCAACTGAGCTATGAAGCCACACATTGGGAGCGAGGTCAATTAGTTGAGTTCTTCCCGTGAGGAGTGAAATGATGTGAAGTTTATATGAAATAATTCAGATATGAACTGCGGTTGTAGATGAAAGTGAAGAATGATCATCGCAGTTAATTTTCCAATTTAAGCAATTGGAAAGAGGAAGCCTGAAAAAAAATCAGGGCTTTAACGGGATTCGAACCCGTGACCTCCGCGATACCGGTGCGATGCTCTACCAACTGAGCTATGAAGCCACACATTGGGAGCGAGGTCAATTAGTTGAGTTCATCTAATTGACCTCGCTCCCAATGTGTGGCTTCATAGCTCAGTTGGTAGAGCATCGCACCGGTATCGCGGAGGTCACGGGTTCGAATCCCGTTGAAGCCCTGATTTTTTTTCAGGCTTCTTCTTTCCAATTGCTTAAATTGGAAAATTAACTGCGATGATCATTCTTCACTTTCATCTACAACCGCAGTTCATATATGAATTATTTCATATAAACTTCACATCACTGTATGCTTTATTCATCAGGGGAAATAATCTAACCAGTCGCACGGAGTTTGTTTACGATAAACGAGCACGCGATTGCAAATGTTTGCTTATATTTCTACTTCCAGCTTAGATTAATGTACTTAAAAAGTATACTTTTACAAATTAGCTTTTACGCTTAAACATTACCAGTTAATGAGAGAATATGTAGCACGGAATTTGAAAGCTGTAAATGTAAATATTTTAGTTCCATTAAATTTGTGAGTCTACGGAAACTGGCGCCGTCACGCAACGTATCAACAAATCGTAGTTTATACGGGGGAGCTCTTCACTAGCATGGACTTTGACACTATGCATATCTGTCTGTGAAACCTCCACTGTTGATAAAAAATGTTGATTTTAGCAATAGACAGAGCTGGAAAGTCAGCTAGTGAAATCATTTAAGGAATATATATTTAAAAAGTAACTGCTTCGAAAGCGGGCGTCGAACGCACTCTCATAATCTTTGATTACTACTAGTTACAAGTGTATGTTCGGGCTTGCTGAGTAATACTATGAGAATCTAGATTCATGCGCACATAACTTGACGTAAACGAGAACTGGGTTATGTCCTGAACTAGGTTAGCTAAGTTATTCACTCAAGTCCAGCCTAAATAGGATGATAAATACGATTCTCCAGGAATATGCAGCAAAGAAGACCGTGGGGATTCAGTATAGATAAATGTGTTTATATTTGGCTTTGCTGGATAGTGCTATCAAATGCGGAATTGAATCGCAAAGCACTCGACACAAACGAGAACTGCGTTACCTCCTGACGTACGTTTGCTGAAGTGTTCAGCTCCGGCTTATAGAGGATGATATATATTTTTGGCAAGAATATACAAAACAAGAAACCGTAAGCACTCAACAGTGTCGTAACACAGTCTACAACTGTCACATACGATCCATCCATAGAGAACTTTACTGGATAGTAAGCTAGTAGAGAAATCAAAAACATGTACATGGAAAATGCTATTCTTTTAGCCTCGCTAAAGTTTTCTGGTACGTTCCTCACCTTAAACGAACAAAATACACAAAATGACATTTTAATCAAAATGTAGGAACATGTTAGCGAGAACAGGCTTCTTCCAACTGGCATACTGTATGCTGCACAGTGCCTGAAAATGTAATGCTCTGAATAGATGTGTTCCTTAATGAAAGGCGGATCCAGAAGCAACCAAGATAGCAGCACAATCAGCAGGAAAGCTTGGAACGTTGCCACAATCACTGCTTGCTTTCCATCAGGAAGAGACGTTATTGTATAGCCATGTACCAGTGGAACTTGGAAGGCACTGGAAATACGCAAGACTTTTACCAGTAGGAGGGAAAGACACAGGTTGTAAGTTATGTAACGCCATGGGTAAATGATCTTGCAAATTGCATCCGTAGGTTGAAACAAATTCATAAACGCCAGCAAAAACATCAAGATAATGATGGTTAGAAGAGCAAGGCTCAGTTCCTTGTTACATGCCTTTACAATGGGAGTGTTCCAGAATCTGCAGATAACAGCAAATGAAAAGAGTGTGGCAAACATACCCAGTGCACCAAATACGAGAACTGCAATTCCTCCCGCACTAGAATAATGGAAATTGGCCAAAGGCAAATCTACGCACGCTGTCCTAGCCTCATTGGAACATTTCCCTCGTGGGCATTTAATACAGGTTTGAGCACCAGGAACTGAGTTTATTGTACCTTGTGGACACGGAATGCATTGCCAACAACAGGGTGAAGTCGTGGATTTTCTTGTGCCCGCCGAGCATTGTGCCAGGCAGTCAGATTTTGGAAAACGTCCGGTTGGGCTGTTCCAACGAATACTTTCGTTCAAGTGTAACCCCTCTTTCGCCTGCCATTTTCCAACAATAACTTGTTCTAGTCCTGTTCCATCATTTTGTTTTACTTGTTGGAAATTGATAATGTCATAGAACGCATATTGCCTATCTCCAAAGTCATCGAAAAATATGTTTCCGGTTAGTCCAGTGAAATTAACTCTGGAAAGGAGCTTTTGCATGCCGTCCTTTGCTAGATACGATCTCTTCTGATCCTCATCAGTTAAGTTAGTATTTTGCGTCAAAATACTCAAAGCATGGGCCACGGAATATACAGCATCAGTTACAAATGGAACGTATGAGCTGTGCAAATCTTTGACAATTTTTTGTACGCATGATTCTTTTCGGTGATTCTCTTGCTGAGTAGGTTTGTCTTTACCAGCTGTGCAATTCTTAGTCAGCGTCAAAATGTCGCTCCACCATTCCGGAAGATCTTTCTTGTTTGTACCATTTGACAGCAAAGCTTTCATATATTCCTTAAATCCTACGTCTTGAAAGTCGTGCGGTTGGAATGCTATTGAACCATGGAGTGGCAAAAATTCAGAATTAGAAGCGGAGAACTCATTTACATTCAAAGAGAAGGCTATGTCACTTACAACCCAAACTCGCCCGGAGAGATTTTGTTGGCCGACTTCCCGGACGAAGTTCCTCAGAATGGCACCGTACATCCACAGGATGATCACTCTGATGTTTTCGTGTCGCCTGAGCTCTGTAACTATATCCTTAGTGTTTGTAATCTGCGCACCATGATGGGGTATGAATTTTGTCATAGCAACACAGAATGAGCCATTTTTATTGCCGGCTTCCTCGATGAGTGACCACACACCATATCGTCCATACGCATCATCGACCCCAATAGCAGCTACGTAAGTCCAGTTGAAGTGTTCAATGATATCAGCAACTGCTTTTGCTAAAAAGGTATCTGACGGCACTGTTCGATATAGGTGTTTGTAGGTATGAGAACTGAGTACAGAACTCATTGCTGTTGTGCTCATAGCTGAAACATTAAGCATTTCAAGAAATCCAGCGATAACTAGCGCTGTGGTAGATTCGGTTGGGCCGATTAAGGCCACGATAGACGTCTTACCCATTTTGCTCTGTGTAGCGTTGGTACAGGACGTCTCTTGAAACAGATCGTAGGTGATTCGGGTTGCTTTAGTGATATTGGCACAATAATCCCGTATGTCGTATCCTAGAGAAATGTTTGGAAGAAGATTTGGGTCATTGTTGATATTTTCTATGGCATAGATCATTGCGACAGCGTATGCCACTCTCTTGGTGATCTCCCCGCAATGACCCTCTGACGTTTCTTGGCGAATACTAAAGACGCCACCCAACATGATATCTCCCTGTCTATATGGGGCTTGAACAACGGCATAGCATAATAAACCAATAAACGCGAAGCAGTTGAACGAACGCATTGAACGAACCATGTTGAGTGGTACTCTCCTTAGTGGGACTGATCCTAAGATCAAAGTGTTTAGCTCCTTGAATTTGCTGGCGTAGATAGTTACCTTTGGAGTGTTCCTGTTTAACAGGTGAGCGAGGTCTGTTAAAACAATGGTTTCCTTAAGCTGACTATCTTGCCAACAAGGGAAGTCAAACAAGTGCGGACGTCTTTAAACAACATTGTTATCGTGCAGCTTACTTGGCGGGGGAGTGTTTTGACCATTGTTCGTTAGAATACCTAACTGACATATTTACGGTAATTGAATATTGAATACGGCAAATTATAGTCATCTGCTCACTCCTTGATAATTGCTGCGGGTGAAAGAAAGCGTTACTGGAACTCTTTTGGCTTTGAATTTTTAACTGATTGGCCCCGTTTTCACTCGTAAGGTTCACGTGAAGTTCCGCAGTGGAATAAAATAAAAACAGGGTAAACGGGTAAAAGACGAAAGTTTAAATTGCATTCTTATCCGTTCCTACGCTCAAAAATATATTAGA
>NC_138152.1:14819471-14861971 GCF_964199315.1 Orbicella franksi | reverse complement strand
TTCAAAGTAATCGATCGGTCTTTGGTTTGCACCTGTTTCTTCTTGTTCATGTCGCTAAATGTCATGGAATTTCCTGATTTGAGGAGTCTTGAGGAGTCTCCATCCATCATTTAAACTTTGCATAACATCTATCACCAACCGCGTGTGCTGTTTTCAGGTCTGTAGCAGTCTCTCTGGGGGCTTCCTTTGCAGTTGAAATGCTAACCAGTTCTTGGCTCTCAGAAAAAGAATTAACCCAGCCTTGGATGAGGTCAACTATGGACAAAACTGCCAGCTCATCTTTCTTTATTTTTGATGACTGAAGCTCTGTATGCTGTGTTTCCGAGTTGGATCCTTGTACCATGTTTCTTAGCTGCCCAAGAAATGCACTTTGGTATTCTGCTGTGAGGTAGTAGCGCTGAACAGTTACAGGTTTTAAGCTAAAGCGTGTGGTTCCACCAGGATTCTGGGTATCCTTGTTCACTGTGACCTCAGTTGTCTGGTCAACTGGAATCCTCCCAAAGGGATTGCTGCTGGCTAACTGAACGGAAAAACTGCCTTCCTTGAATGCCTTCTGTACCTCAGGATTTTTGTCACTGAGATTTGTCATCTGAGCAAAGTAAGGAGTCAGGTATCGTGAATAGTTCACCTTGTCATAGGCGAAACACCAAGGGATCATCATTCGTATGGAATGGAGATGTAAATCCCAGTCACCTTCACGAGATGCCCGCAACAGGCCAAGAACTATTTCCTCTACCATGTCCGTGACATATGACATCCAGAATGCTGAAAGTTCACCGTTATTTCGACGAGGATGATTCAGGAACTCTCTCCACATAGTCATCACTTGAGGCGGGACTGGGCATTGAAGCAGCTGGTCTAAGCTCTCTTCCTTCAAATTATTAGCCAGTGTATCCACCTGCTCAAGAAAAGACGCTACTGTGATGCGATGATTGGGATCGCTGTTCTCAAGCCTTCTCGTGAACTCAGCCCATGCTAACCTCATCAGTGCTTCATACAGGTACTTTCATGCAGGCCACGGTTGTAATGCTTTCCATCATTGACACCACTTATGGAGCCCTCAGCAACTATCTGTGATTCAATGAAGATGTCCGTCAAACCGCTATCTCCAAATCGTTTCCCCAGGATAGCCAATGCAACGCAAATCGTTTGAAATGTTCCAATTCGCAAAACAATGTTGGAAAACTGTCTTGCTTCCATGCAATTTCCGCTGCTTTTGCGTGAAGTGCTTGATCCATGACAACGACAATTGATGATAGATCAAGTTTCTTCCTGATTTCCTCTGGCTGGTTAAGGATCTCAAACACTGTTGTTAATGCTGTTGCTGGAGTATTTATTGTCGGGAGATACTCTTCGACATGTGGTGTTACTTGAACTCGATCTCTTGTTTGGATGTTAAATTCGGTCCAACTAGGCACCTTTTGGACTTCTGAATTGACTTGCCTAGCAAGGATCCACAGCATGTTTTTCTGCTTTGAATTTCTCGCAGCTTTGTTGGTTTCACCAGCATAGTCATCCTTGGTTTTGAGAGGATGTGGTCCCACACGAGGGCCAGCGACATAAACGTGAAGTTGGGGTTGATGTTCTCTATTTCCTTTTGTCAATGCGTGGTAGGTCTTTCGGCGGTGGGTGAGGACCGAAGACTCTAGCCTCTACAGTGATTCCGTTGACACGGTGGGATGTTCCTTTCCCTGACAAGGTCTCCTCAATTCTGTCTATGTTGTCCCAGGCGAGGTTTGTGAAGCCGTGTGGCTTAATGGAGACGGGAAGTGAAATCTATTATTTACTCTGAAACAATAGCGTAAATGATATCAACGATTTTGTACAAGTTATAGATGCACTAGTAAATTAGCACTCAGTAATAGATCGAGTATTTTCAAACTTTAGATCCCACTGAAAGGCTAATTTCTATAAGAGTTTAAAAAAGATTTAATGCGAGCTGTTTTTTTTTCTTATAATACGAAGTACAATTTAAGTTCCAAATAGATAAAAGGTGAATTATCAGAAAAAAAACCGAGAAGCGGAGTTTTTTGCATAAAGGAGAGCAAGTTTTAAAATATACTAGAGTTTTTATGAAGAAGGTTAAACATATTTCCAGCTATTGATTGCCACGACAGAAATGGACTGTTTTTCCTTGTTTGTTAGTACTCTATAGATTATGTTTTACTGAACATCTCATGTTGTGCCTCAGCTCTGTCGTCTTTGTCATGCTATTTTGCAATCGAAACAAAGTTTTTACAACTGATTTATTCAAAACTAAGAGTACACAAAACTAAAATGTTTATAAAATTTATATTTTGTGGAATAATTAAGTGACTGATAGATATCTGGTAGTTTAAGCACTTACCGTAACGAAGTTGGCCTTTTCAAAATGGCGGATACATCAAGCAACAGAGTTCTCAGACATGGCATAAATCAACATACCGCTGACCAAATTTGCAGGCTCGCGTATTACACAAAATGTTCCCAAACACATTATGTAGATTCTTAAAAGTATAATTATGTCTCCACACTTACATATCTTCGCTAAGAAGGGCGAAACAGCTGTCCACTGTTGCGATCCTACTTTATCGGTTCTTGTCATGTTGGTGTCTCGAAACGTTTTTCACGTAGTATCAGCCTTGCAGTCTATTGCTTGTCTTCATACATTTTTTTTTTTTGGCTGATCAGATCTCTTGTAGATCCTACGTTGGCAGCGTTTATCGTATGCGGTCGCTTGCAGTTTATGGTTTCTCATTTATGTATTTTCGGACCGTAGGTCTTTTTAGATCCGATACGCTGCGTTTTTTAAGCATGGTACTGGCCATGTGGTTGAATGTTTAAATGTATAGGCTGGCCTTGTCCAGCCACATTTATTCTTTTGCTTTTCGAGACACCAATCTTGACACTTTGTCTCCTTGCGCCCCGAAACATGTGATGTGGCAACGCGTGTTTCGGGGCGCAAGTGAGTTCAAAGTACGGAACTTGATATAGTGCACGGGTCGTATGCGTATCGTATGCGGTCCCTTGCAGTTTATGGTTTCTCATATAAGCATTTGTAGCTGCATATAATTGAACGTTAACTATGGGCCAAATGTGTTATGCCTTGGGAAGGGGGTGCAAATAAATGCAGTCAGCACGGAGGAACTACCATCGATCCAGTGCTATTATGGATTTTCCAAGTCTACAATAGCAGGGCCTTTCAAAAAACACCATGAAAGTTATTCACCCTGAATGATACCGGCAGCCTAAATTTGGCTGCCTGACTCACGGACTAATATCTTCCAGTCCCGCAGTATTTATAACATAACCGGCAAAGTTGTGTGATCAATCAAGAAGCGTTACGACCAATATACTGATATGTAAATAGGTCGCAACTGTACCGTCTGCCAACCAACACTTCTGTCTCTTTCGATTTAGATAAAAGTCGAAGATTAATCCTGTAGAATTACATGATAACAAAATGTTAGATTCACTGAGTTTTTCGAAGGTTTGGGAATCAGCAGTGCGACAAAAATTCTGTGCAATAGTGTCGAAAATATGACCGCGTAACATTATTTGCGGACCGCCTAGGGAGCACATCCTTTTCGCTTATCCGACGAATTCTACTGCAAACTTTGAGAAAGATTTACATTGGTTATTTGGAGTTTCGACTTAAAACGTGTGACAATTTGAAATCGGTAACTGTATGAAATGTTTCCTTCCGCCTTGCTTCCCGCAGCTTCAAAAATATAAGTCCAAACAATTCTACGGTCGCGATTTTCAATCAATCGAAGCCACTGTTTTGGAAGTCATCAAGTCTCGAAAACTGTAACACTTACGTCGCTCTTATAAACATGAAGCATTCCAGAAAGTAAAACACAAACTGGGTTTAATAGAACAACCATACCTTGATAAAATACATTCTCGCTAAGGACAAATGTAAAGAGGCTATAAACACGCGTGGGAATCTTGTTTTTAGGTGACGAAATTACCATCCAAAGCAGTCCTTGAGCTTTCTTTCCTGCCTTTCGTTTGCCTGCTCCTCCACTTTGTATCTAGCTTTCCATCCCCAAAATGCAAGCAGCTTATCCGCAAAGAAGTCTTCCCCGTCGTTTGAAATATTGCAAATTGCTCACAAAGCTCTAAGTAGGGAGTTTACAGTTGTCGAACGTGCTCGATCGAAGTTTATTTAGGAGTCTTCCGAATCGAAACTTAACTCCGACTCTAGTGACGAAAAAGAAATGTTTCTGAAACAAACTTGGACGTTTTAGTCACAGAATATATTGGAACGATTAGTTTTGTTTTCCATTTTCTCGAGCAAATACAGAGAGCTGTGGTTCCTGCGTAGACGCGTTCAGCAACCGCCGCCCCAGACTCCCTAAAACGCGGTCGCGCAACACTTCAAGCACGACCTTGAAAGGGCATAGAAAATCGAGGTTTTAACCAAATATTCACTTTTTTTTCGCTTAAATGCTTCGAATAACAAGTGAATTCATTTTAGCGGGAAAAAAAAAATGGGGTTAGGTGCACTTTAATAATGTGAACTAGGCCATAAGGAAAATATATTTTGTTATTTTCCTTTGTCGTTATATTCCTGTCGTTATGTTGCTATTAAGTCAAAATGTTAGGATGTTCACACTGCAATCATAACGGCATAGCGTCCTTTTTATGTCGTTAATTCGCCACTTGGACGCCCAAAACGAATTGAAACCACAAGAAACGATCAAAGACAACATAGGTGAGTTCCAAGGAGAACTTTACTTTTTTAACACTTAAAAGCGACAGCAGTATTTTTCACACGATCTCTTACACAGCTGAGGTCATGATTAATTGTTACCCGTGGTATATTAAAGCCGAACCTCCTCTGTTGACGCTATTTCATTAAGTGATAATTAAGCTCGTGTATACTAAGCTTGGCTTACCTGTGTACCATACAGGTAGCTTTTTATATGGTCCGTTCTTTACAATGAATAGAGTTATATCCTAATTACATGTCATTTGATTCTTTCTTTATGACTAAATCAGTTTTGCGACTGATATCTATCAGGAATAGCGATTAAAGTTTGATAACAGTTGGTTTTGTTACAAGATTTTAAAGTAACCTTTTATGGCCATTTTAAATTAATGGCGGCAACAGTTTCTTTCTGCTATATGAAGGACGTTTAATACCTATTACCATACGAGCGGCAAGTTCCAACCATCATGACCGAAAAAACTGAGTGCAAATGAATTGCCCCTGTGGGAGGCCGGCGGCATTTGAATAATTCGTTTTGTGAAGATAGTCAAATCCAGAGGCTACAGTACAAGCCAATGGAAAGAAAGTAAACGGTCGATTATGCAATCTCTTTTGCCTTAAGCCCGTTTCAAATGAGGACGAAAGTTTACAAGATTACTACAGATGAATACTGTACAACAACTGAGAAGCATTTGTCTACTGCGATAACTGTATTTACAGGTGCATGTTCCGGCTTCCTGGGTAGTAATGAAACGTAAACTGAGTTAAGTTCCCGGCCTACCCTAGGTTAATTTTTCAGGTCCAGCCCTAAATGGTATGACATAGATTTCTCTTCTAATGATATGCAGCCTAAAAAAGGCGTAAAGACTCAGTAGTCTTGATGTAAATTTGTTCATGTTTGGCTTTGCTAGGTGGAGCTATCAAATGCGGGACTCACCTTTATAGAACGTAGCCCAAACGAAAAATGAGTCACCTCCTGACGTACGTTTACTGAAGTGTTGAGCTCCGGCCTATAGAGGATGAGATATATTTTTGGCAAGAATATACAAAACAAGAAACCGTAAGCACTCAACAGTGTTGTAACACAGTCTACAACTGTCACATACCATCCATCCATAGAGAACTTTACTGGATAGTAAGCTAAGAGAGAAGTCAAAAACATGTACATGGAAAATGCTATTCTTTTAGCCTCACTAAAGTTTTCTGGTACGTTCCTCACCTTAAACGAACAAAAAGCACAAAGTAGCATTTTAATTAAGATGTAGGAACATGTCAGAGAGAACAGACTTTTTCCAGCTGCCGTGCTGTATGCCTTGCAGTGAATTAAAGTATATTGCTGTGGATAGATTTGTTCCATAGTGAAAGGTGGATCGATATGTAAGCAAGTTAGCAACAAAATCAGGAGAAACGCTTGCAGAGTTGCTACAATGACTGCTTGCATTCTATTAGTGAGAGAGGTTATTGTATAACCACATAAAAGTGGAACTTGAAAAGCACTGGAAATACGCAGGACTTTTACCAGTAAGAGGGAAAGACAGAGGTTGTAAGTTATGTAACGCCATGGGTAAACGATCTTGCAAATTGTATCCGTAGGTTGAAACAAATTTATAAACGCCAGCGACAACATCAAAATAATGATGGTTAGGAGAGCAAGGCTCATTTCCCTGTTACATGCTTTGACAATGGGAGTGTTCCAGAATCTGCAGGTAACAGCAAAGAAAAAGAGTGTGGTAAACATACCCAGTGCAACAAATGCGAGAACTGTAATTCCTCCTGTACTAGAATAATAGAAATTGGCCAAAGGTAAATCTACGCACGCTGTCCTATCCTCGTTGGAACGTTTCCCACGTGGGCATTCAATACAGGTTTGTGCTCCAGGAACTGGGTTTATTGTACCTCGTGGACACAGGATGCACTGCCAGCAGCAAGGTGAAGTTGTGGATTTTCTCGTTCCCGCCGAGCATTGTTCTAGGCAGTCAGACTTTGGAAACCGTCCTCTCTGGCTGTTCCAACGAATGTTCCCACCCAACTGCAAGCCCTGTCTCTCGTTCCATTTTCCAACTATAACTTTTTTTAGTCTCGTGGTGTCATTTTCTTTGACCATTTGAAAATTGACAATGTCATAAGCTGTAGATTGCCGATCGCCAAACTCATCAAAGACTATGTTTCCCGTTAGCCCATTAAAATTAACTCTGGACAGTAGATTTTGCATGTTATTCAGTTTGAGATAAGGCTTCCTCTGACCATCATAATTCATTCTGCTGGTATCTTGAGTTGAAATATTCAAAGCGTGAGCTACGGAATATACAGCATCAATGACATATGGAACATGTGAGCTGTACACATAATTCACAATATGCTGTACGCATAAATGTTTTTGGCGATCTTCGTGCTGCGTAGGGTTGTCCTTACCAGCTGAGCAACTGTTAACCAGCCTCGAAATGTCATTCCACCATTCCGGAAGGTCTCTCTTGTTTGCCTCATATAACAGCATAGCTTTCATGTATTCCTTAAATCCTGCGTCTTGAAAGTTGCGAGGCTGGATTGCAATTGAACCGTGTAGGTGCGAAACGTCAGAAGAGAGCAAACCAGTTGCATTTAAATCGAATGCTGCGCCGCTTAGAATCCAAACTCGCCCGGACAGGTTTTGTGCCCTCACTTCTTTTAAAAAGTTCCTTCTAATGGAGCCGTACATCCACAGGGCAATAACTCTGATGTTTTCGTGTCGAATGAGCTTACTAACAATATTTTTTATGTTTGTGTTCTGCGTATTATGTGGTATGAATTCTGTCAGAGCTACACAGAATGAACCGTTTTTGTTTTCGGCTTCCCTGATGACTGACCATATTCCATGTCGTCCATACGAATCATCGACTCCAATAGCTGCTACATAGGTCCAATTGAAGTGATCAATGATATCAGCCACAGCTTTTGCTAAATAGGTATCTGCAGCTATTGTTCGATACAAATGCTTGTATGCATGAGAACTTAGTTCTGCACTTGTCGATGTCCCGCTTATGGCTGTAACATTAAGCATTTGAAGAATTCCTCCGATAAAAATGGCTGTACTCGAGAGGGTTGGACCGATTAAAGCCACGATGGATTCTTGTCCAAGGTTGCTCAGGGTTGTGTTCACAAAACAATTATATCTTAACAGTTCATAGGTGATTCGCGTTGATTTTGTGATGCTTTCGCAGTAATCCCGTATGTGATATCCAAGAGAAATGTTTGGAAGTAAATTTGAATCGCTGTTTATGTTATCAATGGCGAAGATCATCGCCTGAGCGTTTGTCACCTCCTGGGTGATCTCCCCACATTTATCCTCCGATGTTCCTTCCAATTGGTGAATACTAAAAAGGCCACCCAACATGATATCTCCTTGTCTGTATGGGGCTCTGACAACGGCATAGCACAAGAAACCAATAACTGCGAAGCACCACGAATGAGGTTTTGTGCGAACCATGTTGAGTTGTGTATTCCTTTTTGAAAATGATTCTAAGATCAAAGTGTTTAGCTCCTTGAATTTGCTGGCGTAGAATTATCTTTGAAGTGTTCCTGTTAAACAGGTGAGCGAGGTCTGTCAAAACAATGGTTTCCTTGAATTTACTGGCGTAGAATTAACTTTGGAGTGTTCCTGTTAAATAAGCGAGCGAGGTCTGTTAAAACAATGGTTTCCTTAAGCTTAAGGCGCTTACGACACGGTGATTTCAAAGAGGAGCCGGGTTTTGTCTGTGATATTATATTTTGACTATCTTGCCAACAAGGGAAGTCAAACAATTGCGGACGTCTTTAAACAGCATTGTCATTGTGCAGCTTACTTGGCGGGGAAGTGTATTAAGTATTGTTCGTTAGAATACCTAACTGACATATTTACGGTAATTGAATATTGAATACGGCGAATGATAGTCATTTGCTCACTCCTTGATGCTTGTCGCGGGTGAAAGAAAGCGTTATAGTGGAACTCTTTTGATTTTAAGGAAAACGACCACTTTTTTAAGTTTAAAAGACATGTTTCGACAGAACTTCTGTCATCTTCAGTTGAATGAATGATTACAAAGCAAGTTGAATTCAACTTGCTTTGTAATCATTCATTCAACTGAAGATGACAGAAGTTCTGTCGAAACATGTCTTTTAAACTTAAAAAAGTGGTCGTTTTCCTTAAAATCTTTACATGTCTGCTGCTCTCTAGACCTTTTGGAACTCTTTTGGCTTTGAATTTTTAACTGATTGGCCCCTTTTTCACTTGTAAGGTTAACGTGAAGTGCCGCAGTGGAAGAAAATAAAAACAGGGTAAACGGATGAAAAAACGAAAGTTTAAATTGCGTTCTTATCAGTTCTTGCGCTCAAAAATATATTTAAAAAAATGAAAACTTTGTCCGTGTAACGCAAGTTTTCTGTGGGCAGGTCTACCTCGCTGCTTGACTTGGCTGGTATTATTTTCTAACTCTGGTTAGGTAATATTAATGGCAACTTAAAGTTGACTATCTTTTTTTTTATATGAACTTTTCAATAATCTTTGATTTTTGGTGACGTTTTGAAAACGGATGTTAGACATTTAATTTACATTTGAAAGGAAAGTCTATCTAAAGGGATGTTATTAGCTTGGTTATTACGTGCGTTAAAACTGAAATCGTTTTATTATGATATTTGAGCAAAATGAAGGAGTTCCATCTGTACCTCAGCAGCAAGCCTATTATGGTGTTAAAACAAGCTTTAAAAACGTCAGACTCATATTGTATTCGTTGCAAGATGTCTGTCGTTCCCATGTTTAATGTATAAATAATTAAAAAATAATAATAATAATAATAATAATAATAATAATAATCGAAAATTCAGAAGCTACGCAGAACGTGCCTGAATCTCGGAGAACTTTAATTATAAATGACGAGTAAATGAGGCCATCAAAGTGATGGCGACATACCCTTGTTTCATTAACGACCGCATGGAGAGCAAGACTCAGATAAACGTGGAGCCTACGTTCTTTATTTAAAAATAAACATCACCTCCCCCGCCAAAAAAGAATACAAAATACAAATAAAATGGTCTTGGCTTCTCGGAAGGGGATGTTGGATTCGTAGCTCAAGAAATTCGACACTTTCGAAAGAAAATAAGGCCAAAAATGAGATTAGTTATCTTGCTTGTTTTTATTTTTGTATGCGCGATATTGACTTATTTTTCCTATTGCTACAACTCTGGAATAAAATATTTGCTTTTTTTTAAAAATGTTTAAAACATTAACTCACTGGCTACCTCATTTCACACCCGGGGAATATATTTTGTACATATTTTCACTTACCAGTATTTATATATCTAAAACTTCTTTTGATATCAGATATTCGCGGCTAGAAATGTTGGAAGGCATGAGCAACAAGTAATAGAAATCTCGGTCGGAGAGTTGCAATTAATATTTGAGCTGGTTTAAAATAACAACTGGTGAGCTAGCACGGTCGGGCAAATATTCCGAAACGTGATGGTGCACTTTACTTGTGGAAAGGGACTGTTGCAAACAGGCCAGTATTGCGGAAGTTTATCTCTGAAGTTTGTCAGTGGTGTGGAGATAAACAACAACTACAACAGCAGGTGAAATAACAAGGAAAAGTGAACTAAACGTCATGAAAAGAGAAGGCTGTACGAGAAGAGGGTGTAAACTTTGAACTCATGGCTGTTATCTACCAGAAATTATTTATCTATGAATTGTTTGTTAATTGTACATCGTTTTCCAGACAACTCATCTTGTATTTTTTACCTTACCAGTGTCGAATCTCAGACCGTAGTATGTCTTACTTCTTAACATGTTCGTATTCGCAATACACTCTCTTTTTTATAAGAATATTGTTGTTGTTTTTAGTCCTAGGCTGAATATTCTTATATTTCTTCCGATTATAGGCTGAGAATATTCTTGTGAATATTCTTAGATTATAGGAATACAAGTGGACTATGCCGACACAACGTCAGATTATCTGTCTTATTATGACTATGATGGCGTTGAAGTAAGTTTGGAGCCAGACTGCAGGCAATAAAGCCTGATAAGACATACATAACATCTTGCAGAAATGTTCTTAGCTTCGAAGATACAGCTAGCGCTGCTGTTTCATTGTTTTTTTTGTTGTTGTTGTTGTTTTTTGTTTGTTTGTTTGTTTGTTTGTTTTTTGGCTGGTTTTGCCGTTTATGTATTTTCAAATCTTTAATACACGAAATTTACATTATTTTCTAAATCTCATCCTCAGGTTTATTCTTAAAATTTCACAAATTTCCGCCTCGATATTCTTATAAAGTGTATTATTATTGAAAGGGCGCATTGGCTTCCTTTCGCTGTTGTAAGAATATATGGCTGCTTTGAGAAATGTCGTTCTTAAAATGATGAAATCGTTTGTTCGCTCGCTCCCTACTTTCTTTCCAATAGGAGCTACTTTGCGCATTCGCACGCCTTGGTATTCATCAATTTTTAACACCTTTTGTAAAAAGTGCTCTTAACGTGAGTTTTACACGAAGCGAATAAAAAAATTCTTATTGTTTGTTGCAAGATATTGCATCTAAAATTTATATAAGCAGCTTGTAACAGCAGTCATGACAGTCATGACTAGGCAATCGCATTTGGTATCAGAGCTGGCTTGAAATAATAATTTGCGAAATGAGCGGACTCAAATTAGCCTAGATTGTAGTCTTTGAACTGGTCTTTCAACATTGTTTTTTTTTTTTTAACTTTTATATTACTTTGTTTCACATTATTCAAAACACGTCGTTTTAGGAGGATGCCCCATTCTGCTAGCAACTAATCGTGGGTTTTGATAGCGCAAAATGAAAGCTAAAAATGATAGAATAGATTGTCTTCCTTTTCTGTTACCGACGACAATTATTACGTCCATTTTTTTAAGTGGATTATACCTTGTGTGCCTAATATTCACTTTTGGTAAAAGATTGATCTGTCACGTAGACACTGGTTCATGTTTTCATACTTGATAAGACTGGTCGATAACTTTTAAAAAAGCTTAAAGCCCTGGCCAAACGGAGTCGCAAGTAGACGCAAGTAGCCACACGTTGAACTTGGGTAGAAACTTGCGTTGAGTGGCCAAACGGACTCGTAAGTTTCCTCGCAAGTACACGCAGGTCGCCACAAAAACTCATTTCAAGGCAGACATAAGCTGTGTTTCATTGGCTAATAATAAGTTAATGGACGTCACTCAACTTGCGTTGACCTGGGTTGGGTGGCCAAACGGTGAAAAACTTCCATCGACGTACGTGCAATTTGATCTCGACCAAAGTGAGCGCAAGTCATCGCAAGTCAACGCAAGTGCACGCAAGGCCTGGCCAAACGGAGTCGCAAGTAGACGCAAGTTGAGAACTTGCGACTCCGTTTGGCCAGGGCTTAGGCAACAGAAGTGCCATTAGTATAGCAGACTGCTAGCAGTTTGGTTTTCTCTCGAAATTCGTCAGCGATTATGAGGCGAGATGCTTTTGCCTAAAGGGGAATAGGTCAAAAGAAAAATCAGTGGCGAAGGATCGGCACAAACGAGAAGTCTGAATACAACGAGGAGCGTGTGCTTGATAAGAGGTCAGGGGCATGAGGTGGACACGTGAGAGACATGACTAGTACCATTGATACACTGTCTTTTACAGATGCACACAACAGTGGCCTTACTTAGGAAATGAAAGGTTCGTTGTGATATCTAAAGGGGTGATTGTTTTCAACTGGGAATCCCTGATGGACTTTGAGATCAGGAATTGGTGGCATGTTACCCATGTTACTGGGATTTACCTATGAGCGTGACAAGAGGTTCATAGTGTTACATGTCTCTGAAATAAAGTGTTACAATGCAGAATGTGTGTGCCTGTCTTTGAGATATTGTCTCTCAGGTCTCATTAACATCAGTTTATGGATGCCATAAACTTAAACTAATAGAAAAGACCGGCTGCCCGCAGTCGAGTAGTATAGCGCCTTTTGTTAGAAAATGTTCCCAACAAGAGTCGCTTATTATCAACGTGTGTTAATTGGCGTAACTTGCTTATGCTTACGCTTATACACGCGTGCCTTTAAAGTGCCACTAACCCCCAAATTTTTTTTTCCATTCATAAAATCTACTAGTTTCCCTGACTACTTCCGCGAAAAAATTATCTCGATTGATAAAATCCCCGTGTTTCTACAGGCGTTTAAACACGTAATTTCTATTTTCACGACCGCGCAAAGTGGGATCTAGGTCGGGCTTCTAGTGACGTCACTTCGGGAACCCGGCTAAAACACTCAAGAGACTTTGGACTGAGCTTTTAGGGCAGTCAAAACATTTTCGGGTCATTTGTGATTCATATTTTATCAAAACTGTACGAGAACTTTGAGTGAAAGAACTGTATCATCTAGCATTACAATTCGGAGTCTAGCTACGATTTAGACGGCTGCGAAGTGCATATTTTTTTTTCCATTTCGAAGTTCGTGTCGCCAGTCGAGATCGCCACGTTGTATAGTTATATTTAGGCGGGGATCGACAATTTGCCGGTCCATTTGGGTTATAAAGGTACAAAAAATGACTGAAGAGTTAGCTTACAGCTCTTAAAGAGTTATAAAGATGTCAAAGAACACGAAGAGTTGGTAATTTGACTTTACGGAACGTGCAAATTTCAGTGTCAAAGCACTTTTACATTCAAATATTAATTTCCCCCGAAATGCAAGTTAAAATGCGATGCAGTCGTACTCTACTCTTGCCTACTTCTCCAGATCAATGATTGAAAATAGTTTTAACATAAGAGATAACCAGAGATGTCGGCAAACAATATTCGAAGGTGAGGTAACTTTCCGCTTCGTTATTGTCGACCGACCGTAGTATATGCATATTCAATTACTGTGTACGAACACAAGCTACGCAAATTTGCATATTCCGTACCAGTGAAATCATGGAAAATCCGTCGACAAGATCTTGAAAAGAGGTTCAGTATACTTTCAGTTGAATGAATACATTTCTACTTCACTGTTATTTTGAATGAAATGTCCATTTTACGCACGCTAATAACCTGGGAGTCCTCGACTTATTAGTTTGCGTTTCGGTTGACTGACAAGCGCATTCTTCTTCCAGCACAACAACTTCCGTCGGTAGCTATAGAGTCGAATCTTAATCGTTTGTTTCGCCTTCCTCGTATATTTATAAATGCCTGGTCCATTCTAAGTTTGTAATTTAGATGTATTTCGTTCCTCAAAGACGAAGCTCAAAAAGCAAAACAATTCTGTGTTCTGAATGGCCATTGAGAAACAAGGCCAGATTACAGGCGACCTCCGGCGTGCGTGTGTTTTTATTAAAATCCACAAATACGTAGCTAGTTCACCAGTTCGAAGCTTCAACAATCTTCTTCGCGTCGTTGTAAAACGTAGGTTTCGTTTATTATTCGTTTAGACAAGTCTTTATTTCAAAACGCGATGCGTTTAATTTACCGTGTAATTTCGTCACCTACAGTTTCGTCTGGGACTCGGAGGATCGTTTGCGCTCAGAATAGTCAGATGGCTTCCAGCTTATCCCAAATTCCTGTCTTATGCAGTACCTTGACAATTTCAAGCTTTCCACTAGAGATAGGGAAGAATATACAGGCGATGAAAATCTCTAGGTTTTTACAGTAGCGGCGAACCCGAGATCGAAGAAATCCTCAATGGCTCCCCGGCTTTAGCTTCGCACAGATGAGCCCACTTCTTTGGTCTTTTTCTCGTTTCTGGTAGTGTTTCATCGAGATAGAGGTATTAAATGAAGAGGAATACTCTATTCTACGCATCCTGTATCCCTGCAGCCTCTAAGAACATATCTTCCTTGCATTCTGCAACGATTTTGACACACACTATCGCATGTTCGCATACATTCTTCTCAGAAACAAAATTTCGTTATTCCCGAAGTGACGTCAAAGCCAACTCGTCCCATTGTCCGCTATTCCTCGATCGTGAACATGGAAAGGGGCAGATTTACAAACTTTAAAAATTCATAGAAAATGAACGAAAATAGCTACAACGATAATTTTTTCGCAGTGGTGATCAGAAAGAGGAAATTTATATTAGCGAAAAAAAACTTTTGGGGTTAGTGGCACTTTAAGCCTTTAAGGGGAGGTTAGTGGAACTCAGTGCTCAGATCAATGCATAGAGTATACACGGTGGTGAGAAGATATTAATTTTATGTTCGAGTGGCAAGAAGAATCTTGTTCTTGCCACGAGAACACAAAATTCATATCTTCGAGGTAACGTGTGATGTTCTTTTTATTATATAGACATACTGAGGACGGCGTTTTTGACGATTTTCCGAAGACTTCGGACAACTTTCCTCAGATTTCCGAAGATTCTCAAAAACCTCTCCGAAGGTCATACGAACGTTGCCGAGCATTTTCCGAAATTTTCCGATGATTACCGTAGATTGCCCGAAGACTTTCGAGGAAGATCCGAAGATGTTTCGATCGTTAACAACGAATTTAAGTACACTTTAAGAGACAAACTTAATATCAGTGAAATTTCACTAGTGTGGACATGTAAAATACGCCACTCGAGTCCCGGATGTGGTTTGGTATAAATTTTATGAGTGTTATATTTTCCAGTAAAACGCTCGTGTCTATATAATAATTAGCTCTTATTAACCGAGCTGCAGGTCTGTATGGGAGAATCTTGACCGAGGTCGTGAGTACAGACCTCACTGCGTTCGGTCTGTACACACGGCCGAGGTCAAGATTCTCCCATACAGACCGACTTAGCTCGGCTAATAAGATGTTTATTATATGGCAAAGAAGAAAACTTTAATTCGTTTAATGTAACTGGTTTGCTGACAGTTTGCTTGCGAACGGCCATGAGCTTAACTTAAACCTGCCGAAATTTGCTCGTCCTCATTACTTTTTTTTTGTCATCGAGCTTTTTGGCACTTCCATGAGAAGAAAATAAAAGAAATGGTGTACATTTTTGTATTTTAGTTTGCTACTTTTTCAACGCAAAATGAAACCGGTCTAGCTAGATGCCGGTCTAGATGGGAAAATCTAGACCGCGGTCGACATCGATTTCAGCCAATCAAATTCGTGAATTCGATAGTTCCCAGTCTTTGTGAGACACAGCCATATAATAAATATGGGTTATTGACCAAGCTTGTTTGGTCAAGATGGCTGGATATTGGCTAAGTTATTTTTTTTTGGCGTGTTTATGGAGCGAGAACTGAGTATGTGGCTTTCGGGAAAATCTTTGCTGCGGGACATAGTGGGTAGTCCCGAGCGAGCAAGATAGCGACATCTCTGTCGCTCGGGTAGCCAATCACAGCGCAGAATTTGGTTCATCTTGTTCTATCACGGAGCTAGTCAACTGCTGATTAGCGCTGGCACCGATAAGTCGTGCTCTGATTCTTATATTGCGAAGACTTCTTTATTTTATTTTATTTTTTATTTATTTTTTTTTCTGTGTTTTCCTCAGAAACGAAATGGTATTGTTTCGGCTTCAGAGTTGAACTAGATGTACTTTGAATAATACTATGCAATTACAGTGCAGTGCCTAATTTGCAATGTAAACATGTGTTAGCCAGTCAAACAAACTGGTGACTACACGTTCAGATATCGCTAAAACGATTGTCACGAACACAGGAAGAGGTAAAATGTATCACAAATTGAGTGTTTTGACGACTGAAGCTGATTTAGGCAAGTTTGAATTTACGTAGTCTCCAACCCAATCCGGTCGCGTGTGTTATGTGGTAGGGCGAGCTATTTCAACTGTTGTCTCGTACGAAAATAGACAATACCGTTTAAATCCTTGTTTATCGGTAGTATAGTGCAAAAAAAAAAAAAAAAAAAAAAAAAAAAAAACCTGCAAAAAGGAGATCTACGTAAAATTCGAGTGTTTTCGAATTTTCAAACACCTTTATCGTTTCCGAAAGAAAACGTGATTTATTTCAGTTGTTGGTGTATCAAACAAAGCTATCATTCCGGCTTAAAGTACTGCACAATTCGCGTGTAGCTGTTTAAAATACCACTTCGAATTCTAGACAATAGAGCGCAAAAAGTAATGCGAGCCTTGGATAAGATATCATTTA
The DNA here is from genome assembly GCF_964199315.1 of Orbicella franksi. Lineage (NCBI taxonomy): Eukaryota > Metazoa > Cnidaria > Anthozoa > Scleractinia > Merulinidae > Orbicella > Orbicella franksi. The sequence continues at coordinate 14,845,258 of NC_138152.1, read as the reverse complement.
TTCGGGTCTTTGTTTCTGGCCTACCGCTGGAGATTTTTACCTTTTTGCCGCCAGTTGATACTTAGCTGTATCGTCACCTCTCCTTGATTTCTAACATGGATGGAGGAGAGGGTCGAAAATTGAACAATGGTGCATCAACCCAAATCAATTTCTCATTGGATGCTACCTGATTCGTCGCAGGGATTTTTGTCTCGAATTGTAGTAACTAATACGTTTTAAATGTATATGTATAGTTCTAACATAGAGCAATCGAAACAAGCTTTCCTCCGTTTGCGATATATGCGTTTATGTGCAATCTTACTGGATAGAACTACTGATCAAATACGACATTCACATGCACAAAACTAAACCCAAATAACTAATTATCTCCATAAATACGATGATATAGGTTTTAAACGAGAATATGTTGCAAAGAAACTCGTAAGCACTCAGTGGTCTCGAGATAAATGTGTTTGTGTTCGTCCTTACTGGAAGGAACTATGACTGAATTGCGGGATTCACACGGATGGAACGTGGCCCAAACGAGAATTGAGTTACTTCCAGACGTAGGCTTACTGAAGTGTTGAGCTCTGGCCTATAGAGGATAATATATATTTTTGGCAAGAATATACAACAAAGAAAACCGTAGGCACTCAACAGTGTTGTAACACAGTCGACAACTGTCACATACATTGCACTCATTGAGAACTCTACCGGATGATATGTTAGCAAAGAAATAAAAAATATGTACATGGAAAATGCTATTCTTTTAGCCTCACCGAAGTTTTCTGGAACGTTCCTAATCTTGAAGGAACAGAATGCGGAAAGCAATATTTGCAAGAAAATATAGGAACAATTAAGGAAGTACAAGCTCTTTCCAAATGACATGCTGTACGCCTTGCATTGAATGAAAGCATAATGTTCAGGATAGATGTATTCTACAACGACTGGTGGATCCAAAAGCGACCAAGGTAGCAAAACAATCAGCAGGAACACTTGCAGTGTCGTTACAATTACTGCTTCCATTCTAGTAGTGAAGGAGATTTTTGTTAAACTGGCTACTATTGGAACTTCAAAAGCCCTGGAAATGCGAAGGACTTTTACCAGTAGAAATGAAAGACACAGGTTGTAAGTTATGTAACGCCAAGGATAAATAATCATGCAAATTGTACCTGTTGGTTCAAACAGATTCATAAGGGCCAACGACAACATCAAGAGAATGATTGCCAGGAGAGCAAGGCTCAGTTTCCTGTTGCTTGCTCTTACAATGGGGGTGTTCCAGAATCTACAGATAACAGCAAATGAAGTGATTGTAACAACGATACCCAATGCGCCAAATACTAGAACAGCGATTCCTCCTGGACTAGAGTAATTCAGATTGGCTAAAGGTAAATCTACGCACGCTGTCCTAGCCTCATTGGAACGTTTCCCTCTTGGGCATTCAGTACAGGTTTGTGCTCCAGAAACTGGGTTGATTGTACCCCGAGGACAGGGGATGCACTGCCAGCAGCAAGGCGAAGTAGTAGACTTTCTTGTTCCAGCAGAGCATTGTTCCAGGCATTCGGATTTTGGAAACTCTCCCGTCTGGCTGTTCCAACGAATGCTTTCGTCTAAATGTAACCGCTCTGATGCGTCCCAGTATCCGACTTTAACTTGTTTTAGTCCCGTAGCATCAGTTTCTTCCACTTGTTGAAAATTGACAATATCGTAAGACGCAGATTGCCTATCGCCAAACTTATCAAACAATATGTTCCCCGTTAGTCCAGTGAAGTTGACTCTGGAAAGTAGCCTTTGCAAGTCATTCAGTTTCAGGTAGGGCTTCCTTTGACCATTATCCATTCTGCTGGTATCTTGCGTTGCAATATTCAAAGCATGAGCTACGGAATATACAGCATCAATGACATACGGAACGTATGAGCTGTACACATTATTAACAATATTCTGTACACATAATTCTTTTCGGCGGTCCTCGTGCCTAGTTGCAGTGCCCGTAAGGGCTGAACAGTTCTTATCCAGTGCCCTTATGTCGCCCCACCATTCCGGAAGGTCCTGCCTATTTGCCTTGTTAAGGAGCAACGTTTTCATATAATCTTTAAACCCCGCGTCTTGGAAATTGTGAGGTTGGAATGCCAGTGACCCATGAAGCGGCGACAAGTCAGAAGGAAGGAACCCGTTCGCATTTAATGTGGATGTTATGTCACTTAGAATCCAAACTCGCCGGGAGAGGTTTTGTCTCCTGACTTCCCTAAAGAATTTTCTCAGAGTGCCGCCATTAATCCACAGGTTAATAACTCTGATGTTTTCGTGTCGTCTTAGCTTTTTAACAACATCCTTCATGTTTGTAGTCTGCGTATTATGTGATATGAATTCTGTCAGCGCTACGCAGAATGAGCCGTTTTTATTTTCGGCTTCTTTGATGACTGACCATACTCCATTTCGTCCATACGAATCATCGACTCCGACAGCAGCTATATAGGTCCAGTTGAAATGGTGTATGATATCAGCCACAGCTTTTGATAAATAAGTATCCGAAGGCACTGAGCGATGCAAATGTTTATAAGTGTATGAGCTTAGTTCAGGACTTGTTGTTGTCCCGCTTATAGCTGTAACATTAAGCATTTGAAGAATTCCACCAAGAACAAGAGCTGTACTTGAAAAGGTTGGGCCGATTAGTGCCATGATAGAGCTTTTTCCAATGTTTCTCTGTGTGGTGTTTTTATAGCACATACATGTATCTTTAAACAGTTCATAGGTGATTTGGGTTGCTTGTGTAATGCTTTCGCAGTAATCGCGTATGTCGTAACCTAGAGAAAGGTTTGGAAGTAGGGTTGAATCGTTGTTGATCTTATCAATGGCGAAGATCATCGCTTGTGCATGTGCCACTTCCAAGGAGATCTCTCCACATTTATCCTCTGATGTGCCCTGCAAGTGGCGAATACTAAAAAGGCCACCCAACATGACGTCTCCCTGTCTATACGTGGCTTGCACAACAACGTGACACCAGAAACCAAGAAACGCGAAGCAGTCCAATGAACGGATCGTACGAACCATTTTGCTTTGTACTTTCGTTATTGAAAATGAGCTGAATATCAGAGTGTTAAGCTCGTTACATGTACTTGTGTAGAGGTTGCTACGACTGTCTGAGCGCTAAGGCGATGATCTTTCGAAATTTACATAGCCTTTAGCTCGAACGATTTTGATGACGAGTAGGCTTTTCCTTATGATGTTTGGTGTCAGTGTGTTCTCTAATTACTGCGAGATGTCAACCATCTATGCGAAAAAAGATGATGAAAGTAAAACATTGTCGCACAAAATTTGAACAACTTCCTTTCTTAGCAGCCAAGTTGTCAATATTGTAGTGTGTTTGATATTGATTATTACCATATTGACAGCATTTGTTTGTTTACCTGCTGATGTTTGCTGCAGGTGATAAAAAAGCTTATTTGCACAGTGCTTCCTGTTGAAATCTGGCTTGGCTCCTGTTTCACGTGGAAAGAAAGAGTAGAAAAGTTAGACTACGTGTAGTCTTTCCGTTATTTCTGTGGATTTTAATCGAGTGGTCGAGTCAGCGAGAGCGCACGAAAATCACCTGGTACAAAAAGATATGACGCAAGGGTTGAGAAAATTTGAGCTTTTGAATTTGTGCATAATTCTGATGGGCTCATTCTAGGAAATCTGTCAACAGATTTCCGGCTCAGTCTCGGAAATCTGGCAACAAGCTTGCATCCATTAGCTGCCAAGAATTGAATACTTAAAACCAAGACAAATCGAAGTCCAAAAGCCACTTATTGAGATTATTCCTACCAGCTATGGCAAAATCTTTGGTTCCCAATTAGCTTTTGGTTTGCTAGCAATGTCATTGAATTACAATGTTCTTGTCATTTCGCCACTAAAAAAAACAATTAAAGAACAAGTTACGGAGATGATGGAGCTTAACATTTTGCCTGTTCACCTGAGTCGCAACAAGAAAATACATCTGAGAGAAATTTCGCACCGAATTTGTTAGGATCATTCCAGGAAACAAAAGAAAAAAAAAGGCTGTCAAAGTGTGAGTGTCAAAGCAGTTTAGTGACATGAATAGCTCTTAATTTACGGGAAAAAAAAAGGAGCATTTCGCTTCAAACAAATTCGCAAGCGGTGTTGTTTAAATTTTAGCGATGTTGCCGAAAAATAATCGCATCAACAACAACTGAGAGAAAGTTATTTTCAAGTTTCCTAGTACACTTTTTTTTGTGTCTTTTTTTGGGGTGATAGAATGGAGTGCACCGTCAAGAGGATAACCACATTGGTCTGGATTGGGCCTCAGTTTCAAACGGGACAACATGATCATTTAGAAAATCAATGAAAACATTCATTCAGGAGTGGAACTTTTCATGTGCAGAATCTGATACATACATTACGTATACGTACAATATTTTACATATTTTTTATGTATATATGCATGTACATGTAACATTTTAACGCAAAGCTTTTGTGTCGAATTAGCAATAAAGTTCGATCCTATTTGGTTCGACGTTTGAATCGACCTTCTCAAACTCGTTAATAATTCATCAAGTTAAAACACAGAAGGAAGTTTGGATACCCGGTCTGAATTGGCATAGATTTTGACGATTTTACTTCTCCGTTTACTCCTTAGTTTTTGTTTCGATGGAGAAGATATATCAAACACTCGAGATAGTGTTTCATCGGCTAACCAAACACCTAGAATTTCGTCAAAAATACTCCACTACGTGTCGTATTTTCAACTCTCTTCTCGGTGTTTGGATATCCCGATGAAACACTGTCTCTTGTGTTTGATATATTACGCTTTGTAAGTTTCTTCTCTTCAGGACGATCATCTCTCCGTAAAACGGTATGGCATGAAGCGCATTACCTCCTGTGCGTTTGCTGTGTTGCTACATCCTACTACAACGCACCTGGCTAGCATTTTTTTCGAACTACTTTCCCAGCCTTTCCCCATCGAAGCAAATAAATATGCGAATTACAGAATCATCGTGTGTTCTGGATTTTACGTCACATCCGGCCCTCGACCTATGCCCCAAAAACTCGGTCGTGAACTAAAATGGCAGCATTTTGACCTACTTTGACGAGCCACAAGTTTTAAGGGTTGGGTGCACTTTAATTATCTTAATTTACTTAAATCATTATCACAAGTCGGTTCGGCACATGTATAGTTCGATGAACCGGCCTAACTAAACTCACAGGTATCAGTGCGATTCAATAATGTGTCCCATCGAGGTTTATAACACTAACTGGCTACCTCCACCCATTTACAGTTGGCCCTAGGGGAAGAGTTAGAAAGTGATCGGTACTTGATTACCATTGAGGAGAGGCTGAGCCCGTCATCTGACCACACCCATGAGGTCACTTTTAAGGCACAGGAAAAGGAAGTGGAACACTTTGCGGAACCTCTATACCGATCAGGGAAGAGGAAAAGACGGGTATGCATTCTGATTTTGTGTTTTGTTACTGTCCATATGGTGTTTCTTCAGTCGGTATTCATTAAGTTTCAAGGTAACTTTGATCTATTTAAAGTTCGTGATCTTGATCTAAACTAACCAACGTGCTCTCACCACGTTTAATGCTATCAGTCCCTGGTTGGTTGTCGCAATTTCCTTAATTAGAATAAGATGTGGAGCCTCACGGGACTTAAGTTCGCTTCACAGTGTGTCATTGTAACTCGCGATGAGAACGGTCACATATGTAACCTGCGCTCATACCCTCCCTCCCTACAGTGCATATTTAGTCTGATCGCTGGTTATCACAGATGCTTCTGACATTCCAGTAAAACTCAAATATTTAGATTAAATGCCTTGGACACCTATGCGTAAAGCCTCGTTATATTAGCATTCTCTCAAACACAGAATGGTTTTAATTGCATTTACTAAACAGTAAATAGAGACATGTTCGTGATTATTTTAACTTTACGATAATAAGCCCAAATTACCAAGGATTACCATTTAAAAATGCATTTCCTGATATTAATTTACTTAATTAATTTATGCAGGTACTAAGTACCTGCATGCATTTAAAAATGCATTTCCTGCTATTAATTTGTTAACTCGCATCACACATTTACCTTTGAATTATATATTCTGTTCTCGTCTTTCCAGTGTTTCCAGTCACCAACATTAAATCAGAAGAAACCCATGGTAACTGGATTCACAGACCCTGAGGCCAAGAAGGTATCAGCAGTGGCTCATTGTAGTTTAAGCTTTGTTGAAATCTTTCCCACTAATCTTTTTATAGACCATTTTCGTATTCTCAGTATTAGACTGGGTTTAGCTTGCAACTGAGGCTAATGCCGGGAGTCTTTTCAAATGCAAGTGACGTTAATCTCTTTTTAATGGTATTCCCCCGCGGGAGCCTCCATTGCAAGCTAGTTCCAGTCTAATACCGAGAATATGAAAATGGTATAGTTAGAGATCTTAGTCTTTCCTTTGCCGAAGTACGTCGTACAGTTTTCACAACATATTGCTTTGGTACATCCACTCATTTAATACTCGGCACTGACTGTACCGTAGTTTTCAAATAGCTGGGTTGAGCCCTATTTATTTTGTTGTCGTATGACGTATACCTACAGTACCTCCGAGGTAACTGTTGAGGTACATACATGTTTAAGGCTCACACAAAGATATGTAGTTCTATACAAAATCCTTTTTCTTATACTGAATTATATGTCATTTTCAATTGGCATATTATAATGGCGTCAAATGCTAGTGGTACATTTATGGGAGAGGCTATCGGGGCTTTAGGCTACCGGGGCTTGCCCCCCATACGGACGTACTTACACACGTACTTTTTCAATCTGTGTCCGCGCTATTTTTGTTTTTTGTTTTTCGAAAATGTGTTTTAAACACAGCAGCTGATATGAACCTTCCCTTTAACGAGACTTACACACGTACTTTTTCAATCTGTGTCCGCGCTATTTTTTTTTGTTTTTCGAAAATGTGTTTTAAACACAGCAGCTGATATGAACCTTCCCTTTAACGAGACTTACACACGTACTTTTTCAATCTGTGTCCGCGCTATTTTTTTTTTTGTTTTTCGAAAATGTGTTTTAAACACAGCAGCTGATATGAACCTTCCCTTTAACGAGACTGTTAGACTGACTCGAGAAAGTCCTAATAGCTTTTAAAGAAAAGATGTTTATTACGATTAAATCACTAACGTCATCAGGCCAATTCAAATGCGGATACTGTATGCAGCGCCTTTTGCTCACAACATTGTAACATTTCTTTCTTTTCAGCCAAGTGAAGAAGCTATTCCACGTCACGGTAGATTAGGCATGGCAAACAGACCTCCAAGTAAAACGGACTTTTTCAATGTGTACAGTTCTCATTCCAGCAAACGAGAGACTAACAGCTTTCAAGTCTCTCACAGGAAAGAACCTAGTGATGAAAGCCTTGCAGTTCTGCAAACAACTAACAAGTCATATGCTGCTGGCAAACAATGGGACGAGCGACACGATCAACGAGTTCCCTTGTACATGGCTGAGACCTGCAGTTCTGCAGGAAAAGAAAATGGAAGGTTTCATGTACCTAGAGAAGGACTTTCTAATTCAAAATTTGTTTCACAAAAAGAAAGGTCAAGTGACACGGAAAGCAAACGCAGCACACCCCAGATTCTAGCGTTGTTCTCGTCCCATAAGAATACACCACCACCTAAAATAACACGTGATGTAGAGACAGTAGAAATTAATGAAGCAAATGCTGGCGTTATGAAGGAGACAAATTCATGCAATTTGTACGATACTGCGGATAAATTCTCATCTAAGGTGGATGCAGCGAAAGTCATTGCCCAAACAACGAACGTTTCTGAAATTGCAAATGCATTCCAGCCAATCATTTTGGACAATGATTCTGTTGGGCAAGTTCTAGAAACGGGCGAAGATTTAGGGGACTCCCTAAATCTGACCCCGGATTCGTTCGCAGCTTGCTCGAGTGAAAATTTTGGTTGCAATTTTCACGGCAGGGATGCAATGTGCGAGGATGCCACACAGGAGTCGACATTTACCAGGTCACCAGATAACAATCAAAGGCAAAGTAAAGTTTGGTCCCAGAATGATTCTGAGTCCGTCTCCCCCCTTATTAGGCTTCTCACGAGCGTGGAAAAGCCTGATCTTCAAGGGTGTATTGATGTGAAGGGAGATGGAGGGCAGCTTTGCGACATGGTGAAAGAAAACAGGCTGCGGGATCAAAGCAGCCTCGAGAGCCCTGATCCAGCCGCTGTGGGGTCGTCTCCTTCCTCTCCTCCTGCACGTCCATATCCAAATGTGTACTCAATACAACAATGTTCATACGGCGTTACAACATCCGAACTGGACGAAGCCAGCAGTTCAGATTTTGTACAAGCCAGGTCTTTGTCAGAGGGTAATTTGTCCTGTTGCACACCTGGCATTATCTCACCTTTAATAACTGCAAAAGACGGCGTTTCCACAAGTTACGAAAACATGCTACCTTCTCAACCAAAACTAGATCGTTTCAGCATTAACACGAAAGTGTTCTCCAGCCACCCAGGATCTTTGTTTCCATACAGTAAACTGCAAAGTCAAGATCAAATTAACCACTTGAGAAATTCTTCGGGTTCGTCCTTGTTCAGAAAAGGGTTCAGTGGTTTTGAGCAATGGAACTCGTTGTTTGATCATCAGGCTCTCGACGATGGTGTAGCAAATTTTCAGCAGTATGAGACGTCACCAGAATTCTACCCATCAGAAATTGAAAAAACGTACGAGGGGAGAGTTGCTCCCATTGTGGCAACAAAAGTCATTCCAACTGATAGCCGAACAGTAAGTGTGATAGGTATATTTATAGCTAACTATTCATATTGCGAGAAGTTGTTTGCTTGTAATCCAATCATCATTGATCACACAAGGTATGGTAAAGTAAAACAAAGTGAAAAAAAAAAAAAAAAAATGAAATAAATAAGAATACTACTAATAGTAAAATCCACACTTTCAGTCAACTGTTGTGTTTCTGTTCGGTCGCTGTATACGCAAACTGTCCAGTGTTTCAGCTGGATTTTTTAGCTTGAATTGTAGTATTTTTTGTGGGTTTTTAAAAACCAAATACACCACTATAGTATTGTTCTTCATTGAAAGGTCTCACGGATTTTTTACCACACAAAAAACCGTCTTGCCGTTCCCCTCAGTTGATAAAAGTTAATCTGTAGGGGAATATAGTAACCTGCTGGGTTAAGATGCTATTTCCTTTATCCCTCGAAGTGCTTACGAGAATGTGAAACCATTTTAGTGGTCATTTTATCAAACTGAATCATCACAGTCCATATGCGTGCAATGTTACCGTACACATTCGTTTACACGTGTTGAACGTTCGCTCACACGAACACATTTGAAGACGATCATCTTAGTTAATTTTTAACTAAACCACCATGGCGAGGATAGCAGAAATTAAAGTTTCTCAAATAGATTGGAAGGTTTCGTTGACGATATTGCTTTATTTAGGTCAAGAGTGGGTGGAACACCGATGTGTTTTTCAAGATATACGATTGCATTTAGCATTGCAAATGAAAACGAAGAAACCCGGGCATTGCTTAAGTGTGTATGGGGTCCGAGACTAATGTCACGCTGTACTGTTCCCAGGTGACGGCAGGAGATGGTCACTCGTGGAAGGGTTCAGTTGTTAGTGACACGGTCAAGAGAGGGTGCTCTTCTGTACCAATGGTGTCAGTCCAAAGGCAAAATATCCACTGTCAACCTAGTAATGGTAAAGGCGAACATTTTTATCTTTATTACAGTTAGTCTTTAGAACATGAGTTGGTGCTGAATCATATTCTTTCCTTAGTTTATACCAGTTGTATTCGCATCAATGTTCTCGAATGATCAACATGTGTAGTTGTACTTGAAAATAAATGGAAAAGGAAGTCGGTTACTGACACAATTTCAAGAAACAAAAACAGAGATGGAGAGAGAATTAAAAAAAGAACAGCAACAGCAACAACAACAAACAAACCACCGCAGTAGTCGAAACGTTTCATCACATAAACGGCCGAATTGCCGTGTGTTTTGTTTCTGTAGCTTAGTGGTACAGCGTCCCACCAGTATACGAAAGATCATTCGTTTAACTCGTGTTGGAAAAACTCGAATTTCTCTACCTCAAATAACTTATTTCACTCGCCACCTTTGGAAAAACTTTATCAGCATTCGTGGCAATGTTTAATTTTTAGCTTTATCTTCATATTACTCAGGTGACCAAAGAGCCCCATCGAGTTTGAGCTGGATCGACTCAATTTCAGCAAGTGACGCTCAAAATGACTCGCCGTGCCTGCTATCCACGCAAGGATTTGCCACAAGTGAAAGCATTGCACTGTCTTCCACTGAAGGATTCATGAAAAATAGCCAGGCTAGAGAGGGAAATCCCACCGACATCAGACCTGAGTTTGCACAGAGAGTGCCGCAATTGGTAAGAAAGTTATACTGTGAAACGTTTAAGGTAGCCTTCTTTATACCCAGTTTTAGAAGCCTACTCAATTGGGTATGGCTTTTAGAACCCTCTTGTCGGAATTTCATGTTTTTACCTTTTTGAGTATGCTGATGTAGTACAAAGTTAATGCACTTCCATTCGCAGAGACTCTAGCGACTGGCTTCAACTGATTCGTGGACTTCTCGTGTTGTCTATTGACTTGCCTTACAATTATTATTATAATTTTTTTTTTTTTAATCTAATATTTCATGCAGCCCAGAAGAAGAGCCCCTTTACTTACAGCACCGCCGGAAGATCTGAACACGCAGCAAACAGTTTCCCGAAACCCAGTTGGTTACCGTGGCTTACCAGCAGCGTCTTCTTCCACGGATTTCGTAGAATTTAGTTCCAAACCAAAAGCAATGGCGATTACGGGAGAAGGGGAAATCGGGCCATTATGGGGGGAAACCAGTCAACTTCACAAGACCAACGTTGGAAATTTATCAAAGGAAAGACATGACACAGGGCCTTTTGCTTCACGTAGTTCTCGTCGACGCTTGGGCTTAAGGAGGGTGGGGATGGGATGTACACGTGACCTCCGCAACGGTCAAAATGCTATGTCTCAGACTGGACAGCAGTTTAGACAGAAGTCGAATGCCTACAGACCTCCAACTGCACCAGAATTCGCGGCCAACAGTTCGTCTGGAGACGTAAGTATTGCTTGCTTTATATTTACAACTCATCGAATAAATTTTCTCCTTTTGAAGGGAAAAATACTATTTCATTACTTTTTGCAAACCATCGCAGCAAAATCAGAGATCTAAGGGCAGCTGCTTGAGTGGGATGAATTGAACAATTAGAGCATCGTTTCCATTTTAATTAACGTTAAGGAGGCACAAGAAAGACGTTTCAAGGTGGACCGGAAAAATTTTGGTTTTGTTTCGACGGTTGAATTTTTGCAAAGGGGAAAAAAATCAACCCCTTGCCCCTCTGTAAAGTTGTTTAGGGAGGGGGTCCAGGTGCGGGGAGGGGGGAGGGCTAAAGCCATACTTTTGAAAACATGTTTCTTCTTGTTGCCACGTGTTCTCCTTTCCTCTCAATCAGCGAAGCATGGCCGGTGAGTTGAGCTTTCCATCAGCAGAGGAGTGTGACAGTAGTGTCGCGCCAACTCGACATGTCACTGTACCCGTAACATTCCTTGATGTTATGCAGTATAGGCAAGTTTTCAAGTCTGCACTCAGAGGTATGTGTTTCACTCTTTGTGTTCAACTTGACATAGAAAGACCTTTGGAAGATCATGTTTTTTTTGTGTAGAAAATAGCCCAAAGAAAATATGCATGCATTATTTTTGGGCTGTACTGTACTACAAGACAAAGAAGAGATTTATAGTCGTGGGCAAAAGAGCTTTTATTTTTAGCACTATTTAGGCTACTCTGCACCGTTTATGATATTTTGTTTGCTGTAAAATCACTTGATTTAAGTGTGATTTATGGATTTTGCGTCAACAAACTTGCAGAACACCTGAATATAGTGTTGTTTGAACTGGCTCGTAACTACCACGCTGCTCTTCAGAAGGTTGATGTTTCAGGGTTTGGCGCCCATGACCAAGGTATTACATCTTTGGTTAATAACAATCACTGATTGTTAGTAACCGACTGGACTCGGTATGATTGGCTTTGAAGATCTCGTCATGTTTTGGGATCTGACTGTGGCCTTTTCGCAATGTAGACTTGATTTTTTTCCCCGATTCGTTGTTGCTGTGTTGTTTTTTTTGTTAGATTTGTTGCCTAATATGGCAAAACGCTATGACCACAGGCTTACATAACAGCTTCGGTTTTACTCTCGAGTAGTCTTACAAGCTTGTGATTGGTTATAGAGCATTTTCACTCACATATCCAGTAGCCATGCCAATATAATAATTGGAACTAAAGAAAGCGTTTAAATAATGAGAAGAACAATAGTCTAACTCGCACAGGATTGGTTTGGAATACCAACATGGCTCTATTTCATTGCTTTGGTACACCAATATGGCTGCCGTGACGTCATGTGAAAACGCTCTTTAAGGTTTGCTCCTCGCTGTTGTTGGTACGGTAAAAGATTACCCCGACCCCTTTAAAACTGACTTTATACAACGCAGAGCTTGGAAACGAGAGACTTTGAGTATTTTCTTTTTTCCCCTCTCAGGAATTCGCCAAAGTTCAGATGGTCCCTGCTGCCCTCATGGTAATGTACACTATGCAACATACTACGTAGCTTTATTAAATGTTCATTTGAAAACTAGCGTCAGAAATCCAAGAGTGATAACTATTTACATTTTCAGATATCAGTTGAGTTGAATCTACTAAGTTTATCGCAGTGGTGAATGTTAAGATGATGAAGCCAATTGAATAATCGCCTTTTACCAATACAGGGCAAGCACGCTTGAGAGCTGTTAAGAAGGATGGTGCGAACAAGGTTAGTTACAACGGCTTATTGGGATTGGGGGAAATAACATTTTTGTTTTGTCTTCAATGTTTATCGTTGTTCTCCGTTAAAAAAAAAAAAACAAAACAAAACAAAACAAAAAATTCACACCTGCGTTCCCTAAAAATGGCTCTCAAAAAATGTCGGCCTCTGGCAATTCTCGGAAACGATTCCTACCGAAAAAGCCAGCTACCTTTGGTTTCATTGACGACGGACAATTATTCCCATAAAAATTGTAAACGTGTCCACATAAAACCTAGCCCGCCACCAAGCGAGTTTTTCTTATGACCTTCGTTTTTGTTCGTCGGGACTCTGGCCAATTCGGGGTTCCGCCATCCCCCATTTTCCTGTTACGTTGACTTGTAGTAAACTGCTCAACCGTTCCTTTTTTTTTTTTTTTTTTTTTAACAGGGAAGATTGTTCTACACCTGCCCCGGAATCGGACAAGCGCAATGCAAGGTACTTGTTGATCTAGTCTGCAGGGTATTTATTGATTTTTTTTTCTTTTTTTTTTTTTTTTTTTTATCATTATTATTATTTGTTTTGAAAAGAGTGTGTTTTTGTTTTGTTTTGATTCTTTTGTTTGTTTGTTTGTTTTTCTTAAAGTTTTTTTCTTATCATATTCTGTATTTTTGCGCCAAGTATGTGTGTACCTATTCCGATTTTAGAATCTCTTTTACGTGGTAAACCGTAAATGGATTTTATTCCACGAGTACTCGACTCTGCTAAATATTTCCACCCTTCCCAATTATCCATACGATTTTATAGCCAGGTTAAAATTTCATCATTGATTTTAATATTCTCACCTTATACTGTGAGATTTGCATATGGATTACTAAGGAGAATTTGTTTGTTGATAATACGGCTGAGAGGTTTAACTTGGATACGTGTTTAGTTCTTTAAGTGGGCAGATGAATACCAAACAAACAAGACTGGATCAAAAGGAGCGGAGCACAAGTCCTCAAATAAACTAACATTGTCCTCTTCTGAAAGCTTGATGTCCTTTTTCAGAAGTCACGTAAGTCAAAAAACAAGTCTAATTTTTCAAGCAGTTTCATTTGCTACTTCTCTGTTGTTTTCTAGATCGGTTTCCATTGCTAGTCTGTGACAAATATTACTGACACGAATACGTTACTTTCTAGTGATTACCATGGTAACCGTAAACCAATCATTACACTAGCAGAAGTCGTGATAAAACAATCACAATTAATTTTGGTTTTGAAGCTTGATTAACGGGGTGTACATCGTCTTTATGTTTAATGGCGGAAAGAAATGTTATACTGCAATTTCAATAGCAAAATCTAAAAAAGAAAAAAGAAAAAAAAAAAAAAAAACGCATAAAATTCAGGAAACCTTCCCGAACTAACAAAGAGGACTGCCTGGTAACACTTGAACAAGTTGAAATAGCTCATAAAAGTTCCCTTTCAGTTTAGCGGAAAATACTTTCTGCCTTTCTTTGTTAGAATGTTACATTTTACTGTGAGTGCCACCTCGTAAGGAAGAATTCAGACTCTGGAAAAGGAAAGTTTGGTACAGCAAAAGCAAAGGTAACAGAAACAAGTTGACGAAAAACGAAAGTACGTTTTAAAATAAGAATTGCCATGATATAAAGATTTATCTACATATCATTTTCTATTTAGAGCTTCGTTGCTTTCTAATCTTATTTCCTATCTTTACGTAGTGAATTGAATAATTTACAATTTTATTTGTTTTGTTTTGTTTTGTTTTGTTTTTGTTTTTGTTTGTTTGTTTGTTTGTTTGTTTGTTTGTTTTTGGTAATTGCTGTTGTTACACAATGGTATCGGTGTTAAACATGCAGAAGACCTTAACGATTTTTAAAAGCGCGTTTCTCTGTTTGTAGAAATGGGGAAAGCAAAGAGGTTTTGAGACTGAAACTGCCAAGAAAGGACTGTACTTGGAAATCTCTCGGAAGGATCATTCTTCTACTTATTCAAAGGGTGAGTTGACACTACCAGTTATAACGCACTACACATTACCGTTCGCGTTAATGCCTTTGCGTCCTGCCCTCCAAAAAGGGGGCTAACTGTTGTAATTCATTTTATGACGCCCTTTCATATAAACTAAATAAACGTTCGCGGCTTTTTTTCCCTGGTTAGGCGTAGTGCTGTAGGATTTCGCTACCGACCACTTATCTTTCTTTATTCATTCGTTTGATCGCCGTCGAATCAGTCGGTCGGTCGGTCGATAGATTCGTCGTCCAGACAGTTATTGAGACTTTCAGACGGTAAGTTAGTTAGTCGGTTAGTCCGTCGGTCGGTCGGGCGGGCGGGTGGTTGGTTGGTTGGTTATTCCGTCCACTTTATTCAAATGCTTAAGTTATTACGCGTAAGTTCGTTGTTCAACTGTAACTCACTGCTATCTCTCAGATGACATCTGGATCATATCGAAGACGTTATCGTTCAATCCAGATTCCACATTCATAGCAAGCAGTGCTTATTATGGTCCGTCATCCTGCGGGGAACTGGAAATACATCCTATCAGGTATTAAACTATAATCTCTTTCATTAATGCTGTTGTTGTTGTTGTTTATCTTTTATTGTTGTTGTTGTGGTTGTTGTTATAAAATGAAGCTGCGCCAGTTGAGAGGATGCTCAGCTCCAGTAGAAAAGATGTTCAGCTCAACAAAGTCACGGAAAACGCACAGAAAAATGCATTTACTTTTTGTCGTTAGTTTTGTGATGTAGAAATATCTCTAAGTACTGCTTTCTTCGCATGATAAAGTTCACAAGCAATTCGTTCTGTTGTTGCAGTGGTTATTCTCCTTCAAACTGGCAAAGTGGAGGTGAGTTTACCCAGCAAATTAAAAGCACGTTCTTATTTAAGGCTCACATGATTTGAAAACCTTTTTTTTTTTTTTCTTTTTGATTCTGTTCATTTTAATCTAGTAGAAAGTAGTATGCAAGTTTACCATTTACGAGTAGCACAATTAGCATTTGCATTGCACTTTATAGCTAGATTCACTGCTAAAACGATTGAAATATAAAAACGAAGGATTTACGCTCTGAAAATGATGTGAAACAATTTGCGACGGGGTAAGATAGACATTCTCAAGGAACAATAACTTACGATGAAAACCGTCCTTTGGCCAATAACGAACGCGTATTGAATACTGAAAAAAGCTTGCCCTTTAGTAACAAAGCGCTGGGTTTTTGGTAGCTATTCGATTTTTTTACTGTAAATAAGAGAATAGACCTTTCCCGCATTCCACTTCAGTGCGCTCGAGCAATAGCTCCAGAGCGAGGTTGGGGTGGACATTTTCATACATTTGCCGTATTTTTGTCCACCCTAACCTCGACTCGGTGCTATCGTTTGTTGGAATGCGGGAAAGGTATATGGTGGCACAGTCTTCTTTAAAATGACTGTTTTGTTTCTCCTCTTTTACTACAGAAATCGTTCATGCTCTGATGGCCTGTAATGCCGGCACAGAACTGACTTGTATCAGCAACATCGAGGATCATGTCAAGATGCAGAACATGCCAGTTCTTCCCTACATTTTACACAGGTGTGTTTGTTCGTCTCTCTTTGTTTATATTTGTATTCTTTTGTTTTGGTTTGTTTTGTTTTGTTTTGTTTTTTTTTTTTGTTTTGTTAAATTTCGTTTTTGGTTTGCTTTTGTTCGTTTTGTTGGTTGTTTCTTTTATATAGTCTGCCTTTCGTCTAGCAGATGTTGTATTCACTACTGACGGAGTTGATTTAAAGAATGTTTCACCTTGTTAACGGCGTTGTCAATCGAGCATATCACCTTTTTTTCCATTTCCTTACTTTTATATGTGGTCCGCCTTTACCTTATTGTATAAAATGTTGGTTTTTCGTAGCAAACTATATGGGTATTTGTTTGTTTTTGTTTTTAAGTTTCTTAACTTTTCTTCGAGTCAAAGGCAATTTGATACCAACTAAAAGAAAAACAAAAGGCTTACCTGAATTTTGATTTTTCTCTGAACTTCATCTTCATTTTGCTGCTAAGCTTACTTTGGTTGGAATTTTAACCTATTCTACATTTCGCAAAAAAAAAAAGTTTATAAAAGAACATAGAAGAAATGTTAGGAATCCGTAAAAGCGGGCAAAATGCCAGAATAGCTGTTATTGCAGTTGTCAGCGGCTTGACACACAAACGAGGCGGAAGGGGTTCAATAGCCCTTTTCACAGTTAATTTTTCTCATTTGCATTACAAAGTAATCCAACGTGGATACGAGGCAATTTCGGGCTAAAACTACAAAATAGCCCGAAATTGCCTTACATACATGATAGGTTTTATTGTAATGCAAATGAGTAAAGGTAAACGTGAAAAGGGCTATTCTGTATTGTATTGACCCTTTCGCCTCGTTTGTATCCCGACCTTTTAAAACAAAAGAATATTTGACCGCAAACGCAACTGCAATAACAGCTATTGTATTAGGATGAACAACTGTGCCATAGCACTCGCGAGGGTTGACCAAATTATTTCGAGTCAAGTTTGAATTATTAGCACTTTAGCTTAATCTTCTACACATCTATATAATTTTGGTTCGAAAGTCTTTGACTAGAAATTAATACCGGAACGTTCTTTCATTGCAACTGTGGGGTTCCAGAGATCAGACAGAGGAACCAAATACCAGGATCGCTTCAAGAGCCTCGTCCTTTGTTCCTCCCACGCTGAGGACACCCGGTGGTCAGCTTGATCTGCCATTAGAAGTAACGGTGAGACAGAACTTAACATTATTTTCCAGTTACAGGTTGTTTTATTGATGTTCTTTATCAATAAGTAACTTGTTTGGGGATTATCATAAGTTCATAGTAAGCACTTGAATAACGTGTAAAATTAGACATTAATTTCTGATTGTTTTTCCCTACCTGTTAGTTGCCAATAGAATGAGCAATCGAGACAATTTGTGCGAACAATATAATATCCTAACTGTAATTAAGAAACATGTTGATAGAATTTAAAACTTTTGGATATGCATTTAATAACGTCTGTTATGCGTTCGTTTCATTTTGGTAAAGGAAAGCTTAGCTGAGGAAATGATAGCTCGTTTTAGCTTAAACAAGGTAAGTTACGAATGTTTACTTCACTATACACATGAATGAACAGCCTGCTGTAGTTGGCTTGAAATTCTTTTTTTTTTTTTTTTTTTTTAATATTACTTAGGTGTAGCTCGGTCTTGTGTCGTACAGTTTCGCGCAACATTTTCACTCGTGTTTCCATCCCTTCAAGTGTTTCGCGCAATATTGCAGAAGCAGAACGAGATCCTACTCTTGCGGGGTAAACACATGATGCAATTAGCCATTGCGCGAAATCTAGCGCAATGTTAACGGTATACAGTGTAAAGCGGCAGGTAATGCTGATACGAACTTGGCCTATCTTTCCTTGTGTCTGTTTTTTAGGATCAAGCGGTCGCCCTGCTATCCTGTGCAAGCATGTTTAGCTCGTCTGCAGCAGACAGCTCTTCTCTGCCAGTGGGCTTGATACACGGTAAGTTTTGACTTCTTTAGTATTCTTCAAACGTTTTTATTTCCTAGGAATGAGCAAAAAACTCATACGATGCGTGACACTGTCGATAAGTTGAGTAGAAGGCTTTGTACGAATGTTTTTATTATTATTGTTTTTATTATTATTATTATTATTATTATTATTATTATTATTATTATTTTATGTTTTTATTTCGTTGTTTACTTCAAGTTGAGCCACACCAAATTAAGCGACTTTCTTTAGTTACGAACTACCATGTCAAATTAGGTAAACATTTTACTTCTCGATTTCATAGTTCGCTCGTGTGGTGTTGTATACATGTACGTTATAAAAAAGTAGCCTTTAAAGTTAAGTTATACCTATATTTAAGCCTACGAATGTTCAGACACTTTGTTTTTCAGCACACAGTAGAACAATCATTACTCGAAACGTACGACCGGCGCAAGGCGCGGGAATGCGCGCCCTAAAAGACGACGTGATCACAGTTCCTTTTCTGTGATTGGTCAAAGTCTATCGAGTTTTTAGCCTTTTGTATCACCAATTGTCTTCGAAATTCGTCTGAAAACTGTACGAGACTGTTACATCACTTTAAGTGTATTACTCTTTTGAAATTCTTTTTTTCTTATATAGGCGTCTTTGGTGCAGGGAAAAGTTTTCTACTCGCTGTTGTTGTTCTTTATCTGGTGGAATTATTCAAAGCGAGCGATGCTCTCAATCAGCAGAGGTGAGATCAGTTCATGTAGCTGGTTGAAGATAGGAATGACTGAATGCTACACTGCTTATAGCCCTGATTCCAGCACATGCGTCTTAAGGGCCCATTAACCGATTTATGCGCGCGCTCGCGCGCGTTGCTAAGGAGGTGAAATTTCACTTTCACTAAAAACAACTCAATAACTTGCAAATTCGCTTACATTTTAGATGTTTTTCTTTGTGTTTCACAAAATGCAAAGTAAAGAAAGTACAAGCAAAGACAAAATAAGAAAAAGACAGAAAAACAAGAGCAATAGAAAGGTCAAAACTAACTCCGTATTGCTTTGTTTGATCTTACCGAAGTGCGCTGGTAATGTAAATTGCGCACGCGCTGACAGGTAACTTCCAATATATATCGGGCGCACTTCCGGTTTCTTTAAATGCTAAAGGAAACGCGGTTTTTTTTATTAAATCCAGCCTTTTTCGACGGATTTCGATTAAAGCCAACGTTGGAAAGATAGCTATGCATTCCTTTTTCAAAATCCTGCTTTTTTCAGAAAATTACGAATTTTTTAATATTTTAAAATTCTCTCAAAATCTGACTTTTTAAAAATGAAACAAAGTCTATGCATTTGTAATAAGGATTTAAATTAAAATATTAAATCAATGAAAAAAATCCCGATAAAGTAATTTGCCTGGGAGCCTTTGCGTTTTTTCAGTGTTAGTCACATGACCATGGGCGTGGCCTGATGACGTCATCACTAGTGTTACTGATCATGAAAAATTTAAAACACATGAAATAACTCTGAACTAACTAAAAATGATGAGGTTATATGAGAATAAATTTTCCTTAGCAACGGCTCGAAAAGATCGATTAATGGGCCCTTAAGCATATTCGTTTATCAAGTGATGCTACAGTAATGGTATCACACAAATGCCCAATAATTGGCAAACAGGTTGCCATTGCAACAATACACGCTGTTCATTACTTATAACCGCAGAACGAGCTCGGAGACCCCCATTTTTGTTTATTATTGAATTGTGATAAGCATGATAAGATGCGACGTTTCGCAAAGTTTAATATAATTCTATCTAGAGGGTTCGGAGCCACCTCAAATTTGTTGCCAGTCTCTTTAAAGCTCAGACGAAACGCTAACACTCGAAAAGTCATCTTCACAAACTCGCTACGGCGGTTGACGTCGAGTTGATTAGCAGCTAAGTGTTTCATTTGTTTGCCAGCGCTGCCCAGAAAAATTACACAGAGCAGGTGCCATCGTTAGAGCTGCTTTGTTTGCGAAAGATCGCATTACAAAAAGCAGGGATTGCGCTAGTAGGAAAAAAGAACCCTGGATTCGGTCTCGAGATTGACACTGGATTTTAAAATCCTGATCACACTGTTTTTTTTGTTTCGATTCTTTTGTTAACTGAAGCAGTAACACGTCCTCTTCGTGGAAGATTCTTGTGTCCTCTACAACAAACGTGGCCGTCGATCGCATTTTGTCAGGGTAAGATCTCGATCTGAACATGAATTACTTCGTGATTGTATTTATTCTCGTCACCTGTTTGCTTGACAATTGAGTGATTTTGTCAGGAGAAATATATCATTGATCACACAAAATTCTCTCTTTTACTGAGCAGATTGCTGGAGCTCGGGTTTGAGGAGTTCGTTCGAGTGGGCAGCATTCGTAAGATCGCCAAACCAGTGTTACCTTATAGTGTGCATAGTACTGGAAGTGACAGTCAGGAATTAAAAGAACTACAGTCCCTACTGAAGACTGAACTCACACCATCGGAAAGAAAGTAAGCACATTCTTAAGCGGGTGTAAGCGGAATCCCGTGGAACGACCCGCGGATTCTCAGGGATTGTCAGTGCAGATATGTCTTACATTTAGATCAGTATGGATTTTTACTTTTTAGTAGTCTTTGCTCAGCCGTCTTTTCTGCTGAGAACAGAGCTAGTGCTAACGTCGTCAAACGACGTCCGCGTGTCTTCCTGTAGTTGATTTTCAGTGATGACAACTATCATTATTTGATTTACCTGACGAAGATTCGAGTAGCGTAACACAATATAATACTCATACAAGTTTCTCGCAAACGTGGAGACTCTAATTTTATTTGACATAAGTGTTTTATTGTTTGTGTTTTAGCCATGTACGGAAAGGCATTGAACAGCACAAGCTTGGAGAAAATAAAAGAGTGAGTGGGAAAAAAGGATGTTCTTAACGTTTAGATATTGGAGTATGCGTATAGTCTGTAAACGGTGTTCATCACGTGTGATCAAGCCGTGGGTGAAGGTGGGCCAGCAAATGACTGTTCTTGCATGATGAAGGTTTTGACAACCCTTGCGGAATAAATCTTCAGAGTCAAAACAAAGATGGTATAAAGTCTCTGGTCCTTGAAACTAATGGTCAGGTTTGCCGTGATGACACACTTAGATTGCTCCATGGGTCGCCCATTGTAGTCGCATATTCCGCTTGTAGCACACGCCTACACTAGTATAACAAAATACGTTCAATCGTAAACCTTTTTTTATGTCACAGGATATTTGCACAGTGTTATATTCACTAGTTGGACATTCTACTTTTAAGGTGATTCCTCACATTTGCATTGCGCATCCTTATTGCGCATAATTTATGGCGCCATTAGCGCGCGCTCGTGCACGCGCACATTGAAAACATAGCGGATTTGCCTTGATATTGAGTTCTGTCAGTTGAAAAATGGCTATAGCTCACTAACGAGCTCGGGCACCCCAATTTTTTTTCCAATCATTTTAATCAACTAATCATTACCTTTGCGTGAGAAAAGACTGATCTGATTTCTATTGTAGAAAATTGAATAAATAAGTAAAATAGCAACTGCACTGTAGCCTTTTCTATTTTGTAGTTTGATAGCCGCGGCAAGCAATTTGGTTTCAATATTTTAACAAGGATTCAGCTCTCTGTCAAAATCAAACTTAAAAAGTTTATTTGTGTTCGACACAAGCATTGACTGTAGTTTGAGGCGTGTTTTCACGAGTCTGGACTCACAAAGATTTTACAATAACTTGGAATGTGTTCTTGTAATAAGCATTAAATAATGTCAAAATGGGACATTTTTAATGGCTCACTGCTGCTTAACGAACTTGGGCACCCCTCTTTTTTATTTTATAATTAAAGTTCTCACATGATAAATATTCAATAGACAAAGTTTGAACAAAAATCTATTGGCAGTTTTATTTCAGGGGAATTACCTTAAATCACTCCATATTTCACCTTTCGTTACTGCGCCTGCCAGTTCATTAACGTGACTTTTTTTATTTGTTTTGCACCTCTATGGTTTTATTGCCAATAAGGTGTCGAAATTCACGTTCTGTTCTTGAGTTGCTCGTTTTACTTTTTCTTTTTCCTACTTCTAGCACTGACAAAATTGTTTTGAGTCAGAGCAAGGCATGTCACTGTTCTTAGTTGCACTTTTAATGTTACCACTTTGTGGCTACTGTTATAGGCGGAATTTCAGCCGAGAGGACGGCAGAAATAATGGCTACTGTTTTTACGTTTTGCTAAACACTATCGGAAAAAGCAATTTTATTTAGCTCTTATCTGCTTAATCTGATCGCGTTTTCATGTTTGTTGGCTGTCTGAATACCCGAGAAACGATTAACTCTTTTAAAACTCCGTGGCCAATCATCGTTTTGTTAGTTAAACTTATCTTACCAGCAACCTCAATACTTTGTTCAGGAGATATTAAAAAAAGTGAAGGAGATAAAGAACTTCCGCAAGTTGAGATATCGCCATGATGTGATGTCAAGCGTAATGGAAGCTTATCATGAACAAGATTGAAGTTTGTCTTTCGAAGTTTAACGATCACGAATGGACAGCTGTGCATAGCTAATGCCAAAAATTTGGTTACGATAATATGAAAAGTTACTAAGCATTAGCCAACCAGATGAACAATATCTCTTTTCGAACCAAGCTATAACAAATTATCGTTCCCAACGAACCAAATCGTGACTGAAACTCGATATTAATTGAATGCCTTATGCCTTTTTTTTTTTTAGTTCCATTATGTCATATACAGTGGTAATATGTAGTGGTAGTGAAAATGTTTTTTTTTTTTTTTTCAAAGCGAGCCAAATTAGTGCGCGGAACGCTTCAGAGCTTAAGTCTAGATACGATCTTCTTACCTTTATTCAAAACATTACCATGTTATGAGACTTTTTTGGTAACTTTATTTTTGCCATTATTGCTCGAACGTTCTGCGGAAATCATCTTAATTTATTTAACAAGTCCTAAATATTTTGTTTCCGCTCTCGGCACGATGGCTTTTTCGGTTTCTTTCGCTGTCGTTCACGCGGTTACGGTGCAAGCAAGGTAGAGACAATTTAAACCCGCTTCTGTAGTTGGAACTTTGAAACGCGTACAGAACTGGGTTCAAGGACGAACTCGCGTACATTAAGCACTTGACGGCCTCAAAACCATTCCAAAACATGTCCTTTTGAGTTGAACTAAGCCTGTCCACATAATTATTGGAGGCGACAATCATCATGTACAGACCGAATGGCAAGAAACAGGTGTAGAACATCAGCGACACTGCTATTAGAAGCTTGACGACCTTCTTCTTAGATTGAAGGTCTCTTGGATCAAACGTTTGGGCGCTGGTTGTCTTGTTGAAGTGGAGCGCATTGATGATCAGCGCATAGCAGAAGCTAATGGCAATCATGGGGAAGAACACGTTCATCGTGATGACAACGACCACTGCGTCTTGCATCGATTGCGCTGCATCCTTATTCGTCCACGGGCTCTCACAACGGCAGGTGACTTCGTTAAATGTCGTCTCCACGAACGTGGGTATTTGCAAAACGCTTGCTATAATCCACGTCGCGGCCAACGCGTGTACCACGTTGTTTTCGCGTATCCGTGGTGGTTTAAACGGTTGCACGATGGAGTTGTAACGCTCCACCGCCAACAGAATCAACGTGTACACGGACACTCCGAACGTGATGCCCGCCATGTTATTGGCGGTAAAAAGTTTGCGCAACCATATGCCTGTTTCTCCAGAGGGATGGCTGTCGATCAGATCGAAGTATCGCTTTGGAAGTGACCAGATCAGCGATAGAATGTCGGCAACAGCTAAGTTGACGAGCATGATGTTTGTGATGGTTCGCATGTGACGGTTTTGCCGTACTACGTTGATCACGAGCGAATTCCCAGCGATTCCTAGCACTGCTATGATACTGTAGATCACCGCCAAAGTTATTTCCACGTTTTCATTGTTTCCCGAGAAACAGCTTTGTGCATTAGTAGAGCTATTGTCGGCAGTCATTTTTGTTTTTTCCCCTCAACTCTCACAAGGCAATTGCAATCTGCTTGGATTTCATTGAAACTGTGAAAATTATCCAAAGCCTGTCATGTTTTTGCGAATCAAGGTCTGAAGTCAGTAATCAAAGGTGTTAGCTTTTTTGACCTTGTTATGACGCAAACAGCACCAAAATGTTGAAGCGATAAACGATTTGGCTTCAACAGTGGTTCTGAACTGCTAGCTATTAACAAAAGCTTAAAGCTTTAACAACTTTTTTCCTTCAATAAAATTGATTGACATCGAGAGTTGCCGATGCTCGTTCTAAATATTAATTAGCAAGTAATCATTCAACTAAATTTTATTTCGCTCGTGATCTTTATTGATTACCGCAGCGCAAACACTAGCTTTAGTGCGACGTCCAAGAACATGTAGATAACACTTGAGCATAAAAAAAGGTTTGACAACTTTCAGTAGCCTTTCGCTGCTTTTTTTTTCTTTTTTGTCGAGATCGCAAAATCATCCGTGTGCCTCCTCGATTGCGTATTGTTTGTTTGTTTGTTTGCATGTCCGTCATTATTTGCCAAGGTACATTCTCAATCTCGTAACCAACATAGATGCGAAGTCTGTAATAGCTTTTTTTCTTTTCTTTTTTTCCACCTTGACGTTTTGTAAATGAGTTGTTACCTGATACGTGTACACAAGCAGCGCAAACCAGTTTTAACAGCTGGAAATTCTGTTTTCCAAGCTTTATATCTGTCTGTTTCCCTTCCGTTCATTACAGCTTACTGACGTTTTATCTGCCGTCGTATCCTGTGGGAAAAAAAATGAGATTTGCTTTGATTCCGTTGCAATCTCACTTTTTTTTTTTTTTTTTTTTTTTTTTTTAATAAGTTGAAGGGCATTGAAATTGTCGCCTTCTTTGTGTACTCAGCTTTGTTTTGCTTCTGTTCTGTTTTGTGAGACCGCTAGCTGGTTCTGGTTTGAAAAGTGATAATACTCGAGCTTAGTTTCAGGAAGAGTGGATCAAGGGTAAATTCCCATCTAGGCCTTGTTTTTTTTGTTTGTTTGTTTGTTTGTTTGTTTTGTTTTTTTTTTTGTTTTGTTTTTGTTTGTTTGTTTGTTTGCGGTCTATTTCTTATCCGAAACGGGGAGTGATCTAAACTTGAGAAGGATTACCTTGGGAATGAGGCCTATATGAGGGATAAACTCTCTCACCCTTCATCCTCCTTTGGTTACAGAAGTCAGCTGTAAAGTGCTAGTCTTGATTTAGACGCCATTATTACAATACCTCATAGTTGATGATTTTCTTTATTCTCATTGCCTGTCTGCTTGGTAATATATTGATATTGAAGGAGAAAATTGTTGTTGATCAATCGGTGAAGGAAATATTACGTTTAGATGATCCCTTGAGGCTGATTTTAGTATTTTCCCGTATATAAGTCTTTTGAGAGCGCTGTGTAAACGGATTTTTTGTTGTTGTTGTTGTTGTT
>NC_138152.1:14774271-14819271 GCF_964199315.1 Orbicella franksi | reverse complement strand
CGTTCGCTCACTCGCTCGCTCGCTCGCTCGCTCGATCCATCGATCCATCGATCCATCGATCGATCGGTTTGTCGGTCGGCCGGTCGCTCCTTCTGAAAAAGAAAATTCACATAAGGATAGAGTATAGGGAGATTTGCAGAGTGGTGGAAAGAACGAGAAGGATAGGTACAGCCAAGACAAAGCTATTACGTTTATTTGTTTGTTGTTATGTTCGGTGATTGTTATTTTCTTCTCCTTGCATTGGTCTCAGAAATTATCCCAAGTTCGTGTGGTTGGAGTCACATGTGCCGCTTGTGTCTTTCCATGCTTGGACAAGTTGAAGTTCCCGGTATGTTTTACAGTAATCCAGCATTACTCAACTTTAAAGGAGCACAGTCACGGTTTGAGCATACTGAAAAGTTTAGCCTCAATTCTTCAAATTCTTCGTTTGCAATCCGTGTTAATCTTCCCCATCCTTAGCCATCCTTGTTCCTTTATGGTTTATTATTTTCTCTTTGGTGTTTTTCTATCTTATTAATCTGTTATTTTCAGGTTTCCTACCATGTAAGGTCATTCCTCACATTGGCATTGCGCATCCTTACTGCGCATAATTTATGGCGTCATTAGCGCGCGCTCGTGCACGCGCATATTGAAAACATGACGGATTTGCCTTGATATTGAGCTCTTTCAGTTGAAAAATGGCTCTAGCTCACCAACGAGCATGGGCACCCCAATTTTTTTCCAGCCATTGTACTGAACTAATCGTAAACTTCGCATGAGGAAAGACTGATCTAATTTCTACTGCTGAAAATTGAATAAATAAGAAAAATAGCAGATACACTGTGGTCTTTTCTATTTTGCAGTCGGTAACCACGTCAAGAAATTTGGTTCAAATTTTTAATCAAGGATTTAGCTTTCTATCTGAATCAAACTTAAAATGTTTATTTGTGTGCGACACGATGTATTGACTGTAGTTTAATGCGTTTTGCTATGAGTCTGGGCTCACAAAGATTTCACAATTACTGAGAATGCGTTTTTATAATAAGCATTAAATAATGCCAAAATGGGGCATTTTCAATGCCTCACTGCTCCTTAATGAGCATGGGCACCCCCCCCCCTTTTTTATTTCAAAATTGAAGTTATCATATGACAAATATTCAGTGGACAAAGTTTGAACAAAAATCTATTGTCACTTTTACTTCAGAGGAATTACCTTAAATGTAATTTTGTATGTGCCCAAAATAACTCAAAATACCGTGACTGAGCCCCTTTAAGAAACGGAATTCAAGTAGAATGTTAACATGGTGCGATAATCTCATGAGCATGAGTACAATGTTTCCCCGAGAGTTTCAATGTTCCCCGAAGCGAATCCCAGTGGAAAATCAGGAAACTTTGTTTACCATAGTTTCGAGAAATTCCTCGTGATTGCGAGCAAGCTTTTGTTTTTCTAAAGAGTTAGGGAGCTGAACTGTTTTGAATCGTCACGTGATACGTTCTCGTCCAATAGACAGCCGCCTTTCAGTTGGATTTAGGTACATGCTCTTTTCGCTTTTTAATGAAACCCAATCTCCTATACGCATCCAAGCCATAGATACCCAAAGCGCTTGTTCTATCTTTCCGTTACCACGTAAAGATCGATGAGATCTTGACCATAATTGTACTGAAGCTAAGGTTGCTGCTTCATCGAAATGCTAACTACAGTGGATCCTCAATACGGACACCAAAGAGGTAGACTTGAGTGTCCGTAAAATTGAAGTGCATATTGTGTGAACATACTAACAAGGGATCAAGGAACGATCTGTAACATAGAGGTGTTGGTATTAAAGAGGAGTCTGTAGCAAAGAGGTGTTGATGAGGGGAGGTTGCAGTGTATTTTAGTTGGGTAAATGGGTAGAAAGTGTTTTCTTTCATAGTAAGCGTAACACATTTGTTGTTCCTCTTTCAAGGTGTTACTTCTGGACGAATGCAGCCAAATGACTGAGCCAGCTTCTTTGCTTCCCATGGCCAGGTACGTGAGTTAATACATTTGGGCCGAGTTGTTTTAAGTTTGTTTTGTGGTCTACTGAAGGTTTACTGATTCCTCTTGTATAGAGTGTTTCGCGCTGCTTATGTTTTGTCTCGTTTGAGATCAGTCGACGTCATAGCCACTGGAGAATTAAAAAAATCAAAAGAACTACTCAAATCATAGTTCGCGCAGATCGTGTATTTACTTAATCGCTCTCGAACAACTTTGGTCTCAACTTGAGGCCAAATTGAGGAGTTAGGTAAAGGTGAATAAACAACTGGGTCCTGGATATAGCGAACTTTCACGTACCCAGCCAGCCAACCACCCTGGGTGTAACGGACGTCTGTTGTTCTATTCACTGATGATATTTTAAGCTACAATTCCTGCCGCGTTAGTGCCAGAATTAAGAGCCGCACAATTTGCAAAACAGCTTTCTTTTCTTATCAGAATGGCTTTAAGAATTGACTGAGTGTACAGTCTTCCTTGGCAAAGACACCAATCATCCTAATATATTCCTTTATCAGTTTTCACAGGGACACATATCTTTCTGAGTTGTACTGTGTGCTTAACGAAACCTTGCTAAATTATTTTGCAGATTTGAATGCCGGAAGCTGGTCCTGGTCGGAGACCCAAAAGTAAGTAGCGTACGGGCCTCTTTCCTTTTTTTTCCACAGTCCTGGTCGCCAGTTAAATTGCGCGTTTGTTTATTTATGTTTTATTTATTCAGCAACTGAGCCCCACTATTCAAGGTTCAGAGCCTGACCACGAAGCTGGACTTGAACAAACTTTGTTTGATCGTCTCATGAAGATGGTAAGTTTTATGAAACCTTTTTGTTAAGTTGGTTGGATACAGATATCTGTTTGCAAATTAACTGTAATTCCTATACAGCTATACCCCGAGACGACAGAGTAACTCGATTACAAAACGCCTATCAAAAGAAAGTCCACCGAAAGTTTTGGGAGTTTCCACACATTCATTCCATTCATAGATGGTTATCCCTTAAGATTTTGACAAACGTAAGTTTAATATGAAGACAAGAAACCTTTGCAGAATATTTGGCCTATTATTATTTCTTCGCAAAACGCTGATCTCATGAGATCTAACCCCCCTTTTTTCCCACCCCTAAGGGGTACCAATTCTAAAACAACATATAACCTCCTGTCATATTTTTTTTTTTCGGTTCAATACGTTAAAGGGTACCGCAAAAGCTGCCGCTCTGGTCCTTTTAAGGCTGAACACCCTAAGTGTCAAAACCGCTTTTAACCCCTAAAAGGTACCACGACCACCCCCGTCCTTTTTATGTGGGAGACTCCCCCCCCCCCCCCCCCCCCCACCACCACCACCACCACCAGGATCTAACTTACGTGAAAATAATAACAGTTCAAAATTAATACTCACGTACTGTATGACATGCATTTGGTGTTATTTTTGCGTTTCAGGGTTATGAGCCTACTATGCTTAGAACACAGGTAATACTCCTCTTAATGAGTATATTTTGAAATTACGCCGGATATTCCAGTCCCCGTGATTTGACTGAATTGGCAAATTTCCTCAGTGGAGTTTCTATACAACTTTACCATAAAAGCCGCGAAGGACGATTTGATGATGGACCACGAGGTGGCAGAACATGTAAAGTGAGCGAAGGAATTCTTAGAATTACGAATGTGTTATGGCACATTTAGGCCGGCAAAAGTGTTACCATAATATTATGCTTGTAATAAGATCAAAGTGACTGATTCTCGTTTGGTCTTATTTTCAGTACCGTTGTCACCCCGCCATTAGTGCTATATCAAACAGGTACGTGTTACATGTGCATTTCTTCTCTTGGTGACCTGACACTGAGGTACAAATCTTATCATGTGGAGCGGGTAAAGCATTTCTCATTGGAAGCGATTACTTATAAATCTGATCGTCGTCGTAAATGTTTTTGTTTGTTTGCTTTGTTTCGTTTGTTTTATTTTTCTTTTGTTTAGCCCTTGGCCCCAATCGAGGTTTTCACAACTTTGAAAATTATTTTTCGAATCCTAGGATTTGCCTCACTGGGGCAAGAAAAAATTATGTGTTTTATTAATCATGTTTGTTTTTTCTTGGAATAGATTGTTTTACGAAAACAAGCTTCTTGATGGAGTAACAGCAGAAGATCGTACCCCAGTAGTGGTGAGTAAAATGTTTAACATATCATATTTGCATTGAGGCAAAGGCTAATTCAGTTGCGACAACACGCCTCACGCTCTCCATAACGGTTCTGATTTATCGGTTCAATAGGATCATGTTCCCACTCTGTGTTTTTATAATGTGGGGAAAGGAAAGGAGAAATGTGGACGAGACGGAAGTTACTATAACGAAGAGGAGGTGAGATACTCGTTATATGAAAAAAAAAAAATATATATATATATTCTTGGTCTGCTAGTTAATATACATAATATTACATTCATGATAATTTTTTTGCCTTATCTGTTTTTTGTTTGTTTGTTTGTTTTTTTCTTATCTCCGGTTGTTTGTTTTTGTTTTTGTTTTTGTTTTTGTTTTTTTTCCGTGCTATTTTCTTTTGGTTCCACTGTCTGTTTATCTCTGCTTCTTGGCTGTTGGGCTTCTGAAATCCTCCCTCACTGCTTGTTTTTTTTTTTTTGTTTTTTTTGTTTTTCTCCTCTTGTATTCCTCTCTGAGACATATGTATTCTTCCATGTGGTGTTTCCACCTATGGTTTGTTTATCATTGTTTTATTGATTTCGACTCTTTTTGTTGTGCAGGCTAAATTTGTTGTGTTTCTTATCGAATGCTTGCTGGAATCTGGCGTGGACCCAGCACAAATTGGTATGTGACGACTCAGTGTCCTAAAAATAATAGTCTTTGATAGTTTATTACCATTGGAGATATAAAGCAAATGCCTAGATATTCGTTTGCTCCGTTGTTTTTAGAATTGTGGCAAAGTCTCATACACGCAATAATTAAAATGAAATATTGTTTACATCGCAAGCCTGGGACAAAGGAAAAATCTTAGTTCCTGGCTGGTTCGAAACCCTTACCTCCCAGGTAACGGTCAGGCTTTTAGGCCATTTACAAGGTTCACATGTGACCTACGGCCAGGATAGTGCTAGCATCAGCAATGTCAGCTCCTTTTTGGAGATTAAAGACGGTAAAATTTAAGGTCGTTGAAAGATCAACGTGGGACAGACGAGTCAACGACGAGCTAACAGTACTTTGTATTTGTACTGTAGACGCCTGCTTATAATCCCAGTATTTCAACGTAAATGGCAAAAGTGATAATAACAACAGCAAGGATGGTACAAGGGGATTTAAGTTTTAAGTCGAAGAGTTTTTTTTGTTTGTTTGTTTTCTGACCTGTGTCCTTAATGGCAAGGAACCGACAATTTCTGTATCTAACCGAATCCAAGAGGTTGCCTGGGTTCCCAGTGTTTGCTTACTTGTTGTCAACATTACTGTTACGGCTACATTAATATCAACGCTTTTATTTTATTTTACTTTTTTGTTGTTGTTGTTAGGGGTGATAACGTTGTACAAGTCCCAGCTGCAGACGATTTCTACCAATTTAACAGCTTCCAGGTACAAAATACAAACTACTTTTGGTAGTTCCGTCACACGGAGTAAACCGGGTGCATCGGGCATCCCGTAAGCGACCACCCAAAAAGTCAAGCCTAGGTCGTCGCTTATGGGAGGTGGTCGCTTACGAGAGCTTAGACCGTAATGGGTCAAAATTTTTCCTCATTAGAATGTGGTAACTGCCATGCGCCAATGCCGATGCAATGTTTATTCATGTAAAGTCAATTTCGAGAATAAATTCCGGTTCTTCCCATTGACAAATTTCCGTCTCTTGAACTAGCCAGGAATACGATAATGTTACAACACCTTATCCATTTTTCGCTCCATTATCTGTGAAGTGGTCGCTTACGGGAGCGAATAGCTGTTATTGAAGTTATCAGCGGTTTGACATACAAACAAGGCGAAAGGGTCAATTTTGCTTTGTATTGACCCGTTCGCTTCGTTTGTATGCCTTTGTAAACAAAAGAATATTTGACGGCAGGCTCAACTGCGATAACAGCTATTTCAAACTTTTAGCTCTAAAAGTGGTCGCGGGCGCTTACGAGAGGTGGTCGCTTAGAAGAGGTTCCAAATATAGAAATACTGGAATGTGCGACAGCATTACAATATACTAGGACGAACTGGCAGTAAAGCTATGCGTCTCTTCGGTTTCCTCAGAAAATACCGTGGCTCCATTGGAAAAATTATATTTAATTAATAGGGGGAATAGTTATGAAGCCCGGCAAACAGATGACAAGACCTATTTTGGAAGGTCGACGACCTCGTGCAATCTTTTGTTAAACGCTGTTCTCGAGTTGCGTTACCCGAACGTTTTCATTGGTTTTCTGCTGAAACAGAGGTAAACACCTCTTGTGCCTTGTCCAAGGGTATGGCTAAAACAGCGAACAGAAAATACAACATAGAAATCTGTCGGGCTTCATAACTATTCCCCTCTATTACCTATGGCGAGACAAAATTCAGGTTTTAAAACAAAATTGTGTTTGCTGACAGGCGTGTATATGGATGGCAGGGTGAGCACTTTGAAGAATGACCTTTAATAAGCAGACGTACTGAGCATCTAATTTTTACAATAACATCATCGAGCACGTGAGTGAGGAGAATAAAGAAGCTGACATGAAATACCCGGCCTCTTTTTCTTGTGCAACATTAATCTAAAGCTATTACTCAATATTGATTTTCAGGGCCACCTCTCACGCCGAACTCAAAGCCATTCAGGTAGGTGACTGCTGCACACGTTTCATTTTCAAATGCTTGCCATTCGTCGCTTCAGCTGCCTACTTTTACCTAATTCCCAGTCCAGTTCTGTTCGTTTGTGAAGCATGCCAGATTGCCTGATCATATTTCGTTAGTCAGCAGCTAGCTAGACCAAATGACGCTTGCTTTTGTTTAAAACGAACAGATTTCAACCGTGGACGCATTCCAGGGAGGTGAAAAGGATCTCATCATTTTATCGTGCGTGCGCACGGATCACATTGGATTTATTGACTGTGACAGGTGAGGTGCACATGCGGTAAAGTGCTGTCACGTTTTGCAACATGTGATCACATGATGTTACTTGCTACTAAGTGCTACGTCCTGCGTTCTACTACTGCTATCCCTTTATTTCCTTACACTGAAAATATACGTGAAAGGTCAGGCGATTTTTGCTCTCTTTATGTGGATGACACCCAATGTGTTATGTATACTGACCAAAGTTGATAGAGGTGAATGGTTATGAAATCCGACAAAGTTCTTTGTTGTATGTTTTTGTTCTCTTTTTTGGCCTTGACCGTGCACAAAACACACTAGTTGTTTACTTTTGACTGAAGAACTAACCAGTAGAAATATTCTTGTTACGTAATTCATGTATAGTGAATGAGGCCAAAACAAAAGATTGTACACGGTCATGGGCCTTCCAACATAAATCTTGGCATCTTTTTTTTTGCTCTTTTAACGCTTGCCGGGCTTAATAACCATTCGCTATTAACTATGTGCTATCTGACTGTGCTTTTTTTTTTTCCTTTTCTTTTCTCTTCTTTTTTTCTTTTCATTTCTCTCGACGCTTCTCTTCTCTCTTCTTTGTTTTCGTTTTGTTTAGGCGCACTAATGTTGCTTTAACGAGAGCTAAAAGGTTTGTATTGTTATCTTTTAGTTTAAGTTCTTGCTTGGTTGTTTCTTTAACTGTCAGAGTAAATATAATCAACTTGGACCTATTTTGTTGTTCTGTTTGTTATCACTGGTGTTTGCTGTTTGCTATGTGATTCGCTTTATTTATTCGATTCTTTTCTTTTTTCTATTTTTTTTCTCTTCGTTTCTGTTTTGTTTTTGTTTTTGTTTTTGTTTTTTGTTTGTTTGTTTTGTTTTGTTTAGGCATCTCCTTATTGTGGGTAATCTGAAGATGCTTTCTTGCAACACCGTTTGGGGGAAGGTTATCGAGCACTGTCAAAGTAAGATGCTTTCTTTACTTGTGAAAACTAGCATCCGTTTACAAGAACGAGAAATGGCCATTAATGTCAAAGATAAGTTACTAACTGCTGTTTATCACCGTCCAAAGCGTCATTTTTCTCACCGATTTTGTTATATTCCTCACTCCAAAGGCTTTCCTGACGGACTTTGTCACTCACAAGACTTTATGAAGAAATGGACACAAGAAAACAATGATATAAATGAGGGTAAGTCCAGGCAATTTGCAAAGTATTCCAGAGGCTTGCGTGGAATCGAAGTAAGAAAACTGTGCCTGCCTCAAAGAATATCCTAACATTGCTTGTCTGAGTGAAAGCTCTTTTTCAGTATTTTTAAGGTGGCTCAAACGGGAACTATAGAAGCTATATTTGGCGCGGGGTGGGGGACGTCGGAATTGAGTTTTTTTCTTTTTCCTTTTTTTTTTTTTTTTTTTTGTCGCTAATATATATATAGCTGTTCTACAGAGATACCAAATACTACAACCTTAAAATTCCTTTAGGCGATATAGACACTTCAATGTGTGTTTTACGTAATGTTTAGGTCCTGACAGCAAAGCGCTTTACCTTAATCCAGACACAGCAGCGTGCCCCAGCCAAAAAGCTAATGGCAAAGAACAAACCCTGGCGCCATCTATTCCAAATTATCCGTGCGCTCCTTCCATGAATGAAGTAATGGCAAATGGAGAAAGACAATGCACCAAAGACGACAGTCAGGTGTCAGCTCTTCGTGACACCACGCAACGTCTCTCTTTTCATCTACCCTGTTCAGATATTTTGGACTTGGATAGCACCTTGCAAGATGATACTGATGACGAATTGCCTACTTTTGACGTGTTTTCCTCTTTGGGAATTGAACCGGTTTAGTGGAAAGGTTCAGTTAATAAGCAAGTGTTGCGCAGAGGTTTTCAAAAAGTTGACAAGTACATTTTTTGTAAACCTATACTGAAACGACGACACGAGGTCGAAGAAATAGTTTAAGAAGTGAAATAAAGCTCACCGATTACAGAAATTAGCTTTAAGAAAAAAAGAAAAGAAAAGAAAAGAAAAGAAAAGGTGCCTTCACATGCGTTTTCGTGGATAGATGGGGGTACTGGAGCGGAGAGGAAAACTTCATAAAAATAGAGGCGTCCATACCGCCTCGTGTGCAGCTTAGTGTGAATGGGGCTTAATTTTACCCATTGACATGTCTATTAGTGTTTTACACAGATTGTATATTTGATGATATTTTGATACACATTTGTACCGATGTTACAATAGATCTTTGAAAGGTTAGTGCGTTGTGCTTTTATCATTTGTGTACTTTACACGGACTTCATACTACCCCTGACTTAAAACTGATTTTCTTGCAATTCAAATAAATTGGTTGGTCCAGGTAACTTCGTTAATTGATACAACTAAAATGATCCCACGAAAAACAAGTATCGAGTCCTTCTTTAAAATGACAAGCAGAAATCTCCGCACTGATAAGAGGTATACAAGTGAAAATATGAATGATCATATATTTGAACTTTAAGGCCGTTAAGGCCTGATTTTTTTTTCTTTTTTTTTTTTTTTTTTTGGCTTTAATTTCATAACGGCTTAAGATGAATATAACTGCGATGATCAACAATGTCTTCATATCTTTCTCTGCTGTTCAGATATTTTATCTTTTATATATTCACTTGAATTCTTCACCATCTACAGGTATATTACAAACAGCTCCCAACTGGTTTGAAAGCTCAGTTGGTAGAGCACTGCACCGTTTCTCAGAGGTCATGGATTCGAATCCCGTTCAGGCCTGATTTTTTTTTTTTTTTTTTTTTTTTTTTTTTTTTTTTTTTTCAGGCTTTAATTTCACAAGTGCTTAAGTTGTGATAAGAGGTATGTTTTCTCCCTCTCTAAGCAAGAAAATTCTTTTTTGTAATTCCAAAACTTGTTAACAAAAGGAAAGGTCATTCGGTAGGGAGTTTGGAGTCCCACAGAGCATTGTCAAAGCCAATGAAAATGGAACAGAGTTCAAGTTGAATATCTGCACTAGCACAAAAGAGAGTTTATTACGCCAGTTCTTTGTGTCCTCGTAATTTTCACAAACGTCCTGCACTGTTGTATTGTTTATTCTCTTCATCTTTGTGCTTTGGGAATTTGTTCATGATAAAACTTACAATTTTCATCTTTAAAGCGGGACTTGATTGTGAAATTTGCTAGTTTGATGTCAACATGCATAAGGGATATTGATAGCGTCAGTCGAGCAAAGGATTCACTTGGGAAAGAGTTTGTACCTCTTAAGTTTATTTCGCGCATTCCAAAAACCTCTGTAACTCGATAAATAGCACACGAAACATGAACCAATTCTCCGCCTCATCTCGCTTACACGAAGAACGTTTTTTCGTCACCCAGCCAAAGGCTAACGGAGCTACTTATTCCGTACTGCCAAGAGACTGATTCCTTTACTAAGCGAGTGCTTGCTTGTCATTTCGTTTGTCATGATACTGGTGCGATAGGTCGTATAATTTTTCGCGGCAGCGGAAGAGAGAAGTAAAAAAATACGCGGATCTATTCTCCCGCCAAAGGAACACGCGTGGTCGTTGTCACCCTATTGCCCCATGTTGATCATGTTCTTGGGAAAATAGCACGTGTACGTTAGGTTGGGACCGTGTTTACCTCGCATCCCACGGGGCCTAGAAAGAGCAACAAGATGGCGTCCGAAATCTTAGGACTTAGGAACTTCATTGCAGGAATCACATAAACAGCTATAACGCTTCGGCAGGGGAAGCTTACTGTAAGGTTCCTGACGGCGGAACAAATGTTGACATGGCCGTTATGAATTCAAACGAGGCTGTTAGGCAATCTTGTTCCCAAACGCCACGCGGATTCTTTTGGCTAGCACCAAGAAATAGAGACCTCTGGGAGAAATCGGAAGGTGAGCCAGCATTAGTTACAGCGGTTACTTTCTCTGCGGTTGTTCAGACGTACAGCGCTGTTGAACTTGAACGCAAGCATTCAATCTGGATATGAGACGGATAAGTGATGGAGTAACCGATAAACGGCAATGACATTTTATTTTACCAATGATAGGCAGCGTTGTACAATATCGTAGCTTCAACAAAAAAAAAAACTATATCCCTCATATAATAAAGGATTTTTCCTATCTTTTTTTTTTTTCGGCTTTAAATCCCATTTGTTTTCTGAGATATCTATGACAATTCCTCTTCAAAGTTTGGGACATATCAAAACTTGTCCGCAAGTAAGATTCCCAGGTATTGCCGCTCAACTAGGTTTCACAATGTTCATTTAAAATGAAGCACTAAACGCAGCGCCCACGTACACCGTAACCGACTGTGTTGTACTACCTAACGAAAACAGTTGTTTCAACTAGTCATGCTTTTTTATACCGACTGTTATAAAAAATATGATACCGTAGAATTTCGAAAGTAACGGTCCCCCCGAAAATGATGGTTCCTTCCTATTGAACCCCGAAAGTAACGGTCCACCCGAAAGTAACGGCCCTTTGAAAGATCCACCTAAAGAGAAACTCTGTTCTCAAGCGCAATGAGGATGAAACAGCCTGACTGCAGGACTGTACAACTTGAAGAGTTTTCGAACTTGAAGAGTTTTCGAACTTAACTCAAGTTTTCTTGAAACTGTGATTTATAAGCTGTATTTGTCTAGCAGCAGAGACAAATGATGTCACATAGTGTAATCAGTTGTATTGCGATATATTGGGATCATTATACTTTCGGCCTACAGTAAAAACGTTTAGGGCCTTTTTTGTTGATACAGTCTGCTTTGGTTATGTGGGTAGTTGGGACCATACATAAACGGAACTGTAAATTTCATGTGTTTTTTTAGTACGTGTCCGCT
The DNA here is from genome assembly GCF_964199315.1 of Orbicella franksi. Lineage (NCBI taxonomy): Eukaryota > Metazoa > Cnidaria > Anthozoa > Scleractinia > Merulinidae > Orbicella > Orbicella franksi. Next base: position 14,807,444 of record NC_138152.1, on the reverse strand, counting down.
TTGTCTGAAACGACTGTTACCGCGTACAAACGGCTTTTGAATCATCCGAAAGATACGGCTACCCGTAAGTAACGGCTACCCGAAAGTAGCTGCCCCTTTTGCCTGCGAAATCTGAAAGTAACGGGGGCCGTTACTCTCGGAATTCTACGGTACTACAGATTATGTCTCTAAGCCTTGATTTTAATAAAATGAAACGTCAGTTATAGCCATTTGGCGACACGCGTAGGTAATAATCGAATTTAAACACCAATACAAACTGCTATAAAATTAAGCGTTGATTAGTGTTTGTTTGCAGCTATTGAGATCTCATTTTTGAAAGAAAATTAACACCTCAATATTTTGGGTAAAATCAAGAGCCCCTTGGTAAAATTTGTAGACATTTCTCGGGGGATACTTCCAGAAAAATTGGATGGGGTGTGCGTTTCGCTTCCCAAAACTCTTACCCTATTTAAGACAAAATCTGTGATTTTCCTTACTCTATTTATTTCCTGACTAAAAATTCGTTACTCTATTACAAAATCTCAAACCTTGTGATTACAGAGCTGTTTTATTCACATATTCTTAATATGACCAGAGGTTCTCTTCATACGAGGAGTTTCAGGGGTATACACTTCTCGGTTTTGAGATACAGATTATTTAAAAATGGCTTTGCAGGCCCGAAGAGTTTCTGGGGCTTTCGAGAAACTGGCCCGGTTATTCGAAGGCTGGATAACGCTATTTACAGGATAAATCACTATCCAGTGGATAAGTGTTAACAAAACAAACTATGTATCCACCACATGGTGATTTCTTCAACCTGAGCAACCCGCGCCTCACCCTTAAATCAATATCTTGTCTCAGGCCTGCCTGGTAATTATTTTCCTAGTTCAGACTTCATGGAGGGCTTTTGTTATTGATCTTACAAAAAGGAGCCTCTTTTTTGAAAAAAAAAAAAAAAAGAAAAAAAGCCAAAATCGATACCCTATTAATGACCAAAACGGCTGAAAACCCATACCCTTTGAGGCTGCACATACCTACATAGCTCATATAAGGGAGTATCCGCCCAGGGAGACATTTATGCATTACAAACAACACCTGCATCCTCGCTATGACTACACTGACCACTAACTCCCCATGTTCCGTGATGGGCGCAGTCATGAAGCGAAGCCTCTCCTCCGTGGCAGGCAACATCATCCAGCCAGATAGGATCAGATCCCTGACCGTACGCTGCACTCTGAGGTGCTGATGAGGCGCTGAAGTAGCCGAGCTCACGGCAAACTACATTAGCATCATTGATATCCCAATGATCATCGCAAACCGTGCCCCATTGCCCGTTATGATAAACTTCAACGCGGCCATAGTTGTCGCCACCATTCACCAAGCGAACATTAGAGGCGCACTTTACACTGACGTCTCTGCTGTGAGTGCAATCATGATTTCCCCATCCACGATGTCTGCAGTCATAGAGGTGAGACTCGCGTCCTGAACAAGCCACGTCATCTATCCATATCGGACCCGTTCCTTGCCCATGGGTGGCACCGCTATAGGCTTGTAATGCTTCTCTGAAACCAAGCTGTCTGCAAACTACTTTAGCATCATCTATATCCCACGCGTCGTCACAGATCGTGCCCCACTCGCCATTGTAATAGATTTCAACTCGTCCAGTAGTCGGTGTGCTTCCATTAATACGGATGGTACCATCTGTGACAGCTAATGCAGTAATAAAAAATCCCGCGTGTAAGAGCCTACGTTTTTTTAAGTCTGACAGGTTCTTGTAATTTGGGGTAGTTATTGGCAATCTTAGGCTAAGTAGGTTCTTAATATTCTTAATTTCTACTCCGGAGATATAGTTCTTGATTAGCAAGAAAAATAAATAAATTTGAGTTTGGTCCCTGAAGGTACAGTATGTATTCACAACTGTGTCATGTATTTTCTTGTAACATAAATCTGCAACACACCATGGTTAAAATGTTTGTCACAATTTAACTGTAACCCACGTACAATAAACTGCTTGACGTTACATGGCCAAACAGGTTCTTATGTTTTTGGGTATTAAAATGGCAAATCTCTGACAACAGGTTCTTAAGCCACTAGGTTCTTACAAGCAGGTTTTTACTGTAATCGCGAAACAAGTAAAAAAAAGTATATTAATCAAAGAAAAAAAAATCAATTAAGCAATAGAGCATGCGCACTTTTTCCGTGTTTACACAACCTCATCTAAACACGAGGGGGTTCTGAGAATTCGAGACAGTTATGCAAACCCGAGACGTAGTCGAAGGTTTGTATATATAACTACAGAATTCTCTCAACCCCCCGAGTGTTTAGATGAGGCTATGTAAACATGGAAAAAGTGCTCCATTGCTTTTATAAAATAATTCTCAAAGATACGCGCGAATCTAAAACGTCACAACCGTGTTTACAAACTCTCATCTAAACACACCTATCGACCAATGAGGGTGCGCGTAGTAGCACAATTAATTTACTAATGTATATATGAAGTATATATTAAATAACAATACCATGCCGACCGTGACACGTTATCGAGGCCTTAACTATTTACTGTACAGCTGGGTGCAAATAATGTGCATTTGCTGGTAGGAAAGTGAATCGTACCTCGGTATGCTGCGACAAATCCGTCGTAATTTCCCGAGCTATCTGATGCAAAGTTCACATACAGTCTGCCTAATGAACTTGTAATGGTCGCTGGAAGGGAAGAACCACTAAGTCGTCCAATCAGGGAAGAGGACGATGATCCTCCATCGTACACATTTACGAAATCGGCAGAGGTCTCTGTGTCGAACCTAAAGAACGCAAGTTCCACGAATGCATTTGTAGAGAAATTCCATTGGCAATTCATATCATTGCTGTATTGTGAGCTCTGACTTGGACGTATCACTCCATTTAAGCTGGTTTGTTTCTGCAGCACACATGAGCTATCTGCCGTGAGGGAAAGTGCTGTGAGGATGAAAAGAATAGCAGACGTCGTTAAATTGACATCTAGCAGTTAAGCTGGCGCAGAAAATAAAGTAAGGTGAGAAATGGGACTTACTTTCACAGTTAACAACCCCGTCCCCTGTGTAACCTGGCAAACATCTACAGGTGTAAGAACCAGCGACATTCGTACACGCAGCTCGGCCATGGCATTTAAAGGAACCCAACCTGCATTCGTCAACATCTATGGCATAAAAGGAATTACATTCTTTATATCCCCACTTATCACACAGACATGCGATTAATAATGTAGTTATTAACTTAGACTGATGCGTCATAACAGTCGTCTCATCCCTGTATAATCCTCCGAAGATACAAAGAAGGGTGGAGAGGGTTCCTATCACCCTCTCTCCCTGTTTTTATCAATGTTTTTGCTTCTTCTTGTTGTTGTTGTTGTTGTTGTTGTTTCCCCCACATTTGGCGAAGCTATAGCACGATTTGGCGATTTTAGGGTAGCCTTATTGGCGTTTCTTAACTATTGCTTTTTTTTTTGTCTGTAGGAAAATAATTCATCTGCCAAAGAAAATATATTAACTGGCCGCCCTGACGTCACCTCAAAAGCTTTGTTATATTGATCTGCCGAAGTGCCGTGTTCTACGACAACCGCCGCAAAAACGTAATGATTGTGGTGACAGGGCGGGGAAAAGGGGAACAGGGCGAGGTTTTGACATTATTTTTCCTAACGTTCTATACGTGAGAAAATGTTAATATTCCATGCACTTTTATCGCAAAAACATAATTTGGTAATTGTAAAGTTTATTGTTTCAATGTTGATTTTAGTTCGGGACACTGCGTCCCAATATTTCCATAGGCGCAGATAACGCTGCTAACTTGAGGTCGCAAATTTTTTAAAATTGCTGCTATTTATTGCTTATCTTTATCAACAAACCTGTGCAGTCTCCTCCATTCAGTCTATATCCAACAGGGCACTGACAAGAGTAAGAACCTTCACTGTTTACGCAGGAAGCCATCGCTGGGCAATCGTACGCGAAGTCTTCACATTCATCGTGATCTGTACATCAAGAAAAGGTGCGCTTTAAAGAGAGTCAGTCACCGTTTTTTGAGTTCTTTTGGCCACGTACAAAATTACCTTAAAATTGAAGGAAACCTGAAAATAAAAGTTTACTAAGATAGAAAAATAACAAAGAGATAATTATAAACCTCAAAGGAACAAGGATGGTTAAGGGTGGAGAAGATTAACACGGATTAGAAACAACGAACTTGAAAAATCTAGGCTTCATGATCACTTTTCAAGAATTTCATTATGCGGAGCATTTACGACTCACTAAAAAGTTGTCTAGAACAGGTTACGTATACGTATAGAGCAGCATAAGCGACAAATCAAAAGATGTCTGCAAAATCCGCCTCGAAGTTTAACCCTTTCAGCTCTAAAATTAGTTTAATCAGTAGACACTCAATACCCATGTATGGTATATCATTTGAAAGCTATTGATCTGCATATTCCAGAAATTGCATCAACAACCACTAATGAGGTGGTAGCTTTGGCAAAAGATGATTTAAAAAACAAACAAACAAACAAAGAACGAAAAAGTCAAAACAAAAAAGACTCAAAATCTCTAAGTATATATATTAGGTATAAGCTGCAAATTATATCTTATTTTAAAGCTCTCGACGATTAAGTTAATGACAAATGCACTAGAGACCGCAAAAATATTGTAGAAGAAAGGCTAAAAACTCCCAAGGGGTGGGGAATGATACTGATCATGTATAGGCGTCCACAGTTTATGTTCTCAGTAAGTAGATCTTTATAGGACCATTTTGGTGTAAACTCAGCCAGATATGAACGTAACCAAACATTGAACTGAAGTCACAAGGACATTAGTGCTCTTCAGTGGCGAAAGGTTTAAATGAGCTCATCACAGAGGCTAGATCTTGAAAAACAAAATGTCTGATAAATCAAGTTAACTAACGGGATTTGCTAGTGAGAAAGACTGACATCTAAATCTACAGGTTCTATTAATTGGCAAAAGCAACCGTCACAACTTAAAGTTCAAGTTCGTCTTTTGTAATCCGTATTAATCTTCTCCATCCTTAACCATCCTTGTTCCTTTATGGTTTATTATGATCTGTTTGGTGTTCTTCTATCATAGTAAACTACTATTTTAAGATTTCCTTCAATTTAAAGGTAATTTTTTACGTGGCCAAAACAACTCAAAATGCTGTGACTTAGCTCCTTTAAAAGTCCCAACCTGAGTTGCCAAGTGTATTATTTTCCTTTTCTATCAAAATCAAGGCACGCACCTTTCTTGCAGGTAAATCTGTGACAGTCTGTGCAATTCACATCGTTCCATTCATACTGATGACCCTTGAGGAAACCAAGAGTATGAACACAGTCTTCATTATGAAAGTCATTTGGTTGGTTATTCGCCCAATGTTGGAAGTCAAACGACGTTCCATCGCTCCAGACAAATGTTCCTTCGGTGTTCACATCAGACAGGCCCAGCCAAGAATGTTCTCCGCCATGTAGACTTTGAATATAAACATTTTCTTCCTGGCTGTGGATACTAGGAAGATTAGCTCCCAGTGTAGCGCATGTGCCTTGGCTGGCACTCCATGAGTCACAGGAAGATACTTTTCTGTAGCAATATCCCTTAAAATAGGTCCAGTCATCTTGGCAAACGTCTATTCAGAAAAAGTGGAAACATAATTTTAACTATTCGTTTGTTGATGCTGTTGTCCAAGAGATCAGCTTAATATGAATAGTCCTATAAAGTCTTTTCCCTGTTGGCACCCTCTTTGCAATTTGTAAATGTTATAATCCTTTTTTTTTAATACAAATTCAAATAAAGTTGATATATGAATATGTCCTTCCTGTTTCTTTTTTGGTTTGCTAAGTTTTGCTGTTTTTCATGTTGTTGTTGTTGTTGTTGTTCACATCATGTTTCTGCTTGTTATGTGTTTCGTTTAGCTTGGTTCTCTACTTTCTGTCGTTGTCATTGTTTTTGTTCTCAATAAAATTGTTTTTATTTGCTTTGTTTTCAATGCTGGTTTTCCTTTGTTGGTATTTGTGTTTCTGTTGTTATTGTTGTTATTTTCGTTGGTTTTGTTGTTGCTAACAATGCCATTGACATTGCTGTCAATTGAAACTTCGCAACGTAATTTAACAACTTCTAACAAAATGATTTTAAAACATGCTTTTACCTGCTAGTACTGCATATGAGACATCCAGTGGATCAAACTGCTGAACAAATAGCTCTTTGACGCAAATCCGAAATTTGGAGTTGGTGATATACTTGAAGAGAATAAAGACAGAAAGTTTTATTATATATTAATTAACAAACAATTTCAATATCTAAAAACCAGTTACCACATCAGGTCAGTCGGCAAGGAACCATCTTCTTCTCGACTTTAACAGAATAGCATTATGATAAAAAATGTAACGTCAATATTATTACATCAGCTGTGAATATGAAACAAACTACACCGTTTTACAGAGGAAGCCTCGAGAGCTTTTGTGGTTTTCAAGCGGATCCTCTACATCCAGATCGAATTCGAATTTTCCGTCTTTCTTGCTATGGCAGACGTTTTCTCTCTATATAAAAAAGACAACTTAGTGAAATTATTGCAAAAGATTGTCTTCATTTAAGATTACCTCAATCCAGCTTACAATTCCGTTACACTCTGCCTTTACACTTCCTGCACCGATGGAATGTGTAGCCGTTATCATAACTATTGGGGATTTGCTGTAGCTCCGGATGAAGTTAACATCCTGTTAATCAGAAAATACAACGACCATTAATCTGACTGACAAAGAAACGTACCTATATTTCGGCCACTTTTTTGGTAAATTCTCACGATGTCGTGATTTGGAAAGATTTTAATTTTGTGTAAATTCAATTTGTTCAAATACTTCTACCTATACAAAAACCAACTCAGAGTGACACTGTGCAACATCTATGTTACACTCCCAGCTAACCCGTGTCCTCTTTCCAAAATTTTTCTCTCCAAATCTAATTTCGCATAACCTTTACCATTCTTACCTCACAGAAGGCAAAGTTATGATTCTTAGCAGGCAAGACGTCATTTTGAAAGCTGACATTGCTATGCTCTTTGAAAAGCGGTCTATGAAGAGAGTCAAAGGTCAGCCAGTTCTGAAATAAAAACGAGAAAAAATGCGGTTGAGGTAAGGTACCGTGAATTATGTTTAAACACCAACCAGTAGTTTGCATATCTAGACGAGTAAAGGTTGAAACCAATTGACGAGGACTCCACGTTGCCCTTGACTTGCATTACATTGCATTGCATTGGATTACATTGCACTGACTGCATTAAAATTCAAAAACTTACCACTAAGATTTCATCATGGACACCTGCAAAATTTTGAAGCTCCCGGAGACAAATCTTAAAAGAACTTGCTGACACATCTTCGAGCCACACACTGGCAGCGTCGTGCTTAAGGCCCGACCTGTGGTGCACGGCTGTTGCAAATATTGTCGGCGAGCTAGAATACTTTCCCTGAAAATAAAAGAAGGGAAGGGGTTATCAATTTGGAATAGATGACTGCCTAGATATATTGGGGATGCAAAAATCCATTCTCTGATTTGTTATCTGTTCTTTTTTTTTTTTCTTTTTCGCTATATACCACAAGCTTACAATACGGACTTTTTTTCTTTTTTTTTTTTTTTAAAAAAATATTTGTTGCCACTGAAAAGCTCCATCAGTAGAATGTGAATAAACGCATTGTAATCCACTGACTATTTCGAACAACGCATACCGAGTTTTATTGCATTTCCAAACACCAAGATGGGAGTTGAAAAATTCGACGCACATCGGAGTGTTTTTTGACGAGCTCCGAGATGTTTGGAAATAAGGTCAAACACTTTTTCGAGTATTCAATGTCTCTTCTTAATCAAAACCAAACCTAAAGAGAAAACGAGGAGATAAAATCGATAAACTATACGCTAATTAATATCAGATGCACAAACATTGTCACGATTGTGATTTCCTTTGTTTAAGCTTTATGAATCATAAATGAGCTTGAGAATAAAGATGGTCACATCCCGGGGTCACTCAGTATACATACATTTGGAAGGGTGACTGTTTGACAGATGGTGCCAGTCCACCATCGAGAGAACTTTTCTTCGCCTGTCACTCCCCCGGACGGCGCACCCTGATAGGCTATCCAATCAACTGTGGCGAAGCTATCTGAAGGATAGTCATTCCTACCAGCTCGAGTAACACAGGCAGTGAATTGACTGACGTTGACGTTTTCAACCCAAGGTATAGTGGCCTCGTGCACGAAGGTTGCATCGGAGTAATTCACGTGGTTAACAGTCAGCTGTACGTAGATTTTCTTATGAGGATAAAATATGTAAGGTTTAAACTTGATGGCTGCACACTGATCCTCGGCATAGGAGGGGATGTTTGGAAGTTGATGTCTTCCTTTTTGAAAGGGAAAACCTACAAGTGAACAGAGAATTTAATATTTCTCCAGATATTCGACGCAGTTTTTCGAGCACGTCTTTTAAAGGAGCTCAGTCACGGTATTTTGGCTTTGTACAAAATCACCCTTAAATTGAAGGAAACCTTAAAATAGTAGTTTAATACAATAAATAAACACTAAACATGCAATAATAAACCATAGACGAACAAGGAAGGTAAAGGATGGAGAAGATTAACACCGACTGCAAACGAAGAACTTGAAAAATTTAGGGTAAATTTTTCAAGATGCGCAAACGCCTGACATAGCTCCTTTAAAGTTAAGTTGAAACTTGATTTATTGTAATAACACCATGTTTACCGTAACGATTTCATTTAGTGACTTTCTTTCTTATATTATAAGCGCACCACCCAAGTGCCATTTGTAAAAAGCGCCCTTGTTCCAATTGCCCCCCTTCCCCTCTCCATAAGTGATATTGACATAAAATTGACTGAGTAGACTATTCAATTATGGAGTCTGCTTTTTCTGTATTTTCAATATTCACAGCATGAGACAGTATATCGGTTTTTTTTTGTTTTTTTTTGGTTTTTTTTTTACGAACAGGTCATCTGGATGCCCAGTACATGACATAACGGGCCACGAATTTCTATTTGAGAGTATTTCGAATATCCTCTTGGTCAAACATTGGGGTGACTTGCACCGTTTACAGGTTTCTTTATAATTGGCCAAACAAAACAAAAGATAAAGAACAAAAACAATGCGTCTACCCTAAGAACAATGAATCAAAATAGTAGTTTTAAAGAGGTGCTGATTAACTGCAAACTTTGATTGTATGTGTTTAAAAAGAAGCTGACTGACTCCTGGTATTACAAGATTGGTATGTTAGGTACCTGTGCAGCTCCCAGGATGATATGCGGTATAATTTGCACGGGTTAGGCAGATTTCTTGCCGTAGCAAACACAAATTGTCGAATGTGCGACCGTTTGAGGCGCAGACCTGTTCCTCATATGACGGGCAGTTTTCTTCACAAACACAAGCATACCGGTGCGGAGCCAATGATATACAGTGGCTGTGGTACTCACAGGTCACGTTTGTACAGGGATCAAGATCTGCGGAGGTGGAATCGAAATGAGTCAGATAAACCTTGATTGGCAATCTGCTGACATCCAAATTTATGAATGATCCACGATACTAGTGCAGTTACTGAAACATTATCTCTACTTACTTTTCGTGCTGAAGCACACACATAGGTAGATACACATAATAAAAGGACACTACATCATGGCAATGTTGCTGCATTTTTTATCAAAATCATACTAAAGTTCTGACTGAGTACCTTCCTTCGCTCATACAAAACAAGATGTTCCTACAACACAAAGTAGAAGATACTAACTGACTTGTTGAAGGGAGAGCCCATTGCAGTTAATTTTTTTTTTTAATCGTTTTACTTTTTCTTTTAAGACACAACGACAGAATACCTTACACATAATTTTTCACATTGGCATTCAGACCGGCCGCCTTACGCATCCATAACTTTGTATAGCTTCATTGTTATTGTACATGTATACTAATTTTTAATAAAACTTGCGAGGTATTCGCTAGTAACATTACGTCTCGAGATATTACCTTTTCGAGATTATGTTCATTATAGTAACCCTTCGGAACATATCTTCATATATTTACCTCCTATAACTAAGTAGTCTACAACTACAATGCCCCTTGGACCATCGTAGCCGGCGTCATCCTTGATACAGACTCGAAAGTAGGAGGTCGTTATTTCCTTTGAAAAATCAGACATTAAAAATGTTGTTAGAAAATGTTCTGTTGATGGGTTGCTGAGAGGAATCAAATGTTGGGTTTTAGGAGATTTAAACGCCTAGTGGTTTTGTTTTGTTTTGTTTTTTGTTTGTTTGTTTGTATTTTTGATGTGGTTTTGTTGATTTTCAAACAAAACATGGTCTTCGTGAAGTATTTTCTGTGTTTGTCATCATCATCGTGGAAGAAATAGTTATAAGTAATAATTTAAAATTTCTTGATGGATTGTACTTACCTCCAGCCAGCTGCCTAAAGGACCTTTCACCGAACATTGTGCATCGCTTCTACCCCCATTGCTAACGGTAGTGAGTATTACAGGTGGTGCATAAAATGGAGAAGTAAAGTTGACATTCTGTATGGAAAAAAGACAACAACAAAAACAGATATATATGTCTTCAGCTATTCTACGCCTCACAGTAATCTCAAACGAGCTAAGTCGTGGTTTGTGCATCTTGAAAACTATAGCCTAAATTTTCAAGTTCGTCTTTTGTAATCTATGTTAATCTTCTCCATCCTTAAACATCCTTGTTTTTTTATGGTTTATGATTATATCTTGAGTGTTTTTCTATCTTAGTAAACATTTATTTTCAGGTTTCTTTCAATTTAAAGATAGTTTTGTACGTGTCCAAAATAGGTCAAAACACTCGACTGAGCTCCTCGTCCTGATAGATAGCAGAAGTAGAGCTGTAAAACCGGTTGTGGTGGGCAGAAGCAAACCATTCCCTACTAGTAGCTAGCTAGATGATAAGAAAGTAATGATCAGAAGCCGTTTAGTAATCAACACAAATTCAGTTAGTGTTTGGTCGACTTCGAAGTCATGATAAAAGTCTTCATTAAAAATATTTAAGGCACGCACGCATACCTTACACAACGAGTAATTGTTTTGAGCAGCTGGTAACTCGTCTTCTGTAAACACAACCTCTGACGACTCCTTTGCTTCCCACGATTTTGGGAAATGCTCGTATGCCATCCAGGTCTAGTAAAAAAAAGTAACAATCAGCAAAGAATCAGTAAGAATCACCAAACACTGACAGTCCTTGGTTATTCGACTGGTTGCTAACATTTAGAATGAATGATAATCCGAGAAAGTTCATTTTGTCGAAATGCAGACAATTGTCAAAGTAGAAGTTATATTTCGGTATGAGCTATAATATCATCAGTTTAGAATATGCATACTAGGCATCTTTTAAATACGGTGTTAATAACAATGAGGAGACGAAACAAAAAGTAATACTCATGAGAGGCAAAATCCTCTGCTGGATTTGTGTCCTTTGTCAAGGGAAGGTGTTTGGCGTTTGATGTAGTATATGCCTTTTTGTACAGGAGAAGAATCCTATGTACTTAAACTACCAGCAGGTACTGGGTTTTTAACACATTTTGGAGGAAGAATTTTGCAAGAAACAACAACGACAACAACAACAACAACTACAAAAACAAAAAACAACAATAACAACTACAACCAAAATAACAACAACTGCTACAACGACAACAACAAAAACAGGATTGCTATATTGGTCTGACAAAGGAATAGCCGGTCTTGGTGTGACATACCACTGCAAGATTGCTATGAGGCCCGTCAAATGTCCTTGATTCTCGTAAACAAACTTCAAACTGACTTGTGGTAGCATTTTCAATCCAAACGTTCATGGCGTCTTGCTTTTGGTTTGGAGTATTATGTTTAACGGTCACTTGAACCTCCGGTACCGATGAAAAGTCCTAGAAAATGAAATAAAAACATAGCAATGAAATTAGGTCGCTTTTGCCATGTGCTGTTTCTATAAGCATACATGTTTCGCTAACACAAAATAAGTCTACAAATTATATTGTATGTACCTAAATGGACAAAGCGGAAAGTGGAAAATAGAGGACAAAATTCAAATGCATCTAGACTTTACTTCGAATGTTTATTCTTACATTTTCCCATTGTTATAGCCTGAAATGACGGCCTTATCTCCTGCCTCAGCCTGATCCCTGGGTGAGAGAGGCCTGATCATGAAGTTTGAGCGTTAAATATACAGCGATATTGAACAATTATTTGTACAGTAGAAGACCTTTTTGCTCGTTGTTTCTATTTTGACTCGCCCTACGGGCTCGTCAAAATACGGCACAACTCGTAAAAATATACACCGATACTACACACCAAAAACTGTAATAAGATATATGTACTCGAGCTCCCCAGAATTTAACACGCAGAACGAGTATACAATATTTGTACTCCTGAGGAAACCCGTTTAACAAGTAAGTTGCATATATAAGTCCTCCAACCTTGGCGGGCGCAACGAACGCAAAATACAGTACGTTTAAAGTTCGGTTTTCGGGAGGGGAAAATGTAAATATATACAGCGACCTGCACCCTAAAATGTCTCATAAGATATAAGTATATGTACCTGGGGAAATGCAACCTGACTGCACTTTGTTCCAGTAGTAAATAAGCTAAAACCCGCTTCTCCATGATGGACTCCAGACTGGGAACCTTGGAATGCAAACCAGTCGATGGTAGTGTTAACTTTGTGGCCCCAGCCACCTCGCACGATACAGGCCTGGAACCCTCTTGGTGTTACATGTTCTACCCACATAAAAGCAGAGTCATGTACTCTTACAGACTCATTTCCATGATTGATTGAAGCAAACACTCTCACGGAGGTTCCACTCGGAAAACTGCTGTTAAATGACACTGATTCGCAGAGAAAATCGCCATTCTTCAGTATGACCAGTTTTCCCTTCTGAACTCCCGCTGTCGATAAATACATGTAGGAAACAAAACGAAACAAATCAGCACATTAAGTTGAGCATTATTGGACAATGATCACTCGCATCCGAAATGCCTTAATTTATGACCTCTTAGCTCTGACAGACATAGAGTTTGTTTTCAACTAAACAAACCCCTCGAGGCTGTGGAAATCCTTGATACAGGAATATACTGTAATGTGCTTTTGGAACCCAACTGTTTTCAAACGCGATACGTATAACTGCCCTTACACTATTATCCCACCACTACAATATCCTACAAAACTGATTAGCTTACGAATTATGCGGGCCTCCCAGGAGTTTTGGGTAATAGAAGGCTTTCCGATATTAATTAATTCATGACCATTTATGACCTCTAAGCTCTGACAGACACGTAGTTTTTTTTTTTCAACTAGTCAAACACAACGAAGTGGTTGAAATCCTTTATACAGGAACTTATGGAACCCAATTCTTTTCAAACACGATATTGCGCGGATTCCCCTAGACTATTATCCCACCGCTATAATACCCTACAAAACTGCTTGGCTTACGAATTGTGGGGGCCTCCCAGGGGGTTTTGGGGAACAATGAAACGTGATCATTTATTTTAAGGGAACAAGGGATATTTTGGGATTAATTTGAGGGAACAACAGATATCTCCTCTATCACAGGGAACTTTGACAAAGCATTTTAGGAAACAAGGGAGAAAAAGTGACATTTTCAAGGGATCACTGAAACACGCCACCCCCCTCCACCTTTCTTAGGAGGCCTTCAATTTTCAGACGATATGGTATGACCTAGAGCGTTATTGTGTCGCTATGGTACCAAATGACGCCATCATGGCACTCCCAAATGAACTGAGGAAGTGACCTGACTGTTTTTAAACCGTTATGGCTTACGGCCGGCACGAATTTGTCAAAGATGGATGTTTTTCTGTTTTTCAACTGTATAATAACACAAAATGAAATTGCGCGAAATTGATTTAACTCCACGTACTTTAGTGTCATTTCCGAGAAAGGACACACCGCAGAAAGCTTTTCAAGTTCTGTTGGTTAAGTGATGATCGACAAGAAGGCAACTAAGCAAAAGTAAATTACCCTCCCAAGTAAAGCTGCAGACCAAACAAGACAATATGTTATGAATGACCGGAAAATACGCCGAGTGGATGTCACAACCTTTTTTGTCTAATTATAAGATGTCTTGAACCTCGGCTCACGTGCAGCTCGCAGTTTATTTTCGGTCTGTTTAACTGAGATATAACCTACAATGGTAATCTAAAACCAACCTTTGACTAACCGCCGAGCACTGTGCAAATACCACAAAACGATTCCTGATTGTATCGGCCAGGGGACGCGTTTTAAACTGCTGCACTTAAGACTTAATGTGGTCAAGTTCCCAAACGTGATAATGTTATTACTTACGTCAAAGCTTTCCTTTTCTCAAAGTCTTAACGTAACTAATGTCAAAGCGGCAGAAATGTATAAACGGTATCCTGGGAATCTGTTTCCGGCAATTTAATTAGTAATATTTTCAGCGACAATGGACCAAATATTAAAATTAATTCAGAACAAATGCATTCTCTAGTGGTGCAACTGAGAGGGAATTAAAAGGAACATCTCCATTTATGGGATTTGTTTTAACAATGCACGGTCGCTTTTCACCGTAATCATTGCATTCATAATGCAATCAATATCGTGAAGGACGCATTTACTTAACAAATAAGGAAGCCTCGACTGTGCTCTGTTTTGTTGTAAAGCACGCAGGAAGAGGCAGAACACGAATGAAGTGTGGGGGAAAAATACGAGATTGCGAAGTAGTCGAGTCCCGACTTCTTGAGTGCTCTACTGCTTCCTAAGTGCTTTACAACAGAACAGGGCGCAGTCGAGGCATCTTAATTTGTTTAATAATAGAGAAGCCATTAATTTTCCCACGCATTGAGCTATAATATTTTCAAACCAAACTTTATTTTCCAAACGAGTAAAAAGTGGCGTAAGCATACATCTGTTCTCCGATAAAGCACGCTAAAATTAGCCAATCACAATCCTTGTTGGAATTGTTCAAATAACATGATTGGCTAACGAGACAACACTGAACTGTCAGTCACAAACTGGCCTTTAGCTAAACGTTCGGTTTAGGTTTCTGAGAGAACAATGATCGCTTCAAAATTGGCTTGTTATTTTAATCTTATAAGGATCTAAAAGCTTCTTTTCCGGTGGAATTCAGTGAATCCGGCCCTATTGTGGCTTATGCAAACGTGTGTTTTTTTTGTTTTTTTCCATTGAAATTACGAAACGAAACAAAGGGCTCAACGCTTGGGGATGATCACGAAAATGCGAAATGCTAGCTGAGTCTACGATGTAAAGAATAAACTGCTCCCACTGGTTCTTCTCCGAGTACAGAATTGCGAGGACATCTAGAACATTACAGCAAGCTTTCAATTGATCATTCTTCGGGTGAACGTTGAAATTGTTGACTGGGTCACTTCGCTGAGATGACCAGAGATCGCTATTCAGCGAATGAGGCGTTCCCACACTGACCTACACTCCATGCGTTAATTAAAGTGCTCAACATTTAACAACAATATAGCTTATCGTCATAAATACAGACAGCTCAATTGGCGCTTGAATCTGTCGTTGTTTTACATGTATAGTAAACTTTCTGCCCTCGTAACTTAATTAAAGTGCTCAACATTTAACAAAAATATAGCTTATCGTCATAAATACAGACAGCTCAATTGGCGCTTGAATCTGTCGTTGTTTTACATGTATAGTAAACTTTCTGCCCTCGTAACTTATATAATGTCTTTTATCGAAACATCTGATAAATTGAAAATTCGCTTATTTAATTTCATTACGTGATTAATGTTTTGACGAAATCTAGCAAATAATAATCTAGCAATAATTTTAGTGCAGTTTTAACACCACTGTTGTTGACAGTGGCCAGCATGCAGCTCTGTTTATTGCAGAAAAGTAGCTCGTTTCTATTGCGTTTGGGTCAAATTCGTCAGAATGCCGAAGCAAACAATAAAAATCCAACACACCGTAGCTTACCATACATTTGTGCTCTGATAAAGCAAGCTATTTTAACCAACCCGTGAGCGCGTTATATCGAAACTATATTATTAACTATGTTGGGATGGTTCTGTGCTCAGCGAAAAGGCAGCAAAGATTTATTACATGCGTCAACTCGACCCGTGGGCTCCCCTGGAACGTAATCGTCAAAAACAAAGAGGAAGAAGGAAAACAATACCATGGCCAGTCATTTTAGAAATACCAGCCAATTTTTTTTTTCCGGGTGCGCAAACGGGAAACTATTTCGCGTTCTAAAGAAAAGCATAAATTGAATTTGGATAAAACTTAATACAATAAAGTACATAAAAGTATCGTTACCTTTAACGCTGCTGAGCATTAAGCAACAAACCAGCATAAACACACCTTCCCTCGTTACGAAAATCATTGTTCGATAGTTCGGTGTGGCCACTACTTCTTAAAGTTAAGACTGCTCACTACGCAAAAACTGAAACTCCTTTTTGATAGTGGTTGGAATAAGATAGCTGAACTGAACGATACGTGTCATCGAGCCATGCGTGTGCGCATACACGGAAAAGAATATGAGACGTTTCAGCGCACTCGGAAAGATTAGCGCTTTGACGAGGTCACCAAAATATAATAATGTTACGAAAAAAACAAAACAAAACAAAACAAAAAAAAAGCAAACACGCGATTTCATGCTGCGTGTGCGCATACAATGAAAAGAATACCATAGACATTTCAGCTCATTAAAAGATTTGCGCTTTGACGAGGTCACTAGAATATAATAATCTTACGGCAAGGGAAAAAAAAGCAAAACTCAAGCGCTTTCTCACTGCGTGTACGCATATAGCGAAATGTATATCACAGACGTTCATGCGCACTCGAAAAAAGGCTTACACGAGGTCACTACAAGTCAACGTGCGTTCAAGCCAACGTGCGCTTTCTCCTTGCGTTTTCTCATAAAAGGAAATTAATATCAGATGTTCCAGCGCACTCGGAAAGATAAGAGAGTTTAAGAAAACCACGACGGCAACGGCAACGGCAACGTCGCCAAACAAAGGTTTAATGAGCAGAACAGTAGCTGTGCACGTGCGTTACAATTTTTAGTACATTTCTTTGCCGCCCTCTGCAAAACAACAACATGAAATGGCCAAATTCTACGTTGTCCAGAGAACGTGAACCACGACGGCTAACTTTTTTGTTTTTTGTTCAAATGCTTCACCCTGTCCCAGATTCAGTGTCGTGATAGTTTTGGCACTGAGAAACAAAGGAAAATGACTTTAGAGTATCCCGAGATTCGTGCCGTAAAATATAAAATCATTTTTTTAATCGACGTTGTCCTCAGCGTCGCGTCTTGGTTTCTTAAACTCCCTAATAGCGCTTTGACGAGGTCACCAAAATATAATAATGTTACAACATGAAAGAAACAAAAGCAAACACGCACTTTCTCGCTGCGTGTGCGCATATTGCGAAACGTAGGTCACAGACGTTCATGCGCACTCGAAGAAATGCTTTGACGAGGTCACTAAAATAATGTAACAGCAAGGAAAAAAAAAAAAAAAAAAAAGACAACGCGCGCTTTCTTGTTGCGTTTTCCCATAAAAGGAAAAGAATAGCAGATTTTCCAGCGCACTTGAAAGATTAGCGCTTTGACGAGGTCACCAAAATATGATAATGTTACAGGAAGGAGAAAAGAACAAACGTGCGCTTTCTCGCTGTGTATGCGCATACAACCAAAAGAACATTTCATGTTTCAGCGTCCTTGGAAAATTAGCGCTTTGACGAGGTCACTAAAAGAATGTTACAGTAAATAATCGATGTGCTCACCACTCGTTGATCACGATATTTTGCCCATATTTTGTTTAGTCCCCAGTCCATTTATTGCTGTAGTCCAGCCACAGATAGGCTCAGCCAGTTCTTATGTGAGATAAAGGGGGTGTGTCGGGGGCAGGTCTTAGGTCTGGGACGAATCTACCCACAAGCCTTTGAGATCCTGCAGGCAGCCAAAAGAGCAAACAAGATGGCTTCCGAAATGTTAGTCCTCGAGAACTTCATTGGTGGAAAATTCGTGCCTTGTGCGAATCACATCGATAGCTACGACCCATCAACAGGGAAAGTTTACTGCAAGGTTCCTGACAGCGGAGAAGAAGAAGTTGACATGGCCGTCAAGGCTGCCAGCGAGGCTTTCGAAAGGTCAGGATTAAGGCTTTTCTGCATAATTTGCATGGTGGCCGGCCAGTGCTTACGTTTGTTGCAGTAGAATGAAGATCGCGTGTCTCAGGACGAATTTTTGTTTTAACGGTCCCTCATTTTTTTCTCACCCTATTATACGTGATAGGAACGGCCTGCATGATAACTACATGTATATCAGGGCCATTCCATCTCTATTGAGGACTTTAAATTTAACCCTGTTAGAAAAGTAAATATTTTACCCCTCCACCATCTCCACCCAAAAAAAGAACATGAAAGTGCTGTCATACTTCTCCCTTTGAACATAATTTCTAAAAGATCAAAGGTACTCAAAAGTGGTCTTTAAAGACTCCCTCCTCCCCCTCAGATTTCCGAGACCCTCAATGAGGGAAGGGTGTGCATATAAAAAAATGGAATGGCTCAATTCCCCCTCCCCCGCAGGTGCTGCCTTTCTAATCGTATCTAATTTTGTAACAGCTCCTTTTCCCAATGCATCTGCAGATGGGGATGAAATAGTGCTCTCTTGTTTTGTTGTCTGGCTTTAGTTTAGTTGACCAGTTGTAGAGTTTGATTGTCTTTATGGGAGTGTAAATATACAGTGCCAGTGAAATTTACTTAGAAAATATTCATGAGTACATGCTAGAGGGTTAGTGATGAATGAACCCCTCCTGGCTGAGCTGGTCAGAGTCATTGGCATTGCCACACTGCTTGGCACTGCTCTGCAAAATGATCATTCAGAAGGTGCTACGTACCCACTTGTTTGCACAAAATTTAAAATTATCACGCTCCACGCATGCACAGCTTGCTTTTATCGCTGATCATGCATTCAGGAAAAGCTTGTGAAGGAGAAAGGTTCTAAAGAAAAAAAAAAAGGCATGACCCTCCTTCACTTTTCTGGTTTAAACCACAGCCCTGCTGGAAATTTCACAGTTAAAAGCAGTGCTCCCTAAATTGGGCTTGGTATGGATATTGCCTGTAGTGACACAATGCTATGTACTTGACCTTGCAGGGGTTTCAATAGTAGCCGGGTAGCGGGTAGATCTACCCCCTTGTAATGAGCAGACCACCCACTTGTGGTTGTCGTGATTAGCCGAACACAAATAACTAATAAGATCAGATAATTTCCTCGCAGCTAAGGATTCTCTTCAAGAAATTTGGCAAAATACATGTAAGTCTTATGTTATAGGTAAAGAAAAAGAAAGGTACAAGAAAACACTTTCTAGTGTTAACCCAGCCTTTTGGACCATGAGAGATGAAGGAAAGTCTAACCTAATGCATGAGAACAATATGAAGTGAAAAAACTGTGCCAGGCACTTCAGCTGAAATTGAAAGGAAACTGGGACTAAGCATGAATAACGATGGCTGCCAAAAGGCAATCATTATTAGCATATTTTGTCCCAACATCAAAACAAAAGAGGTCGCAAAAGAATGAGAGGAGAGGTTAGTTGAGTATATTGAAAGGGACACATTTCAGTGTTAAAACTTTAACATTATGCTTCTTTTTGTGGTGAGATATGATGTATCATACATGAAGCAATTTGAATATGAAGAATTAAAATACCACATGTTATCAACCTTGTCTTTCAAATTGACTGACTTCTAGGAACAACAAAGCAACATAAAAATAGGCTTCAAAATGCTGGAAAATGCATCTGCGAGGGTCTGGAATTTCAAAATTTCCTGGGTGAGCATGTCCTCAGACCCCCTAGTTGGAGCCTTCCAAGAAACTACCCACCTGTTTTTCTAAACTACCCTCTTGTGCCAAAAATTATTGAAATCCTTGCCTGGACAGAATTAGAGTAGATTTGTAATTAATGTTGTCATTTTCCTGTAGCTGGTCTGTCACTACACCAGAATTTCGTTCAGGGATTATGAGAAAGATTGCAGATCTAATTGAGTCCCAGTTAGATGAGTTTGCCGAGGCAGAATCAAGGGATCAGGGCAAGCCAGTGATGCTGGCCAAAAAGGTGGATATCCCACGCGCCTGCCTGAATTTTAGATTCTTTGCTTCCACGATAATAAATGCTTCATCTTCAAATCAGTAAGTCCTGTACATGTATTAATTTATAGATTACTGTGTAATTCTCTTAGTTGAAAGTGATACTCATGTACCACAAGAGAAACAACAGGGCTGGAAAAACAATAATCGAACTTTAGCTTACTCCTCCAACAATCAGCTCTCAAATTTTGCTTGTCCTAGGCATGTCTAAGTTTAACTTTTTCTTTTTTCTTGGTAGAAGACTTGCCTGGACCTTTGCCCTATAGACAAGTGAGAATGAAAAGTAACTTACGCAGCAAGAAAATCTATTAATTTGTCTTGGATGATTGGACAGCTTTTTTTTTTAAACCCTGAAGCTAGTCTCAATATCAAATGAAACTCATGAATTAACATATGACTGATATCAAACCAGTAATTTAATGATAACTGTTGATTTATTGCTCATTATGCAATTGTTGTTTTTGTGAAAGTTCTTTTAGATGTAACACTGACCCACTGAATTGTCTTTTATCATTATTTACAACTTCATTTTTCACAGTTCTAATATTCTGGAAAATGTGGGTGCAATGAACTACTCCATCCGATCTCCAATAGGCGTGGCTGGCTTGATCTCCCCATGGAACTTACCCATTTACCTGTTAACATTTAAAATTGCGCCTGCCATTGGTGCTGGCAACACTGTTGTCTGTAAACCAAGTGAAATGACATCTGTTACCGCGTGGATGATGGCAAAGGTTCTCAATGAAGCAGGTACTTTGACTTGCCTGCAGTTTCTGCAGAGATCAGCCTGTGCATGTATGATGATGCATGTCTAGTGAACATTGCATATTCAATAGTCTCATTGTCCTGTACAACATGGCTCTAACTTTCAATTTTGGGAATGAAACTCTAGTGTGTGACCAGTCTCAAATGAAAGCTGTTGAGGCATATTCTGAACTCAAGTGATACCAAGTACGTTGTATTATAAAATTACAAAATTGTTTTAACCAGTAGATTGGTAGATGACACCCTAAATCTAGTTTGAAAAGAACAGCATTAACATTGGTGCTGTTTTTGCTCTTGTTTGAAATAATTAGTGAAACGTAATCCTGTTTCAAAACATGTATTTCCATTTGAATGTTTAATTACCTTAGCAAGACTCATTTTCAAACACAGTTGAAAGATGCAAACTGTTAAGTTCACAGAGTGACATGTAATATTTGGGATGATTTTGGGTGTTTTTCTCGGAAATATATTTTTTTTTATTTTCAACACATTTTTGTGGCTGAATTGGCGGCACTCTACATTGTACAACTTTTTCAGGGGACAAGAAGATAAACGGATTTTGAAGATTTTTTTGTAAGCCTGGTATCTCTTATCCTGCATCGTGGGTTACTAGCATCTGCGAAATAGCACACAAATCCTTATTCTAGACCCCCAATGAAGAAAAAAAACACCGGAATTCACTTTCGAAATCTTTCCTGATTCTAATTGTTATTTTGAATACTCCGGTTCCGCGGAGCCAACAAACGGTTGCGAAAAATTAAAAGCTGTAAAAATATAAGAGGGGACAGATAACAACAGAAAACATGCAGACCTACATTGTATGCTAGTACTGTCAAATGGCTCTACTCCACTACTCCTCCTAAATAACACAGCATAAAATGCCCTTCAGAAACAAGTGTGAATCAAAAAGGCTGAGAAAGCAAAATTCAAGAGAGAATGGAAAAGTGTGCAAACGTCATGAACTGTAGGAGTCCGTGTCGTTTAAGCACAACAAACCATTCAGGTAAACTAAACATCAAAATGTACGAGTAAATGCCATTTGCGACGCAGGCTAGCATCTCTGAGTTTTCACCCCTGATTTTTTTTTTTGTTGACAGGTCTCCCTCCGGGTGTTGTTAACTTGGTGTTCGGCACTGGACCAAAGGCAGGAGCTCCAATTGTGAAGCATCCTGACATTCCAGTGGTATCATTCACTGGTTCAACTGCCACTGGTCAAGCCATCACAGAAATGAGTGCTCCATTTTACAAGAAACTTTCACTGGAAGTGAGTGCTAAATCTGAGCATCTCCTACTGTACATGTATATACTGTAATCAGGGCTGTCATTAACTTTTGTTTCACCTGTTGCCTTGGTCTTCACACCCATAATAATCTTGTTACTTTATGAGTGAATTGTATGAACTAAAGGCATTAGTATCAAGGGCCCACCAAGCATGTTCAGCCATAGCAGGTGCTATAGGTTACGCCCTTATTGACAGCCCTGATATTAAGCCTAATAACTGCAGCTGATAAATTAAAACACCAATTAAAGTGAAAAAAGGAAGCTAGTTATAGAGAAATTAGCTGAGACTGAACATTTGTAATTCTTACTTGAAATTTCACATCTATTCTGCGTGAGTAAATTTCTAAGCTTGCCCTAAATGGGCAAGCTCTAACTACATGTATAATGTAGTTTAGTATCACCCAACTAGAGGACTAATACAAATCCTGCATTTTAATTGGCTACGCTACTAGAGGACTATTAGTAATAGTCCTTGAGTAGCAAAATTGGCACATTTGAGCATGACGCTTTCTTTCATTTTATTCCCAAATAAATATTTCTCCAACTTGCATTTGCTAACTTTATTTTTAACTTTTCTGTCCGACTAGTTGGGTGATACTAAAACAATTAGACCCTTTGCCCTCAAGGGCCACAGGTCAATAGCCCATTCGGCTTTGCCTCATGGGCTATTGACCCGCAGCCCTTGCAGGCTTTGGGTCTAATTGTTAACTAGCCCCCAAATCATTCTCACTAGCCCCAAAAGGTGGAATATCTCTTACAGTACATCAATCTGTAGTTTGAACTTAAATTTTTTCCAAGAAACTTCACTTGCCCATGGGGTAAGTGACAGACAGAATACACTAGCCCTGACTGGAAAATCCACTGGCCCCACTTATTGGACAGGACCCTTGGATGAGATCTGTTATACTAATCACTACATACAGGTATATGTACAATGTAGCTAGCTGACTGCTGCCAACTCAGCTGGTACTCCCATCCTCCCTACTCACCCCCTCCCCCCACTAATCCTCTGCCCCCCACCCAAAAAAAAAAAAAACAACTGATAGACTGACTACGTGTATATAGACCGTATTGGCAGGAGACACAGTCAGTAATATTTACACTTTAATTGCAACTGAATTTTTGTCTTCATATACATGTAATTTATAGCTTGGAGGGAAGAATGCAGCCATAATTTTTGATGATGCAGATCTGGATAAATGCGTAGCTACAACTGTCAGGTTTGCACAAATTTAAGCTTTAGTTCGCTTTTCTCATGACGATGCAGTTAGTGCTGATAGCCTGTAATTGACTCAGGAAGGTTGAAATTCAGCAGCACTCATTCATGCACTCGAGAAGCAGTCAAACTTCTCAAGGACAAAAGCAGGAATTTAGACTTGACATGACACTGTGTCAGTTTTCATTGAGTGGTAAATAACAGAAAAGGGAGTTAGTAGGGTCCAGCACAATTTTTATGTCCAATCATACATGTATTGACCAGTGATTAACCAAGTCAGACAATGGCAAATTAACATATGAAGATTTACCAAGACATGCTGTAGGTTTCTGTCAAACCATTAATGCCACAATCAGTGAATAGTAAAAGTACTGGGTGAAAAGCTTCCAGTAAAATTTATATTTTTATAATAACTTTACCAAAATTAATAAAGTTGTTGGGGATATTTTGATAAATTATTATTGTCTCATTGTGAATGCCATGAGCTGTCAAGGTGGTTTTGTTATTAAATACAGTAATTATAAACTGAATTGCGGCATTAATTCTGTGATTGCATGGTCTGTTACTTTCCTGCAGGTCCAGTTTTGCCAATCAAGGAGAGATCTGTCTTTGTACCAGCAGAGTTTACGTTCAAAAAGGGATTTATGACCAGTTTTTAGAGAAATTTGTGGAGCAAACCAGGTACTTAAGTTTAAGGTTATTCCACAGTTTTGCATTGGTCATCCTCACTGCCCATGATTTTTGCATTATAATTATTGCACGCACACAAGTGCATGTGCATACACAACTAAGAGATTTACCTCAAGCTAAGTTCGATAGCGAAATAAATGCTTGTTTTGTCGCAAACTAGCACGGTGACCTACATTTTTAAATTCATTAATTTGGAGTAAAAATTATCCCCTTTAAGTTAAAATTGTTCAGAAGGGAAAAAAGATATACATGTAACTAAAAGAGTGCACAAAACCATTACTCAAGGATGCAAATTATGACCTCAAAAACAATGATTGGAGGAACGTTTTGAGTCAGTGTCACTTAGAATTGTGTGATTTTTCCATAAATTATATTATTACATTGTTTCAAGTGCCCGAGACTTTCTACAAATCAAGATTTTTCAAGTATTGCTTTAATAACCTTTTCTTCCAGCAACTGCAAAATGTAGTGTGAACTGATGAAATAATGCTTGCATTATTTCATGCAAGTAATTAGGCTAAATGGCATAAGATTGGCCCGTCATATCTCTTAAGGTAATTCTCCCAAAATAAAACTGCACATAGATTTTTGTTCAAACATTGTCCAATGAATATTTATCGTATGAGAACTTTTATTGTAAAATAAAAAGGGGGGTGCCCATGCTCGTCAAGGAACAGTGAGGCATTGAAAATGTCCCATTTTAGCATTATTTAATGCTTATTACAAGAACGCATTCCAAGTTATTGTAAACTCTTTGTGAGCCCAGACTCATGAGAACACGCCTCAAACTACAGTCAATACTTGTGTTGGACACAAATAAACGTTTTTAGTGTGATTTTGACAGACAGCTGGATCCTTGTTAAAATATTGGAACGGCTATCAAGCTGCAAAATAGAAAAGACTACAGCGCAGCTGCTATTTTCCTTAGTAATTCAATTTTCAACAATAGAAATCAGATCAGGCTTTTCTCATGCAAAGCTAATGATTAGTTGATTAAAATGACCGGAAAAAAAATTGGGGTGCCCATGCTCGTTAGTGAGCTATAGCCCTTTTTCAACTGACAGAACTCAATATCAAGGCAAATCCGTCCATGTTTTCGATGTGCGCATGCACGAATGTGTGCTAATGATGCCATAAATCATGCTCAGTAAGGATGTGCAATGCAATACTGGGGAATGACCTTAATTGAGCATGGTGACCTATCCTTTTATTGTATTTTTCGAAACAGTGCTTGGTAGGGAACATTCAGGGAAAGTTTCAAATAAATTATTGTTTGGTAACTTTTATTTTTGAGGAATTGCCTAGTTAATTTAACTGCCATTGCTGTACATTGGGAGTTTATTTTGACAGGTAATATAGTCAATAGTATTCTTAATCGGCTTTGGTTCTAAGAGTAAAATTTGTTATTTTCAAAGAAACTAAAGCATATTTTTTTAAAATTCTTTTTTTTTTTTTTCACATCAGGCAACTCAAGGTTGGTTCACCCAAAGATGTAACAACTAATGTTGGGGCACTTGTCAGCAAAGAACATTTAGCTAAGGTGAGGTTCAAAATGTAACCGGAAAAACAACAACAACAACAACAACAACAACAACAACAATAACAACAAACAAACCAACAATCTAGCCAACAAAACAAAACGAAACAAAACAAAACAAATAAGAAGAAATGCTTCTAAAGTAAAAGTGTGAATCAATCATTCAGTTGTGAAAAATAGCCTACTTTGACTCATGTTTTAAAACAACTTGTGATGAGCAACAGGTTGTATTCCCCCCCCCCCCCCCTAACCCCTGGAGATCACTGCATTGTGTTCTTGGGCAAAACCCTTTACTCTCACAGCACCTCTTTCCGTCTAGGTATAAAAAAGGGTACTGGCAATACTGGCAAATGTAATGCGAGGGGGTGTCCCTGCGATGGACTAGCATCCCATCCAGGGAGGAAGTAGAAACTTATATTCCTAGTCACTTCGTGCTACAGAAACTTCGGCTGCATGGACCACTGGCCTGATCCAGACTTACCATACCTAAATGCACTGTACCTGGTTCACTCAGATTTATAAGTTACTGTACTTCATTATCTCCTGAAGGTGCTGGGATATGTGAAACTTGCTGTGAATGAAGGTGGAGAAATTGTGTATGGTGAAGGAAAGGAACCATCTCTGGAACTTCCAAGTCCTCATACAGAGGTAGAGAGATTTAGCTACAAAGCTGTGGAGACACTATTTTGTTCCTCCTCCCCTGATTCTAGTCACTTCTTTGAACGGTGGTAGTATTAATAACTTAATTGCTAACTACATGGATTATTACAATCTTTTCTTTTTTTTACGATCATCTGCAACTGCTAAGGCAAGTGTCGTTTCCCTCCAAAACATTTGACAGTTTATTTGACATGCTTCTGTCACAAAGTGAAATAGAAAGGGGGGGAGGGAACTCTGGCCATTTATGTGGGGTAAATTGTTTGTACAGGGTGACAGATCTTTGCATACTGTTCACCTTCATCCACCTTTTCAAGTGACTCTGCCCAAGATTATGGAATGCTGGTCTGCGAATACCAAGACTTTGTTCACTCGGTGACCAGGGAATTTCCAAAGCTCTAGAGCATAATCCCCAGCTGGATCTTGTTTGTTCCTCTTTGTCTTTGTAGTTTAGACACTGGCAGGTGTATAAATTGTGGCTCTTTTTTTTTTTTTTTTTTTAAATCCTCAGACTTTGTGTCCTTTGTTTCAGGGATACTTCATGCGACCCACGGTTGTGACTGGTTTGTCCGATAGCACTCGTTGTATGCAGGAAGAAATATTTGGTCAGTACATTTCAGTAATGACTTGAAAAAGCAAGACCATCGTGCTTTATAGAACTAAAAGCGCTTTGAACCAATCACAAAAGGAAACAAAAGCTTTCCTGGAAACGATGTAAAGGGTGCCGGGAAAAATATAATTTTTGCCAAGCGCGAGAAAATTTGCAATTAATGCTAAGCTCCGGTAAACCCGCATAAACCAAGTCACGACTGGATTAGGTTGAGTTATGTGGTTTTGTTGCTGCTATTTGTGATAAATAGAGTGGTTTTCAACTGAGTGTCCTAAAATCAAAACTAAAGGAATCACTCTGATCAATCACAGTTAGGACACGGACAATCCAGTCAACCAATGAAAACTCAAAGCAAATGCACGTAGCAGACGTAACACGCG
This sequence comes from Orbicella franksi, assembly GCF_964199315.1. Lineage (NCBI taxonomy): Eukaryota > Metazoa > Cnidaria > Anthozoa > Scleractinia > Merulinidae > Orbicella > Orbicella franksi. Next base: position 14,780,174 of record NC_138152.1, on the reverse strand, counting down.
GAGAAACGGGTGCGAGCGACTCACGATTGGTTTTGGTTTCACTTCCGATGAGATGAAACAGTGGAGCTGTTTCTTTAGCCAGACGCGTAGCGCAGAAATGCAATTAACCAATTCTCGACACTCAAGAGAAAACTGTTCTAATGAGAGATCAGCACAGGGCCTTGATGTGCTGCTTGTAAGATTTGCGTTACGTTGCTTATACATTACAGAGGTGCGACCCAAAAAAGTCACCCGCATGAACCAGGTTAAGGCAAGGAAAACGGCAAATGGTGCCGTGTCGTGCGAGCTATCCTTATAAAGCAAAAATACGACATGCAGGGAAGACAACTGTGAAGAAAACGCGAAAAAAACAAGGCACAGGAGTTATTGACAAAATGTAATAGCTATGGCAAACTCTGTATCGAGGTTTCACCTTGATGATCACTGTTTCATGAAAACAGTGATCGTTTATGGGGTACTGAAGGTACAAAAGAGGCCCAAACGGCGGACTGTGTTTGGCCTTGGACTTGCGACAGAAAATAAATTAAAACTTCGAACAATCTTTTCTCACCAAACATTTTTGAAAAACAGAAAATTGTCACAACGTCAATTCTTTTGTAATTTTTTTTTCTCTGAGATTTGTTTCGCCTGGCAGTTTTGGAAAGGATCAAGACAAGCCCTGCGTGTTTTGTCGCTCAAAATATATTTAATATGGCAATTAAACCTATATTCCCCTGGCCTATCTGAATGTTGAAAAACAAGTGACATCAAAGAGACTAGCTTTTCGCAACCGTTCGCTTTGCTTTCCATGTTCGCTAAAGCAATAAAATCTCGTCATTCCAGTTTGTAGTTTTGTCTATGTTGACGCGCAGTCACCTCAAGGCCTTAACGAAATCACTTAAGTTGATGATGATCTATATTCTCATCAACTGAACAGTTTCTTAGTAATATACGGATGTTTTTAGGAGAAATGAACTCTTGATGACTGAGTCTTTTTTCCCCCTATAGGTCCTGTGGTAGCTGTTGTACCATTCGATTCCGAGGAAGAGGTACGAGTTAAAGCCACTACCATTTTCATTTAATTGATATATTTTAACTTTTACCTTAGCTTTATTTAGCAGTGATTTTGCCGCGTCAAGTGTTCCTCTTTCATTCCAACTGAGTCTTGAGAAAGCCGCAGGAGAATTGATATTTCTCTTACCCTAAAATTGATTGAGAATTGATATTTCTCTTAACCTAAACAAATGTCTTCTCTTTTTTCCTTTTTTTAAAATTTACTTAACACCAATATGGCCCTTATTCCTGAGTTAACTCGCCGCGACTTATTTTTCTGCCACTCCCGGTTTCGGAAAGCAACAACAACAGCAAAACCTTCATTAAAGTTTCTCGGGGGGGGGGGGGGGGTATTTAGCATTGCTGCTAATCGGGGACACAACATAAAAGATTTATGAATGTGAAAATAAAATATTAAGTAAATATGTAGAAATTGTACAAATATTTTAAATGGTATCCTGCAAATACCAGGAGAGTCCAGAATTAGCCAATCATTGATGCGGATTTTGCTCACGTGGACAGCCCAAGCGGCTTTACACGAATTTGAATTCCCCAGGAAAACTTCCGTGCGTGGTAGCTATCCGCGGAAGAACTGGGTACTACGACGTCTGCTTGTACAGTTGATGGACGGTTCAGTCCCACGGGTATTCGCAACTGCAGGAATTATGGTTAAATTTGCATTTGTAAGGGTAAACCGCAACCAATTAGGGTTCATTGAGAATCCACATGGGAGCGCTATTGTGACAAAATTAATTTATGCCAGTAAGTAAGTATATGTCCTTAAAACAAAAGCCATCCTGCGCCTTGAGGGATTGCCTTACAAATAAGGCGTATATGTAGAATTATTTCTCTAATTCTTCATCCTCTCTTGATTGTGTGTAGCTAATTAGCTAGGCCTTGTATAAGATCCTCTTTCTCTAATATATTTTCTCCTTGAATGTCAGGTTATTAAGCGAGCTAACGGTGTCCAGTATGGATTAGCTGCTGTAGTGTGGTCAGAAAATCTTTCACGAACCCACCGAGTGTCAAAACGCTTACAGGTATAAGAACTTGTGAATTCTGGGTGACTTAATTTCGCAGTGTAGTCTATAGTACTGAGTTCCTTGGCAAGGAATTGTCAATTTGGTTCCTAAGTGTAGATCAACGCGCAGTAGATAATCAGTCGCAGCACTGACACTCTCTCTAAACATTAGTAGCAAAAAGTAAAGAGGAAAAACGAAAGTGAAGCCTTAAAACAGCTAAAGGAATACAGAAACCTGAAACTGACGTGAACAAAGATCATAAGCGCTAGCCAAAAGGCAGGCATGGGTTTTCGGTATCGGAAACAACCTGGTTGTGTAAAAAAAAGTCGCTATAAGAATAGCGCTCAGCAAACCGCCCATCAGACAGAATACCGTCGAACATGTAATGGTGGTTTTGGAGAGAATCTGAATCTATGTCCAGACGTGAATCAGTGCCCTTATTTTAATGATCCGTTCGTTTGAGTTTTTTATCTTTGTGTTTCGTTATTCTTTAGTGACTTGTCATTAAGGTATGGTGTTTTTTTAAACAAATTACAAACTAGTAATCAAAGATTAGTGCAGTGCGGCCGTCCCAAAAAATTTTACGCAACAATCGCTGCGGCAAAGAAAGTGATGTCCACCAAATGAAGAATATTAATAAAATTACTATTAAACCTCCTCATCCCCTCCCCCAATCAAAAATATAATGGTTCATCCTTTACTGAGCTGTCTTTTGTGTTTATAATAAGTGATTCGTCACGCAATGTCAGTTTCATCGCCAATAAAGTGGTGCTGCGTGACCAATCGTAAATTAAAGCATCAAAAGATGTTTTTTACTGTTGTTTCAGGCCGGGACAGTGTGGTGTAACTGCTGGTTGGTCCGTGACCTGAACATGCCGTTCGGAGGATTCAAGGCTTCAGGTATCGGCCGAGAAGGGGCCAAGGAATCATACGAGTTCTACACAGAAGTCAAAACAGTTTGCATCAAGATGTAGGGTCCACGACAGTCATGTCATTTTAGGTCTCTAACTGGTCTCGCCAAAATATTTGTAACGCAGTAACGTAACCACAGAGGTTTAGCAAGCATACCGGGAGTGAAAGAGCACTTAGCTGTCGCAAAATCGATGGTCATTTCCTCAGAAGTGCTTGTTGTAAGTTTCGGATCATATGTAACCAAACAAGCAAAGGCTTGTGAGCACTCGGACGGTGTCACATGACAACATTACGCTATGTTGCCTAGCAACTTCTCTAAACAACCGAACATAAAACACGACTCAAAGTTGTGTTTTTCTCCAAGAGTGTTCTGATCAAATTTTTCATCCACTATTCACTTTGTATATCTCCTTAAACATACGTGGGAAGATCAATGGGGACTGGACAGTAAATGAGACTGATAAAACAGTGTACACGTAAAAGGTCATCCGAAGACCTAGCTTTTAAAAAACCGCTCAAGCTCAACCACTGGGTATCTTAGATCAATTTAGGGAAAATAAATATCAATATCACTGGCTTTGGTTTTTTGTTTTTCTTACGTTACCGTTAGTCTTTTATCGTTGAAAATTGCGGATTCAGTTTCAAGCAATGGCTAAGAAGTGGTGTATGTCACATTCTGTGCTGAACTATACTGGGTGAATCAGTCGATCAGGTTATCACTCAAAGTAACGTTTGACAGTGTGTTTTGAAAGAGGGAGCCACAAATGAAACAGTTAGTAACGTTTGCTATATCAAAATTCTTGGTGACTCCGAGGTCTAAATTGGAAAACTTTACCAGGCTACTTTGTCTGAAATTCCCATAAAATACTTGCTCTAAAGAAAAGGACATAGACATAGAAGTTCGACAGATAGCTTTGGTACCATGTTGTAATTTTCACCTCGTGTTAACCTTAATGTAAAAACCTATTAATTTTTGATTAAGTGTGTCTTCTTTTAGGAGCTACTATTGAGCTACTATTTTACAGGCTTGTTTCCTCTTCCCCAGTCGCCACTCTGGTTTTGAGGTCACGTATTCCCCACTCTGGTTTCCAGGTCGCTTGGTTTCAAGGTCACTTATTCCCCACTCTGGTTTCCAGCTGAAAATCAGCCATGCTAGGATGCTAGTCATGTCGTGGGACTTGCAAAACAAAGGAACGTCAGGCTGGACTGGTACGAGTTTCTTTGTTTTTGATGTCCCACTGTGTAACATGCGTTCCAGCATGGCTGAATTTGTACCATGTGACCAGATCGTGTGAGTCCTTTGTAAACGTTTTTGCATAGGGTAGGATTCGATTACTGAATGCCACACAACACAGAATCAAACAACGGTCACTTTAACTTTCAATAAATCCTTCGCGGTGAGTTTTTATTGGCCAAAACCTCACCACACCATATATCTGCAAATACCTGACTAGACATAACGACTTTCTCTTGTAAAGTGTTGTCTGAAAGCCATTTTTCTTGAAATGATATTCGGCTCAAAAGAAGCTTTGTCATCTCGACGATTACATGAGCAAGGCAGGTTCTGTTTCCCGAAAATTGCAGCGAAAAAACCAACTCAGTAATCAAATGATGGAACCGATGCATATTTTTATTATGTTTTTCTCGTTTCTTGATCTCGTCTTATTGAAATCCAAGCTAATCTTCTTGTAGTCCTGATATTTGTGCTGCTAGCGCAAAAAAAGAAGAAGAAGAAGAAGAAAAGAACAAAAACAAAAAAATGCTACACGCACAGTAAACTTGCTGAAGGGTAACTATGGAGTTTTCACTTTTCAAGCGACTCTTTTCAAGAACGTAGCCTGATGTTGCATTCTAAATTAATTCTAGAGATCATTTAAGTCGAGGCTAGGTTTTTAACAATAGGAGCTTTTCCGCGTCTGGTTAATTGAGGTGTCCACTGAACACATGGGAGTTGATGTAAAGTGTCATTTGGGGTTTATAACAGAGTGGAAAAATAGGTACCCTAACCACATCCCCTCTTGTCAGTGCCAGTCAACGAACTATGAACTGGTGGAACAATGAGTTCTTTTAATTAACTTGAAATAACAAAAACAATGTTTGGGAACAGATTCCTTCTCAAAAATGGTAATTTAATGCTCTGTCTACGCCATCACGTATTCCCTGTCTTGTTTTGATGTTAGAGTTTGTCTTATTACAGTTTAAACTAGTTGTTGTTGTTGTTGTTGTTGTGTTTGTTGTTTCTTACTGATTTATTTTATTCCAGCCTGCTTTTTATGTGGTATGACTTTAATCATACGCAAGACAGGTTCGAAAACTGAATTAATTATGGGCGGTTTTTTGAATGAATTGACACTCACTAGAGCTAATCTGTTTAAGACGAACTAGACTGTTAAATAAGCAAATAGGTTGCAAATGATGGAGTTTTAAAGCACCAACCGAAGTTACGTGGGGTTATGAATGCCAGTCATTCAACTACCCCTGAGAGAATTGATGGAGAATTGTGATCATTGTGTGCTTATAACAATCATGAAATGAAAACTGAACATTTTCATCAGTTCTACAGAGCTAGCTTGTTCATGATTAGTAAGCCTTGAAATATCGAATTTAAACATATATAAGCCTAACTTGGGGACAAACCTTGGTGTCCGCTTAATAATTATTCAGGACGTCCGCTTAATAATCAGTTTGTCTTTTTTACGTGATACGAATTAAATTTTGAGCAAAACGGCTTTGGAAAAATTGGTTAGAGCTTAAGTGGTCATTAGGCAATTTGCATGACATAATGCATATAACAAAACAATAACTTACAACAAAACAGAATGAAAACCACCCAATACCTATTGATTGACCTACTCCTAGGATCACGTTGTATTAATTCTTCTTTATCCTCTGTTATTGAAATCGAAGCAATCATTTACGCTTTTGCGCTGTTCGCGT
>NC_138152.1:14754071-14774071 GCF_964199315.1 Orbicella franksi | reverse complement strand
TAGCTACTGCAAAGAAATATTTAACACTGTTATTTTCGAATGCAACTTTCTCTGGCACTCATCTTCATCTTCGCTGCCGTCGAGTTCTTCGTCGCCGCTTGTGCTGCTATGGGAGTCTCTTTCACCAATGCTGCAAGAAGCAGCAATGCTTTCCGTAAGAGTGTACTCGTCAGGGTACATGAAGGTGTAAACATAATCTCTGACTTCCTGCTCAAGGTTGGTTGTGATTCTGCTTCTTGCAGCATGGGTGAAATAATTCCCTTCCAAGAGCTGTGCGATGTATGGCCCATCTCTTCTAAATAACGACGTGGCAACATCTTCAACTTGAATACACTCTTCCAGGACGGCCGTTCTAGGAGGGTACACAAGGCATTGTGGAAGATCATTTCCTAGCGGGTTTCCAACACAGATTCCATAAACACGTTGGACGTTGTTTTCAGTCCGCTTCCTCTTTCTTTCATTTGACTTTCTGCGGTTTTCTTTTTTCCTTCTCCTTTTGTTGATGTGCTGTTTGAGTATGCCCTTGAATATGCTGTTATAATTGCTCTTCTTATTTTCTAGTGCATCCATGTCCTGTGTGACCTTCGTCAACTTAGCTTCTAAACATTTGATCTGTTTTACATTAAAACTGTGGGCAAATTCTTCGCCCTGCTTTAAAGCAAGCCCATTGGACTGAAAGAGTGTGGAATCGTGTTCCTTTACATCTTTCAATATGACATTCAACTTTTCCACCATTGCTCTGTGCTCTTTGATGGAGAAGTTCAGTTTTCTTCCATCACTGGGCTTCAACTGGTACCTTGGCATGGAAAACTCACTCGCCCTTTCTGAACAGCCATCCGCACTTAGGAAGATTGCTTCTTTTGCTTGTAAGAGGTCAAACTGCCTGGATCGTTCAGCTGTAAACCTTTTCTTACACGACTCGTCGCTTTCGCCATTACTGCGCATTTTGGAATGAGCCTCTTTCATGATGTTCATGTAGTAACGCGCTCTTATCTCGATTGGATTAACAATATAGCCAAGGCTTGTTTTCCGGAGACCCTAAGGTATGGTTGTATCATCAGCAGAGGAGGAACTAGTGACCTACCAGAAAAGGAAAGACGATTTTTTTTTATTTATTATATTGAACTGATATTATTGAATAATCATGGTTCGTGTAACCATTTGATGTTGTATTCTCATAGCTTTTTGTTTTACCTGCACAGGGCAACATTTATACATGCCTATCACTAGAGTAGAGGTAAAAACCTTCCAAATAAAGACATCTGTAAATTAAATGTAACAATGTGTTTCACACAACACATCAACAGATTTCCAGTTTTTTCACAACACTCTCGTACTTGGTATAGTATCACAATGCAGGAGCAAGGAAAGACTCTGTTCCAGGCCACTGTTACTTCCGTAAGATTGAGAAGTTTATGAATGAGCACTATGAGGAGGGGGAGAACTACAGGGAGTTTCTAAAGTTGTCCTGCCAAGAAAAGGTAGGACAAATTTGTTCTTTTTGTTGTGAATGGACTGGACCACCCATAGAAAGATACCCTACACCAGTTCCTGACCATTCCTGCCTACCGGAATACCACTACCACTACCAGAAGACCCCAAAAGAAGGGCGTGATCCAGATGACTGGCAGCCAAGGGTCCAAGCGAAGAAAGAGCATGGAAGTGGCAGGCTGGTTTTATCTGATCCAGAGAGCGTTGCTCTATTTGCAGATACGTTTATTGTCAAATCAAAGTTTGTGGTGGATTATCTTCAGCATCTTGAAGTGCTGGAATTTAAAAGTAAAAAGAGAGCAGAAGAAAAGGCAAAGTTAAGTAGGGACGCAAAAGATAAATCATATGAGGATTATCCTTGGACTCAGTTGTGCGAAGATCTAACCAAGCTTAAAAAGCTACGTGTTCCAGAACTAAACAAGTACTTGAACCACCGCGGGCTGAGGCAGCATTTGAAAAGTAGCAAGAGTGAGACAGTAAAGGCAATTGTAAGACATTCATGCTTGCAGCAGAAGAGTCCTCTCAGAGCTGGCCAACCAATACTGAGAAATGCCAGGACATTGACACAAAATGACAACAGGGCAAGTGCTGACAGTAGTGAAAGGGACGAAAGTGACAATGATGAGTATGACAGTGATGCCATTGACTCTGGGGAAGAAGATGACTCAAGTGACGTCATTCTTGCATTCGTCAATTCAGATGAGGAAGATGCCAATGAGAGGCCAAATGCCACACGCTCAGGGCGAGCCATAACTAGGAGATCCGAAATTGACTTCTCTTTCTTTTGATTTGTTTTTTAAACAACAGCTCTCTGTCGTATAGAGATGGTAAATATTTTCTTCATAGTGAGCACAATAACTTGAAGTAGGGTGATAATAGAGAAATATTTAAAAAGTTGAAATCTAAATATTGTTTGTTCAATTGTTTTTTTTGGGGGGGGGGGTCATCCCAAAAAATGACCGCTATAAGGGGGGGCCATGTGAAAAAAATTAGTAAGCTGAGGGGGGGGGTCATGCGATTTTTAGATGGTGCTTCCCAAATCCCACCAGCCCCCCCTCCCTCATAAAAAATGAACGGTCCCTTACAGGTAACCGGCTTTTAATCGAACAAATACGGCAACTGTCGCTTTTCATGGTTGAAGATACTAAGCAAAACAATCTTTATTATTTCAATATTTATTTTAAAGGTAAAACAAAAACCCATTCAGGTTACTGCGAAAAATAAAATGGACGCCCTATGCAAAAGAAAACCGCTGCACGGCACGTTGGCTCTTGAATGGTTTTCTTTCTCACGAAATGTTTGAGAAACGCGTTTCACGCCGTGATTTTCATTGCAATTTTAAAATAACAAATTTTCGACTTCTCATTTTAGTGAGGAAAATTCATATTTTGGCGAAAAAACGTTTTCCCCGTGTTTTTCACTCAGACCCCGTGTTTCCCACCAGACCCCGTGTTTTCCATACCCCGTGTTTTCCAACCCCGTGTTTTCCACACCCCGCGTTTTTCCACACCCCGCGTTTTCCACACCCCGGCCCCCGGCCCCGCGTTTTAATTTCCACGTAGGGGCTTGCTTTCCGAGAAATCTAAAACCGTCCGTTGTACGCGGCCTACTTAAGTTAATTCAGTAGTTCCGTGTAAACAGCTTCTCTAATAACTGCAGTTTAATCAACATGACACGAGCGTGGGACAAAGAAAAATTCTGAGTCCCCGACAGGAATCGAACCCATGACCTCCCGAACACCGGGCGGGCGCTCTATCCACTGAGCTACGAGAACTCATGGACAGTAAGGTCATTTAACTGAGTTCATATATGATAGGTGTCCTGCATACTGCTAGGATCAACGCTATCGAATTCATCGTGAGTAGTGATAAGTTAATAAAGATGGTGAATTTTAAGCTCGGTAATGAAATGTGAAGGTGAATTAATCAACATGACACGAGCGTAATCAACATGACACGAGCGTTGTCCCACGCTCGTGTCATGTTGATTAATGTACCTTCACATTTCATTACCGAGCTTAAAATTCACCATCTTTATTAACTTATCACTACTCACGATGAATTCGATAGCGTTGATCTTAGCAGCATGCAGGACACCTATCATATATGAACTCAGTTAAATGACCTTGCTCTCCATGAGTTCTCGTAGCTCAGTGGATAGAGCGCCCGCCCGGTGTTCGGGAGGTCATGAGTTCGATTCCTGTTGGAGACTCAGAATTTTTCTTTGTCCCACGCTCGTGTCATGTTGATTAATTCAGCTTCCCATTTCATTGCCGAGCTTAAAATTCACCATCTTTATTAACTTATAACTGCAGTTTAGTTACGAAACCTCGGTAAGCAATAACCGTAGTAAACCTCTCTCGTGAAAACACGGCAACTGGTAGAATTTTAAACAATTTAAAGTTATCACCGCATCTCAAATCGCAGCTATCAGTAGACATATGAGTTATTTTGCAATTATCAATGAAACTTTTGACCAATTCAAAGTTATTACTGGAGGTCAAATCCGGCTATCAGTTAAAAAATTAGTCCTTTCTCAACTGACAGTGAAAATTAAGGGTTATGTCTGGATCTCAAATCTTGGCTATAAGTTATAAAATGCGTCATTTTTTAATCTCAGCTGTCAGTAAAGGCGCGCACATTTAATTTGTCAACATGGTCAACTGAAAGTTGAAATTTGGTTAATTCTCAGCTATCAGTTATATTATACCCCATCCAGAACCATTTCGATTCCTGTAAGGTACCCAAAATGGGTACAGTGTTCACGCATAAACACTTAATTACATTGAGATCATAGGTAATAAAAATTTTCAATAAACAGCTTAGGCACGGTTCAAACGTTACATGTCATTTTCAAACTTTACACGTGCCAAACCTAATATATACCAATTTGGGTCGACCCAAATAATTCAGTTCGGCAGTTGATTCAACGTGGGACCTAATTTAGTCGAACTAAATTGCAAAAGTGAACATAATACTTTTGTTAACGGCGGTTATCGCCGGACCAGAAAGGCGGGAAAATGTGGGAAAGACAGATTGTGGAGATGAAGATCTTGCTTTTCTTGCAAGTGCGATCAAGGAGGGCAGAAGAAGGCGACTCCAGTTGGTTAGCTTTAAACAACTGAAGACGAGTCTCAAATTTGGTTTGCCTTCGATTATTGGTTATTCCCAAAAGAACATAGCCGTTCCTCGTCCAGTTCTTTGTTGTCGTCGCGGTTTCTTCAAGATTCATTTATTTTGTTTTTTTTTTCTCGCAGTGCGCTACCGAACTGCCTGCTTTCAACACGCTACACTCACATCGTTTTCCATTAAATACCGCTTACACCGCATACAGAAGTGGTTTATGCACCTCAAGCAAGTACAATTCGTGCTGTCGAAGCAAGAGAAAACACATGTCTTCTCGATCTTCCCACCATTTTGTTCCAAAAGATCAAAACAACGTGTGCGCGCATGACAAAAGTAGGAAACGTGAAGAACTCTGGGTAAAACTAATTTATTTAATGTATTTAGAATGTATGCATTAGATTCGGCACATGTAAAAGTTCGACTTATGAACTGAACTCAGTCTCGACGTATGAACTGAACTCAGTCTTTTGCCGTTCTGTTCGACAAGCCCAGTCGAATAGAACGGCAGGTCGACCGGCCAAATACAAATCTGTTGAACCTAATTGATTCAAACGTCGAACTTTACATGTGCCGAATCTATTAATTAGATTCGGTACATGTAAAGTTCGACATTTGAACCGGGCCGTTTGAACAGAGGAGGATTTTCGCCTGTTGCTTCACTTCACCGAAGAAGTTGCAAAATAAAACAAGCAACAATTTTTATGCGTTGAAAAATTCTGAACCATTAAAGTTCGAAATTATATTTTTGTCGATGAAGCAAAATGCAGCAAATTCAGTCCGGGTGCTTAAGGCTCATTATATATTATACAGGAATAGGCACCGTACAAGGCAAAAAGAAAAGAAGAAAAAATAATTTCTTCCTACCGCACTACTTCTACAACGTAGCCGTTAAGCCCCGGCCAAACGATCGTAACATTTCAACGTAACATATCGCAACATTGTTGGGCGCAACATGTTACGCGCGTTTGGCCACCCTGTTGCGATGTGTTGCGACGTGTGGCGACATGTTGGATGTTGTTGGCTCAAATTTGAAACTGGTCAAAATTTCCATTCAACATTTGTGGATGTCGCATAATGTTGTAGTCGTTTGGCCAGGTTCGTGCAACGATGTTGCACCCAGGCATGCGCACTAGTTCGTGCAACATGTTGCACCCAACAATGCTGCGATATGTTGCGCTGATATGTTAAGATCGTTTGGCCGGAACTTTCAAATACAAATGTAGGATAAAAAGATGGCGACTGGTACAATTACCCATAACTCTCAGCCCACGAAACCTTTAACAAAGCTCACGAATAAAAGAAAGAAAGAAAGAAAAAAAAAACAAAACAAAAACAAAAACAAAAAAAAAACAGAAAAGTTCTAACATCTTCAAACCTTACGTATAATATGTTGTTAGCACAGGGACAAATATTGCTAAAATGTGGCTATCCTTAATTTTAATTTGCACTTTATGTGCCGTGTAAAGTTCACATGGTATTGTGGTAAAATGCACGCTCTTGTATAAAAAAAATAGCAGATCACCTTCCTGAGCGGTCAGCTGACAGTGATTTAAATATGAAGACAAAAACTTGGTGACTTGGTGATTGAATTATAAGAAAATAATTGAATTCGGTTATCGCAAAACACTGTATTGCGATTTGTCATTGTCTTGCAGATCAACTGTTTACCTCAGCCTTCGCCATCTTCAAATAATAGATCTGCCTGCCACTGACAAATCTCGATGAATTTCGCACCGGCCTCTTAATAAGCGAGTATGAATATAATAAGATCCCTGCATCTCATTTCAGCTCAGTTCGCGTAAGAATGGCAGCCGCAACATGTTGTCTCTCTTTCTCGCTTGCGTCTACACGCTATAGTGCTTTCCCACCCCTTTCCCTCTCCTTTTACACTTCCAACTCACTCCAGCGCAGTCGCATTTCTCATCTTTTACTCAGCGAGCGTGAGAGGGACTGTCCGCCGCGAATAGTATACTATTTTGCTCAACCTTGCCTATGGTGGCCCATTAGGACCATAGAGTTTTTATATCTTTCGTGTTTTTTTTTTTTTTTTTCTTAATTTTAGGTTTTTTTTTTTTTTCATTTATTTTCCGTTTCTTCTTTTTTTTTCTTCTTCTTTTTTTATTTTATCTCTCCAGATTTTAAAATTTTCTTACTGTAATTATCTTGCAAAAAAAATAATAAAATAAAATAAAAACAAGATAAAATAAAAGGTAAAAATATAAAATATAAAAAAAAGACGATTTTCTTTTTTTCAGAAATTAAAAAAAAAAAAATGCACGTGGCTCATGAGAGCCATAGGCCCACAGAGGCCATAGCGCATCGGACATTTCGACTTTAGATATCCCACAATGCACTTTGGGTTTGTGTTTATGCCATGTGCCATGTGCTAAACAATATCGGTGATTTTGCAAAATGTCCAAACGGAAAAAGCAGGATTGGGATGGGTTTAGAGCGAAAGTAGTCAAGAAACGAACAGGGAACAACAAAGCAGAGTCACCTGGATTGGAATTTCTAACAGTGTAACGCCTTTCCTCATTTGTTGAAGGCAAGTGCCAAAAATAGTCACGTATCCACTGACCATGGTTCCCCTCAATTGCGAAGCCACGTTCTAAAATATTAAAGAAGCATGCAAAACACACTTCCAGCTCACCGATATGGAGTGTGATTTGCTTGTTGGTGAGAGGGGACCATCCTTCACCGAGACAAGCCAAATAAAGAATTGGAAAGTGCTTCACATCAGATTTATCGAACCTGGTACTGCACCTCCCCACCTAAGGATATATCGAGTACCCCCCGGCTATTATCCGATCTTTGGGACAACTTCTCGGCTCATGTCTGACATAAGATAATTTTAATTAATCTTTCTATGGAAGAGGGAATTATTTCAACATGTCTTGCTTGAGTTAAAAGGCTTATGAAGGAACTAAAAAGTTGTGGTTTGCTCACGTTTGATATAAACGCATTCTTTCTCTGTGGCCTTTTAGGTTTTCCAACACCTCCTCTTTCTTCGAGTCCTTGTGGCTTCACCTCGGTCATCATGGCATATACTAGATTTCTGGGCACGCTCAAGCCATGAATTTCACGGATTTTCTGATACAAAGCTCTGTAGCCGAGTAGACTCCTGGGACCGTTCATCTCTTTCTCAACAGCTTCGCGTACATCGTAAATATCCACGCAAACTGGATGCCGAAATATTGAAGTCGACGAGTGAGAGTACGCGGGCTCCATGCATACATAGGATTCTTGATTTGAACTAAGTCTAAAATCTCCTTTCGGCGCAAAATTTGCCTCACATATTTAACCAAACCATCCCTCAAATTCTCATCTTCTTGCCAATCGCTGTTTCTGACTCTCGCGGCCATTTTGTCTTTCCCGCGAAATTTACTGTCTGTGCATTGTGGGATTTCTAAAGTCGAAATGTCTGATGGACTATGGCCTCTGTGGGCCAGGAGCCCATGGTCATGGGCTCCTGTGTGGGCCTATGGCCCTCATGGGCCACGTGCACTTTTTTTTTAAGGTAATTCCTCTGAAATAAAAGTGACAATAGAGTTTTGTTCAAACTTTGTCCACTGAATATTTGTCATATGATAACTTCAATTTTGAAATAAAAAAAGGGGGGGTGCCCATGCTCATTAAGGAGCAGTGAGGCATTGAAAATGCCCCATTTTGGCATCATTTAATGCTTATTATAAGAACGCATTCCCCGTAATTGTAACATCTTTGTAAGCCCGGGCTCATAAGAACACGCATTAAACTACAGTCAATACATTGTGTCGGACCACAAATAAACGTTTAATTTTGATTCAGACAGAAAGCTAAATCCTTGATTAAAAATTTGAACCAAATTTCTTGACGTGGTTACCGACTGCAAAATAGAAAAGACCACAGTGTATTTACTATTTTTCTTATTTATTCAATTTTCAGCAATAGAAATTAGATCAGTCTTTTCTCGCGCAAAGCTTATGATTAGTTGATTACAACGACTGGAAAAAAAATTGGGGTGCCCATGCTCGTTGGTGAGCTAGAGCCATTTTTCAACTGAAAGAGCTCAGTATTAAGGCAAATCCGTCATGTTTTCAATATGCGCGTGCACAAGCGCGCGCTTTTGACGCCATAAATTATGCGCAGTAAGGATGCGCAATGCAAATGTGAGGAATGACCGTAATTTCTAAGTAAAAAAATCGTCTTTTTTTATTGTGACTTTTTATTTTATTTTGTTTTTATTTTCTTTTTCTTTTTTTGCAAGATAATTACAGTAGAAAATTTTCAAAACCAGATAGATAAAATAAAAAAAAAGAAAGAATAAAAAGAAAAAAGAAGAAACGGAAAATAAAAGGAAAAAAAAAAACAACTAAAATTAAGAAAACAACAACAACAACAACAACAACAACAGGAAAGATATAAAAACTCTATGGCCCTAATGGGTCACCATACTTGTCCAACAGTTGTTAATGTATTTGTACGTGTACCTATGGAGCCTCGTTCTCAGAGGTTTTGTTTTTTAATTTCTAAAGGAAAATCGCCTTGGGAACGAATTTGGCGCCTATGCAAAGCGTAGATTTTTCCATTGCTTAAAAGCAATGACTCACTATACTCGACTCTGTCAAAAAGAATGTGTACTGAGCGAAGAATACTGCACATAGTCATCATCAACTTAATTCACTTGTTGCTTGTAGACTGATAAACTTTATTAAGCCATGCAGACCGCTGGGGTGGAAGGAGGAAGCGGAAAGTGCTATCGATGGCGCTGCGTTAACAATATACAACCTTCAATGTCTACGTAAAAACTATCAAGCTTTGCGACTTGCAAACCTTGAAGTTTCTATGGCAACCATATATTAACAATCACGGTTTTTTCCAAATTTGGGTGGAATCTGCTAGTTACAAGGTGTTGTACAGAAATTTAAAACTCAAGAAGGTTGAGGGGGCCAGGAGTTCTGTTCCCAACCCTCCTCCTGAATGGATTTGTACCTGTTGTGTGTGCAATTTCGATCCTAAAACCCAGGCCAGCCTGACCATCGTATTTTCTCCAGGCATTCTAGTGGAGGCGTTTATTAACTGAATCTTTACCTTGTAGATCCGTCAATTGTTTGGTCGAACATCAACAGTCTTGTTTTGTTTAGTTTTGTCTTTGTGGTTGCTTTAATACTTATTCCGGACCCGGAAACATCATCAAATAACAATCTCTTTCCCAGGGCTTTACCCTTTGAAATCACAGGGAAAGGCCCTGGGAACGAGGTTGATCAAATAACTAAGCTCAAAAGAATGTTTTCATCATAGTTGACGGCTTCCATGGATCTAAAACGCCATTACTTTCGATTCGTAAGTAGTCAGTAAAGCTTTAATGGAGGAAGCCTATAGAATACCGTGGTAGCACAAAGTCCTTACTCGTAAACCCGGCGTACATCCTAAGTGGGTTGAGTTTATAGTTAGTTCTCGCCTTGCTCCGAGGTGTTTTCTCCGCCTTCTCTTGTTTTTCTTTAACTCCCAATTGCAATTCAATTTGGAAACAGTGGACGAAGAGTCTCTCCGGGGGTTATACCACTACCAATTCCAATTAAACTTCAAGAGTATTTAATTTGTTAAAATTATAAATGCATCAACGGAATTGTTATTTTAATATCAATATTTAAATTAAGAGCTCCCCTCGTTTACACGATATATTTCTTAACGTGAACGCATTTTTCAAATGTTGTCACTAATTAGCGGTATTCTAATGTGCAATGAGGAGTTATTGTTTATATGGCTCAGAAAACCGAGTTAGAAAGCATAAAATAAATAAATAATAATAATGAAATAAGAATTTTCTCCAAAAGAAACAAGTCTGCAGCGTCGGCTATGGTTAATTCTGTTCAGTCTGAGCTGACGTAATTAATTGATTATATAAACACTACTATTGGTCAACATTTACCCAATCGGAGATTCACTGAACGCCTATAAATTAATAAGGAGATGTTTAATGACACCTTTCTAGTTATTATTTGTTGTTACATATTTACATGCGGCCTCCTTGTTGGTATCGAATACGCAACCGGTAAGGGTTCTCCAAAATAGGGAATCTCTGAAATCAGTGGGGGATCTCTAAAACGAAGAATCTCAAGAGTCAAAAGGGGAAGGAACACTTTTAAACAATTTCCTTTTAAACAATTTCCGCCATCTTAGAGATTCCCCGTCTGTTACTCGATCCTCTGATTTCCGGTTCCATCTATTACTAGAGTGTTTGATATTTGATGAGTTCCGGTACATTACAACACTCGACGAGGGGAGATCTGTGGAAAGCAGTGTCATTCATGCAATCACTGGTATATCGAAATGATATCGATGATAAGAATGAGACGTTTTATACTTCAATTTCCAGGTTTTGTTTGTTTTTTATTTTTTATTTAAAAAAAAATAAAATAAAATAAAAAAATAAAAAAACTTGTAGACAATGCGTGATAGGATTATTTTGAAGGTTGTACTTCCACCACGAATATTTAAAAGAGTTAAAATTACATTTGACGAGTGAAAATTCACGATATTACGAATGATATCAAGAGACTATGGTCCGATAGACTATGGTCATAGTCTCTCGATGATGTTAATTAATTCGAGCACGGTGTTCATGAAGATGGATGGCACGTGTATGATGTCAACGTACAGTACCACAGAAAGATGTTTATAGTTCATTGACTGTAGCGGACCTGAACAAACTGATAATGAAAAGTTTGAAAAGCTGGTTTAAAGCAGCTCAGTCACGGTATTTTGAGTTATTTTGGAAACCTGAAAATAGTAGTTTACTAAGATAGAAAAGCACCAAAGAGTTAATAATCAGTAAACCATAAAGGAACAAGGACGATTAAGGTAGGAGAAGATTAACACGGATATTACAAACGGCGAACTTGAAAAATTTAGGTGAAACTTTTCAAGATGCACAAGCCTTGACGTAGCTCCTAAAAAAGGGCTTTGCCAAATTAATCGCCAGTAGCCTGCAATACTGACAAACAAGACATCATCTGTTATACGAGATCAGTGACTTGTCTGGGGAGGCTTTCTCTTGTTGTAAACGTGGTACTTTATTTCAAACAAGTGCGTAATGGAAACATATTTCCTAAAAAGGCTGCTTTCAGTTTGTAAACACCGACAGTATCCGCTTTAGCTCACACTGTGTGGCGATGTAGTGTTACTATTGTTGTATAAGTAGCACATATTATATTTCACTGCTGTAATCGCACCAAGCTGCACGATATCAGAGAAAGCCGATTATTGTCATTGTTCCGACTTAAACTAATAAGAATTGCAAAACAGTGGAGTAGAAATTTTCGACGAACAAAAGTGAACTAATTATTGGACCTCTAATTTATTTATAAAGTTTTCTATGTTTTTTTTTTTTTTCGATTTACTGAAAATAAATCAACGTTTGGAGAACCATAAGCTACTTAATGGTAAAATAAATAAATATGAACAAATAAAGCTCTTCATTTCCGACTCCCTGAAGTAAAATTGTAAAAGAACAAATATATATGTGTGTTTCTTTTTTCAGGCGTGTCTAGTAGGCTTCTAATCATGAATTTTTACAGAAAGAATCACGTTTATACAATAGAAATTAAAACAATGTAATTCACCTTCCATTGAAAACTTTACAATTTAGATTCATATTTTCCTTGAGAGTGAGGTAAGCCTTGCGAGATCTGAAGATTACGTTTTACCGCACAGGTACAATAAACATGTTGAGAAGGCGCGGCGTGCTTTAGTGATATTTTGTGTTAAAGCGAGGCTATACGTGGCGTTTGAAGTAAAAAAAAAGGATAATAATAATGTATTCGTTTATTAGCGTTGAAAGATCTTGACGTAAAGTAAAGCTCAAATTTGATTAACCCATATTTTTTAAATGAATTTAAAAGGAGTGAAAAAACAACTCCCTAAAAGGGAAAACCAGGTTTTAAAACCTGGCATCGCGCGCGGACCAACTCCCGCGCGCGACTCATGACGCATGCGCCTAATTTGCATTACGTCACGAGTCACTCAAATTGTGC
Organism: Orbicella franksi; assembly: GCF_964199315.1. Taxonomy (NCBI): domain Eukaryota; kingdom Metazoa; phylum Cnidaria; class Anthozoa; order Scleractinia; family Merulinidae; genus Orbicella; species Orbicella franksi. The sequence continues at coordinate 14,761,440 of NC_138152.1, read as the reverse complement.
AACTGCTTAAAATATTTCCTTGCCACGGCGTGTAGTCCCTTACTTCTGTTTGCCTTCCGTGTGGAAGAAGAGTTCAGTAGTGCAGCAAGATTTCAATGTGGAGATTCAATCTTGTAAGTTAAGGTTTATTCAAGTGTGCTTGGTCACAGAATGGCTTGGCGATTCGCATGTCAGTGCAAGAGCTAGTTTCGTCGTTCGCATCGATAGCAACCCTTTCTTTACTAACGAATTTATTCATCAACCGGTCGACGTCTCCCTTTGCCAAGGCTTAGGCTCTCACGAGACTCCCTCGATTCTTGGGACTGAGTTCAAACGCGTTAACGAGGAGCGTGTTCTCATTTAACAGACTCAAATCTGTTTCGGTTTTCACAGGTCTACGGCAGTCGCGCACACACTTTTATGGAGTTCATCATCGACAGTGGAGATTGGTGTCAGGCACAACACGAGTGAGGCGCTGGCGAGTTTCCGTTGAATGGGTTAACCTACATCACTTAAAGCACGGCTAGGAACAGCGAATTTTACTGAACCTTGGTAGAAATCAAATTTGTAAGAAATAGAATTAATGACAGACATGAAAATGCCTTCTGGAACCCGAGTACCTAATAACCAAGGGAGATCCTTACATGGACCTGGCCCTGTTATGGTGGAGCATAAGAACATGAAGTTTTTGATCACAGATCGTCCCACGGACGCGACTTTGCCACGTTATTTAGAGGTAAATGCCTTTCCCAGAGGTTAAACGGTCTTCTCACCGAAGTGAAACTGACAGAACGATGCGTTTTCTTTCAGGATCTCAAGAAATACGACGCTCATATTGTTGTGAGGGTGTGCGAACCGACGTACAGCGTGGATTTATTGAAGAAGCAAGGAATAGATGTTTTGGTAAGCTAAGTTAAATTGATTCCTTAATGTTTCATTTTTAGACGCGGTATTGAACCTAAATTTGGAAGCGAAAGAAATATTGGCATAGGAATAGATACGATTTTGTGGGGGAAGTAATCGATTGCGCTGAGTCGGCGTGGCCATTTTGTCTTTGATTTTCGTGTTCTCATGCGTTTGCAATGCTAATTTCTGGAGTTTGTTTAATGTTGGCGGTAAAATCCTACTTAGTTATTCTGATCTCTTATGGTTTTCCCTGTACTCGATCATTTCTATAAATATCCCCATTGAATGCCTCTCGAATTTGCACCGAAATGAACATCAGATGAAACGAACAACCCCTATTTAAATCGAAACTGAAGTGTTGGCATATTTGAAGTCTGTGGGATCGCCACCGGCACACTGTCACATTTTTCGTAGCTTTTGACACGATATATGTGTTTTTTTCCTTGTACAACTCGCTAGCTCAATTTCTAGTAATTTCCCCCGTGTTTCTGGAAGGTTCTTTTGGATGTTTGCCTCCAAAAATTTAGTATTTTGTAATCGATCATTTTCGCAAACCTGCTTTACCGGCTTCGGACAACAGACTTGCAAAACATGGTAAAAGAGTTGTCAAACAAGATTTACATGCCGGCTGTTATAAGGCCGGGGAAACTGTCGATCGATTCGTTTACTTTCTCGATTTTGAAAGCTCTATAATAACGAGTTCTGCGTTCATATTCGTTGATGACATTTCACAGGATAATTCGGTTTTAAACATGGGCAATAGTTCATTTACTGTACAAGCACTTGTGATAGTCTTGTGACCTAAATATTTATTATTAGCTATTCGAGCGTAATTAAACGCGAAAATTTAAAGCTAAAAGGAATCTGTTTTTGAATGTAGCACTTTGTGACTTTACTTACTAGCTACAAGTACCACAGTACCAGTTTCTAAACAGAGTTATCCTACAGTCTTGTGAACCACTGAAATTTATTTTCTGGTTTTTCTAGTATACCCAATCATGGTTTACAAACTGTCTAATGTATTTAAACTGCTTCGATATTAACATATAAGGAAGTTTTTGATGTTTTGCACTACCACATTACTGCACATATCAAGCAGATGTGCATTGTGTTTACAGTAGATGTGGTTTTTGCCTCAAGATCGTCATGTTTATAAAAAAAGAAAAAAAAATCCAAACATTCTTTTCATGCTTCCTCCTGTTTAACGGAAGTTGTTATTTGCTAACGTTAAGTTTAATGCGGAAATTATCACTGTGTCAGCCTTTTACATACCAAGCTGCCAATTATAACATTTGCAAAATATTTATCAAATTTTCAATTGGGGAAGATTGAAAAGTAGACTATAGCACTCTCGACAGGACTGCTAAACTGCTCTCCTATAAATAATAATATTTGTCTGGGTATTTTGTGAGAACAGTGTTGAAGAAATCCTGTTCTGCTCAAGCAAGGGAGATGATATACATGTAAAACTAAAAGGAATTGATTCAGTCTTCTTTTTTTCCTCCATTCTCTTATCTTCTTTTTCTTGCAGCTCTCTCTCTCTCTCACACTCTCTTTTTTTTTATCCCTTGGAGTGATTTTATGGCATTTAGGAGTCATGAAATCAAAGTGCACATGGGTGATTTTGTTCAAAGTTTTGACATGGTTTTCATTAATCCAGTCATACATGTATCTAAATGACAATGATGGATTTTGATTCCATTAAGGGCCAGGCACCAGGGAAATTAACTGACTGTGAGGTTGATATTGCCTGTCTGGTCTGACCATCTAGAGGAAGGTTTTTCTTAAAAGGAAGTTCAGTTCAACAAATTTTGACTGCCTGTGAAAACCTATTGTCTTCCTGCTGAAATTGGCAATGAAACTCCTGGGTTTGGCTGTGAAAACAAACAGGGCCACTTGAAAGAACTGATTGATAGATTTCATTGAAATGGTTCCCCACAAGGATTTCATTGACATCTGCTTATGTGATGTTTGAAAAGATTTAAAAACTGTTCATTTTTGGAAAAAAGGCAAAACTTTTGCAATAGTGCATTTTTGTTGTCATGAATACAGATAGGGAGAAATATTTTACCCTTCACTCTTTTGAAGTATTTTGTTTTGGTATCTGCTGTGCATAAAGCATGTCATTTTACATGAAGCACATTGTCTGAGAGTACAAAGCTTTGGAATGATGCCAATTTACATGAATTTTCTGACATGCAAAGGGATTTCCTCACAGCATAATTGTTGGTTTTCTAAACAGGAAGTCGTACAAAGTTTTCATTATTTAAATCATAAGGACCAATTCAAGGAAGTGATGGATTGGAAAGTAGAGAAAAACACTTGAGAATTGCTTTTGATTTTTCTCTACACTTTTTCAGCTTCCCCCAATATTCTCATGTCCTTTTACTTGTAAAAAGCACTACAATGTTAATTAGATTTTTCGATGTTTTAAGGTGTCAGTTATTAAAGAAATCAGTAAGAATGAAATAAGCAGAAATGAATAAGCAAAATGAATGAGCATTACTTAGCAAAGAGCAAAGCAACATTCTTTAGGAATGCGGTACTTAAATGTATTCTTTAAAATGCCTGTTAGTTTTTCATCTTTCGTATTGCACATATTCAAGGGTGGCACCTGAACTTTAGAATCAAGGGCAGGGGATTTTCAAGTCAATAGTTATGATATTTACAGTATTATATTTGTATTTGTGTTGACGAGTGGTTGATATGTACATGTAAGTTAAAGCAAATTTGCAAGTTCCGTGCAAACGTGTGTTTGTGACCAGTTGTTTTGATTTTCTGCAGGACTGGGCCTTTGATGATGGTGCAGCACCACCTAAAGAAGTAGTCGAGGGCTGGCTGCAGTTGCTAAAAAAGAAGTTTAAAGAAAAACCAGGATCTTGCATTGCTGTGCATTGTGTGGCAGGCCTTGGCAGGTTAGTTTGGTTCCTTTTTGCTGACAATATATACTAGACCTTGAGATAAGCAACTGCTCTCTGTTTTCTCAGTCTGTCAGCATGAGATTAAATACATACACATGTACAAATGTAAACAAGACTAATACCCACAACTGTGCAGGTACTGACTTGCCAATTCATCTCGATGTTTTCAAGAGATTTTTGCTCTGAGTGACTTTTTTAATATTTCTTTGGACACAGACTAGTAATTAGATCTAATTATCTTTAGGTACACTTTGAATATTTTCCAAGTACTAAATACATTTTCTAGGTCTTTGAACAGCATTTACCAGGCACCCTGAGTGCTACCTTGATCACGAATTGTCACTGAAAAATGGTCTGAATTCCTGATATCCATTATCCATTACTTTTATACGAAGAAATCACTCAGGTGTATTTGACTTGGAAACAGTTTGCATATGCATCCACATGTACATGTATACTTACATGTACATGCATATTTGATTCTTGCAAGCAACAAGAAAATTCTTATCATTTACTGTTGTATCAGCTTTGTCAAAAGAGGCCAATAAATAGCAAAAATCAACATCTACATGTACTTCACAATCTTGGGCAGCAACTCCACTGAGATATTTATCTGATTCAACAGAAATAGATGGCAAATAAGTTGGCTTTCAACAACAAAGCCACCCACACTGTACTTCAAACTATATGACAACCCTGTAAATAGTAAAGGTGACACATGGATTTTATTTATTGTACACAGAGCACCAGTCCTTGTAGCACTGGCTCTTATTGAAAGTGGAATGAAGTATGAAGATGCTGTGGAATTTATCAGAAGGTACATGTACATGTATATGTCTGGATTTATAAAAACATTGTTAAAGAAATCAAGCATCAAGGTAGAAAATATAAAAATTAAAAGGAATGTTGCTCTTTTTTTCCCTCGACTTTCTTATCTTCCCTTTCTTGCTCTCCTCTCTCCATTTTTTATTATTGTTATTATTATTTTTCATTGCATGGAGTGATTAAGGCCTTTTGGAGTTGTGAAGTCATACAATGTAGTGCATATGCAGGGCTGTAGTTGCCAGTAGCCTTGTTCTCCACACCTCTAGCAAACTTGTAGCTTTAATTGTGTGGCAGGTGTCTGAAGGGGAGGGCAAGGGGAAAAATGAGAGCATGAAGCACGTGAGCATCCATCCTTGAAGCGTGCTCTATCCTCCACACTCATTTTGACCCTTCCCTCCCCTTCTATGGCCTGCCACGCAGGCTAGCAAACTTGCTACTTTGTGGTTGAATTATATCAACAATGGGCAATTTTGCTCGTAGCATCAAAGGAATATCAAGCATACTCAGCTGTAACAGTTGTTACGGGTTACTGTATGACCCTTAATGACAGCCCTGCATATGGCTGTTTTGGTGCAAAGTCTAATGTGGCTTTCATAAGTTTAGCCATACATGTAATCTGAGTATTAAGCCTTTTTAGGCAGTGGAAAAGAATCCCTTCCCAGAGGGAGTAGGAACACACGTACTCCTGGTTGCTTCATGCTACAGAAACTGGGATAAGCTCCAGTAGTATGGACCACTTGTTTGCTTTATCTACATGTACATGTACATGTATGTAATTCAGTTCTATCATTTCTCTCTCTCTCTTCTTAATTTTGCAGGAGAAGACGAGGGGCAATTAATGCTAAACAACTAAGTTATCTTGAGCAGTACAAGCCTTCAAAACTGCTTAGGGAGAAAGGAGGAGCCAATTGTTGCATCCAGTAAGGCACAGGCAGCATTTAACCTTGACAACAAGAAGTAAAAATGCTGTCAATTAATTAATGTACGTGTTTTATTGTAAGGGAAGATTTCTGGATAAGTTATTTTTAGGGCTTGACTATGGAATTCTGAAGAGCCTTTTAAATAGCAGCAGATGTTTTTTCTGTCTAAGTGACCAGATGTCTATGTAGTTAGAACAGTGAAAGCAATGAATTTCTTTTCTTTGTCCATTTTTTTTTTTTTATATAATAATTCGACGAACACAGAGAAGATGGTTGCCACGTGAGACTCAAATTATTATTTTAGGCGAGCTGATGGAGGCAGCTCTGTTCTAGGAGCAAAAACAGCCGCATCTACGAAGCTTTGTGACAGGTTCAATAATACAGGAATGTAAGGCAAAAAAATCATAATAAAGCAGGGGAATTTCATAAAACAGAACATGGTCAATAAATTTGATAAAATTGGATGAACATCTAGTGTGAACTGTTTTCTTTTTTCTCATACTTGGCAAGTAAATAAATTTTTATAGAGAAGACATGTAGTAACTGTCAGCTTGTAAATTAAAACATGTTTAGCAGCAGTTATCAACTGATTCAATCCTCCACCCAGGGTGTGCCTAGTCACCAATTTCTTGTTCTCCACGACAGTTTATTATAGGCTGTCAGGTTATGACAGTGTATGATCTAATCAGCTAAGAAAAAGGCTAATTCTTCCACAGAGACTTGTGTAAATTGCAGTGCTGAATGGACGTTTAGATCACTGCATCTTTCAATAGTAAACTGCCAATTAACAGTTGCATTTTACTTTGCTGTCTGTCAGATGTCATCAAAACATCAGAACAAAAAAAAAATGACCTTAATGAATTGAAAAAAGCTCATCTCTACATGTAAGTTGAGATTGGTGATTACTGGCAATACAGTTATTTGATTATTTTTTTTACGGGCTTATTTCATTTACGTATTGCCATAATAATTATTATGATTGACAGCAGTATAATGTGTAGCTGTTACAGGTAGGTTTTTAACTTTGAGGCTTTGCATTATTGCAAAGTGCAGTGCCACTATTTTTTCCTTCAGTTCCAAGCTGAGAATATCTAATTTCGTTATGCTCAGTATTACATAATAGTTTGAATTATTTTTCCTGAGTTATTTATTAGATTATGAGAATTTAAGACTAGAAGACAACATGATTGTACAGCTGTACCTATTTTTTCTTCTCTTTGTGTAGTTGGAAGGGAGATTTTACGTGTAGCATGCTGGGGATGACCATTCTATTACCAACTTGGATTTTTACTGCCTTTTTGTTTTGTAAGAATACTGACCATCTTAACTTCAAGCAAAAGTGGCAAAATAATGTTCTTGCCTAGACTAGGTGTCCATGTACATCTGTTGGAGGTTTTAACTGTATGCTGTTTTTTTTTTTTTTTTTTTTTCATCATTTCTCTTACAATGCGACTACTCCGACCAACACTAGTTAAGCAAATTCTTTGCAAATTGACCACTGGCAGTTTAGAAACTTGTGTTAAAATAGTTACTAATCAAAATAAGCACAGATCTGGGACCTCTGTAATGCACAGCTTGATTTCTAACATAATTTGTCAGAAAACTATTGTTAACATCTCCAATTTTCACTAAATTTTGTTGGGCAGCCTTGGAAGGAGTAAGACGCACCGTAAAAAGTGTTTCCATTTTAACAGTATTTGTGTAGTTTCGTTAACAGTTACGTGTACATGTTACAGGCACACCAGTTAGTAATATTATTGAGGTACCCAATTCCACTTGGAAATCTGCATTTTCTCAAAGAATAACCGGGAGCAATGT
>NC_138152.1:14739071-14749071 GCF_964199315.1 Orbicella franksi | reverse complement strand
TAACATTCCACCTCTAGTACTGAAAACAAAATCAACAAACAACAGAGTTAAAGGAGAAGGTCACTCCAAAAAACTGTGTATTTTTTTCCATCACCAATCAAAAGTTCACATTGAGTTGAGTTACTCACCATTGTTTTCGCTTCTGAAGTGGATGCGATCCCAATGAAAAAGAAGTGAAAAGTTGGACACTGGGAGCCGCCATTTTGAAAGGATCTTGAAGGCCAGGCCCCATATCCGTGACGTCATTCCGTCCGAGAGTGTGTTTGTTCTTTTGAGCTTTAGTATGGCTGCTCTTGAAGCCAGAACGTGCTAGTGATTCCGCGGGAGATAACAATCAAGCTGAATTGAATGATCGGTTGGAAAATGCTCTGTGGTGTACTTGGGAGAGATGTGCAACCATGCAGACGCAAAAAGAATGTGTTTGTTGCCGAGAACAGCCGGAGTAGGTCACCAAGATGAAAGGTACATTTTGCAGTACAGTTGCAATGGACGCAGTTAGTGGAAGAGGAGGTTTATTTTTAATTGTAAATTGCTCTCAGAATTGAACTGGTGGCTTAAATAAATCCCCAGTTTAGTGCTTTTGATCTGATTTGTCGTCATTTTTATATTACTGGCGGTTCAATGTGGAGGGAGTTCAAACTGACGAGTTTTCAATGGTGTGTTTAAATCGGGCGGATGCTTTCCACCTCACAAGTCTGTGTTTTTACTTATGAGATTTGGATACTTTCTGCTCGTGCTCGTACGTGTTTGCCTAGGTTTCTTTACACTTATGGACTATGTGGACTCTTGTGAAATACGCAGTGACTTTACATGCAAGATGCGAAGTGAAATCGACGTCTTTGACGTGAAATGTGAAATTGACGACATTCCTTATCAGTACCTAAAAGTTTTTTGAGAGAATTGTTATTTGTCTCAGTATTGGAAAGCTAAGCATATGTAATAAATTTTGGATAGAAGAAAAAAGTATATACAACTTTCACATGCGTAAACCAGCGGAAGGACAATTGACTCTGCAAGTGTGTTTCTCGTATCGCATGTGTCGTGTTTACTGGCATCGTTACTTGACAAAGCATGCAGTAAGATTACGGCTTCATTTCTTTACTGTAGCACAGCTTTCATTAGCAACTGTAATTCCCAAAAATAATGTGAATGAAATAAAAAAAATGTCCTTAATTAATAATGAATTGTGTTGATAAAATTGAAAACAAATTGCAACACATTTCAGACAAAATATTATTTACATGTGGATATGGGATTTCGCTATAGCAGAAGCTTGTTATCGGTAATTGTCGATATTTTGATAGGACTAATGTACAATTGACTACTCCTTCCGATGTATTTCAAATCAAATTAGACAGCATTTAAAATTTGTAAGTATTTTAATTCATCCCTGGCTGTCAAGGCCGATTATTAAACACGCTCTAAGTTTTCGGCTCACACAAAAGATTTATAATTGAAACAAATGCTTTTTTGATAAAAGAAAGCCGAAGGGGGTTAGTCTGACATGTAATTTTTAAGAAATCTGCGGGGCATTTGAAGTTCCCACAGCACCCTAAGAAATTTAATAAATTCACCCAAAAAGATGCGTGCAGTCGCTATGCATCAATGAACACGAAAACACGAAAAACCTTGTGCCAGTCTACAAAAAATAATGAATCAAAGCTTTCAACATGGAAGCTTTTTTATAAATACTGGTAAGACTGGTAAATGAAGAATAGAATTTCATTCAGCCATTTTCCCTGTTATTATAGAAAAAAAAAGCGGCAAACTCATATATACATGCAAAACCCGTGATTCACGCCGTTTTAGCGTCTTTTCGTGAAAATATGTTAAGCCTGAAGGGTTGAAAATTTTTGGCGACTAAAAGAGTTGTGCTGGTGACCAAACCTGAAAACTTAGGGGCCAGCTGGCCCCAAGGTTTTTTCTTGAAATTCGAGTCCCCGTTCAGCGAGGAGCTTCAATTTCTTGCGCAGGAATAATACTTACCAAATCAAGTCAATGACAGTTCTGCTGAGCAAAAATATTTTTAACAAATGAAAAGTATAACTGATAGCTACCTCTTTTCGTTCCTTGCAATGCGCTGTTCGCTTGCAATGCGTGCCTTTACAGAGGCCTTCCGTTGAAAAATTGTCGGAAAGCATTTTTCAATGACCTACTTCTTGTGTTTCCATCCACAAGCTCAAATCGGCATTCAGTTTTGAAACAGTTGTCTGTGAAATGCTTGTTGCACACATACACATTTTTGAGTTTTTTTGGCATGAATCTCTCATCCCAACGTAGCTGTTCGAACCACTTCTTTGGCAATTTTTTGTTCTTCACAGGCAAATTAAGGAAAGTTACTCCTCTTTCCCTAACCTTTTCGGTTCGGGTTTTACAGCCTGGGGCTCAACATTTTAGCTCACAACTGAATAAACGAATTTAGAACAGAAAAGGAGAGCTTTAGCCTTTGAGCTTTGCATAATTTCGGACTGAATGACGTCACGGACATGTGGCCTGGCCTTCAAGATCCTTTCAAAATGGTGGCTGCCAGTGTCGAACTTTTCACTTCTTTTTCATTGTGACCGCATCCACTTCAGAAGCTAAAACAACGGTGAGTAATTCAACTCAATGTGAACTTTTCATTGGTGACAGAAAAAAATACACTGTTTTTGGAGTTGAATACAAAAAAAAAATACTCTCAGTTCAGTATCATTTAATAACATTTTCCTTCACCTTATTTCTGCTTCATGCAATATCATTCACTGACACCACTGACACTAGAACATTATCAGCATTCTGACAACTCTGAACCCTTAAGCATTCAAGACTTAACATATTAAAACCACTTCAAATAATCAGTGAAAAAATAATAATTAAAAAAATAATACGTAAAAATAATTAACTATATTAACTTAACAAATGATTTTATATGTGAAACTTACACCCTCAGATCTAATAGATGTAAATGTGTATCAAAAAATAATGATAAATAAACGAATAAAGTAATAAAAATAAAGGCATTTTCTCAACTTACCCAGGGTGCCCAGGTAATCTATCTCCATCGCCATATCCAAATGGTCCAACAGGTGGAGCCCTGAGCAGACAAATACTGTAGATTACATTAATTTGTAGACCAAAGTTCAAATACTGTAGGTCTGCATTCACGGATAGTCTGACACATCTAACTCGGCAATTAACTCCCTATAAGTATACATGCAAATTTTACAGTTCAGTGTTTGTCCTTCAAAGGAAAATCTGGTACACATTGTATATCTGGCAATAGATTTCAGACAAGTTACATGTATCTAAATTTATAACATAAAAGGATGTGCAACAGACATCACGTTAAAATTATGGATATTAATTAATAGGTAGATGGGTGAAAGGGATAAGACTAACAAAAGAATAGTCAAAAGTTCTATATTTATTATTCATGTACATGTGGTTATAAATTATATAATTATATTATTTGTAGTCTTTTTTTACCATTCCCCATGAAAGTCTGGAGGTCTACGGGGAGGAATTCTTAATGGATCATCATCTATCAATCTGCTTGGTTGCTCCCTACAAGAAAAACAAAACGTATTTATGCAAATGAATATATGAAAGATCATATATTTGAACTGCAGAGAAAGATATGAAGATATGATTGATCATTGCAGTTATGCACACTACTTAAGCAGTAAATGTTGAAACGACCGTCAATAAGATGTAAAATTTGTATAACTCGAGTAAGAAAATTACTTCTGATCATTGCTATCAGCTGGGACCAGGCCAATATCTAGTAATCATTAATTTTTAATTTGCACTGCTCTGCAAATTAATGCAGGGGCATTCAGTTCTCAGTCACAATTGATTGCATAAAAGTTTGTCAGAGCAATTACAGATTTACACTACTCCTGATAATTGAAAATGTTTTAATGGTACCCATCATCTTAAAAGCTTGTGCAATTTTTAGTGAGTTTAACTTTTTGATAAGCAAATTATTCAAATGGAGGGTAGGTCCCAATTGACAGCAAAGCAGGATATAAGCAAGTGAGTGTGGGCAAAATGCAGATAGAGGCGGGTAACTTTGGCAAACTCCCACGGGTCACCTTCCCCTGGCACCTGGCACACTGAATTCTCAGTAAGTAATAGGTGAACTTACCTGGACACAGGGCCCATCATGAACCAAGAGGCAGGTGGGAGAGGGGAAACCAAGGCCAAAAGCGACAAAGCTATGTAAAGCAAGACCATGAGGGCAGAACTACACCGCCATGACTCTACTATGCATGCCCAAGGCGATCATCCACTGGCCAACAGCAGATCTCCCAGTTAACTCTGATTATTGATAGTCTCATTTAAATTTAAGTATCACTTGCAGTGCAAATCTTTAATAGCAAGTCCTTTATGTGATCACCTCCATGTACATGTAATACTTAATATAAACTCACTAAAACATTGAACCCCCAAGTTTTATGACTTGCATAAAGACATAACCTGACAAGCTGTTTTTAGCTTGCACCATCAGGCACTAAAATGGTTACATATGACAAGCCTCATTTTGTTCCTCACCAACCTTTGATTGTCTGTTCTAGTCCCCGTTCTTTCCTCTTGAGAACCTGCTCTGCTTGAGCCTGAGGTAAATTTGTCCACAACATCTCTAAAAATCTTTGTTTTTAACCGATCAAGCTCTCTGAAGATACTACGATCAGTGAAAAAAAAAACGGACAGATCAGGTTTCGGGCCTATGGCCCTAGTATAGATTTATTTATAACTTTACTGCAAGTACTAATAATAAAAATAAAAAATCCTATAAAAATTATAGGAACTTGTTTTATTTAACATCGCTGTTGTTTGACAATACATGCAACTTCTGCCTGTTTCACTAGAATTTAAGTGTAGATACTGAAAACCCAGGAAGGATGGGGTACTTGACCCCGAGGGTTTGGAATCCTGACCCTGTTTTAGACAACAATAATCTAACAATACTACCCAGCCCCAAAACATACCCATTCCAGCAGAATGTCCACCTACAAGTACTGTGTAGGCCACAAAAGGGAGTAACACCCCCCTTGAGAGGAGGAGCTGGGAGGGGGGGTTGAAATAGACTGACAAGACTGTACAATGTATGTACATGTAGGCCCATTTGCTCAAAGCACTGTGGTTGAGCTACATGTAACCCAGATTTAGCATGAATTTCATATACTGTTGTGTTGCAACCTAGCTGTTCTTCTTTATTTTGTTTATCCTTCATTTCTATCTTTCACCAATATGTCTAAATCCACAAAGCATGAGGTGAGGAATTCAAGAATCTTAATCAAGAGATATTAGCGCATGAAAATGTGATGGGTTTTTGAAAAACCAGCTTTTGGATAAGAAGTGATGAGAGAAAAGTGTACTTAGTCTGGTAATAAAAAATGCAAATAATTTACACATATTCAACACTTAGACTGAAAAAATTCGTACTTAATGCCTTACTTGTATAAATATATGCCTGAAAACTAGTGAACTAAAGGTGCTAGCATTATATCGTACTTGATTTAAACTTGTAAATCACCATTACACTGAACTTACCTATCTATCTGCTGGGAACCAGGCTGCATAGAGCTGTAATCAACTGTCATGGATGTGTACTTATCAACATCAAGATCTGTATCATGCATTTTAGATTCATCTTCTTCCTGTAAAACATGATTACAGTACACAAGTAAGGTCATTATAAAATGTACCTGTCAAGAGGAAGCTTGGGGGGAGAAACCCCTTGAAAAAATCTTGAATTGAGCTGTTTAAGTTAAAGTGTGGCAAGAGTGAAGGTTTGGTAAGTGACACAAGATATCAGTGACATCATCTATTGTTCTGAATATCTTAGCATGTTTGAAGTGTCTGTGAAGAGGATTTACATAAAGTTTTGAACAATTAGGAGATTTATACTAAAACAATTAGATTATTTGCTGTCAATTTCTATTCGTGACAGTTGACTATAACGTGATAGAAATCTTGAGCTCATAATCTAATTGTTTAATAGAAACAAGACTTTTAACCAATCACCGCGTGCATTTTCTTTGGGCTGTTTTTCAATCAAGACAAAGGTGACTACATGCGTGTGCTGAGGGAGGGAGGGAGGAGGGAGGGGGAGGGAGGGAGAGGCACATATTGCATTTGTCAGCTAATGTCCATACAAATACACTTTAGTACTATTAACGAATACACACCATTAGATACAGCATCAATTTATCCCCCAATCTCAAGGCTTTAAAAATGAAAACAGAACTCAAGTTTCCTCTCCGGTACTGAAGAGCATAAACATCGTCAAGGCTATTCCAGTCTGGTGGAAGAGTCTCTCCGAAATCACATTCTTGCTGTGCATTCCTCTGTGGAAAAAAAACGTAAAATAGAGTTTGAAACCTCATTGCAAATTAAAATATGCTCAATTAGTCATAGTTGTAAGCTTATCTTGAGTTTGACATAGCAATGACGACAGCATTTTTGCAACTTGAGCGTTTTCCAGCTCGTGTTTTTGTGCAGCTGTTCACTGAATAGTACTACAATATAACCTCACCTCCTCTCCGGAATTAATGCAACGGAATCCTCTCTCGACAAGACAAGCATGCACAGCAAGAATAACGGCGTCAAACTTGCTTCTGAGCCTGTATAAACGAAGAAGATTGTTTAGTTTCACTTCCGCCATCTTGCCGATTACAATTTCCTTCCCAGGTTCTAGCGCGCTTGCTTAGCATCCGCGCCAGCCACCGAAAAGCGCGGGAAACTTCAAGTACTTTTGCAAGGTTCTTTTTATCAAGATTCCACGAAAAGTTCTGAGTTTTTACCATAAATGAATAGCTATCTAGTCTTAACTAATATTTTCCTAATCGAGCGTGGACAATGGAGTGAAACTGAGTAAAGCTAAGGATGAAGCTGAGGTAAGGCAACAAATGTAAAACCAGTGAAGACTGGCTCGATTGAATTTCAGTCAAGCTCCGCCATTTTTTACACAAACCATATCATCGCTTCCACGACGGATGTTAGTACAGTATTCAGCCTATACAAAGCTCACGATATGAATTCCAGAGAAGACGAGAAGAGGAAGAAGGAAAGTATTTGCTTTGGTAAGCTCTGTAAGTTTAATTTCTCATGAACCCACATAAGAGAAAACTTCTTCTCACAACAATATTTTATACCCGACAGCAGCGGTCCCGACACTTTGTGGTTTAAGATGATTTCCAGTCCGTACTGCGCAGTCTCAGCGCCCTAATGTTTATAAACATAAAAACCCTCACTCGATAGAACATTTGCGAATCGATGTTATTCGTTACGAACCACATACCTTATCTTTGAGGCCTTTCAAATTTTTTTTCCAACTGCTTCATTAATTTTTACAGCTGCAAAGTTGTTTCATCAAGTGATACGAAAAAAAAAAAAAAAAAGGAACATAAGGCTTCGTGTGGATTCCCGTCCATAATGGCGGTTGACAGGAAACTTTGAATTTACTTCATGTAAGTAGTTGCGAAAAGTTCACATTTCGTGACGTCACGTATGAAACAAAACAAAAATGTAAACAAACTCTCGAGAGTGTGCAGTACAGACTAGAAATCTTTAATAGATATCACCAACACCTGTAATAGAGGACCCTAGCGTGTTCTTAGATCAGTGAATTTCATATGACGAGCACTACGTAATGGTCTCTAGTTGTATGAGCAAACTGATCCAGATAAATAGAATTAATCATCTGCTTGACAGAAAGAAAAGCGCTCGCGGATCGTTGGCGATCGTGGGGGAGTTTCGGGGGATTTTGGTTGAACCCCCTAAATGAGACATTATAACACGCTGGTTTGGCCTAGAATGCGGGAAATCCCAATTCCGAGAACCTTGATCATATTGAAAATTTTCCTGGGGGATGATGCCAGCCCTGACCCCCGCCAAGGGGAGCGCCTTCGCCGGACCACACCTCGAACCCTTCTCTCTAAAAACCTGTATCCGCCTCGGAAAGCGCTCATGTTAATGATTAATAGGTTTGTTTTTAGCAGGCTTTTTATTCCTCTTTGGTTTGGAGTTATACTTCTGTGACTAACAGTGTTATCTACAAGCTTCAGCTTGTTCAAAATTTTTCAGCAAGGATTGTTTTGGATCTCCGGTAATATGATCATATCTCTGTAGATTTGAGATCACTCCAGAGTCGATGACAAAATATCAAACAATGACTTATGGTCAACGATAAAGTTATAATGCATAAATGTTTTAATAGACTGTTACCTAGCCATTAGTCAGACAAATTTTGTACTCGGACTAATAACCAGGACAGACAGACAAGATTGTCGCCGCTCTATACTTCACTAAATTGCTTTTATCAATCAACTATGATGAAATGTTCACTACCAATTAACTCTCTTTAGATTTGTCGGAAGAAGTGCAGAGAGAACTTTTGACTTCTCTGGATGAATCAAGCAGCTTTGACGAAGATTGGACGAATGGAAAGGTATGCAATTACATGTAACTTTGATCGTTTTATTTGACTGTAATGAAGATAAGATCAAGCTACTAAGTACCCCGATCTTCTCTAGCTATTAAGGTGGCTCCCTATAGTTTTACGGTTGCACGCGCACTGAAGACGAAAGCTCAAGTAATCTGCGCGCGCTCGAAGGAAAACGTCTCTGTTTTTCGATATTTTATTACGTCAACATGAGCACAACAAGCAAAACTGACAGTGAATTTTCTCGCGTTTCCTTCGGTGGAATTCCGTAAAACTTGGCAGATTGGTAGTAAATGTTTTACTTTAGTCGGAGCTCGTTTATCAGGGAAATCTATACGACCACTTTTCTCGCAGCGTTAAAAGACGTAAATTTGCAAAAATCGAAAAACCTGTCCTTACAAACCCTACTTTTTTCGTCTTTAAAATTCTTATCCCGCAGGAAGCGATATGCTGTGAAAATTTGGGAAGATTTCACCGAAGGAAATTCAAGAAAATCGCAAGTAAAGCCATAAAAAAGTAAAAAAAAAAAAAAAAAAACATATTTGTTTGGTCATTTATAATTTAAGACTAAAACCAATAATTTTAACAGAGATAATAGTAAAACACTATTCAATCATTGCTTATTACATGAAATTAGTTTGAGAGCACAGGGTGTAAAAACGAATGCAAAAACGGCATTCAAAACATAACACCTACGCGTGCAACGCCATAAATGATTACCCTCTGGAGCCACCTTAAACATTTAGATTATGAGCTCGAGATTTCTATCACGTGATATCACCCATAGAATTCGAGAGCGAATAATCTAATTGTTTTAGTATAAATCTAAAAGCTTTATCGAAATCCTCTTCACAGACACTTCGAAAACGCCAAGAAGCGGCCGTCATTTTGCTACCAAGAGCACACTGCTACGCTACTCACTATCTATCACAGATTAGTATCACCCAACTAGTGGACTAATGCAAATCCTGCATTTAAATTGGCTACGCTACTAGAGGCCTATTAGTTGTAGTTCTCGAGTAACGAAATTGGTGCAATTGAGAGCGACGCTTTCTTTCGTTTTATTCCCAAATAAATATTTCTTCAACTTGCATTTGCTAACTTTATTATTGCCTTTTCTGTCCGACTAGCTGGGTGATACTAAAACAATTAGACCCTTCGCGCACACGGGCCACGGGTCTAATTGTTAATTATATAATAACCCAAGTTATTCTTTCATTTTGATTGGTTCTCGCCTATGATCTATTAGAGGACAGACGCACGATTGACGTCATATATTTCAAAGTTTTTCTCAAGCTCGTTCCCAGGCTCTCTCCCTGTGTTTTGAAATGGCGGAAAGTTTTGAGAATTTGGATAATATTTTACGTGACTGGGCGAAAGATAAAGTGCAAAAAAGTCTTGTCGAGGCATTGAACAGGTACAAGAGAAGAAGTAAGAAGAAAGAAAAAGCCGTTTCTTTCAGAAGATGACTCAAAAAATACTTCGGCAGTCTCAGTTGGCAGTCGAGCGAGACAAAACCAAACACAAAATTGGTCTTGAAATTACTTTAAGGTAAGAAACCATTGCTTTGTC